>NW_024387222.1:195000-646390 GCF_900408965.1 Simochromis diagramma | reverse complement strand
TCCAGCGTTATTATTTGTAGTAAGTGAAACATTGATGTTTGGAAGATAGATCAGCAATACATGAGTTGAGCATTTTCCAACAGCCCCACAAAACTGAATGTAAAGAAACGCAGAAATCCTCCTTTGAATGAAAACATCTGGTGCTACAGCTGTGCTTGAACTCTTCATCTGCAGTCTGTGATGACGTTCAGTTACAACAAGTCAGTTTGAAGGAATCAGGATTGAAACATGTTCAAAGCAGCGACCGACACATTTCACTTTGTTCAATTTGTCTTCATGTTTTTTGTGCTGTAATGTTTCTTTTCTCACAGAACAAAAAGTGTTTCAGAGAATTCCTGTCTCTTCTTCTTTGGGTTTGTAAACTTCAGAACATATGAAGGAAGAAGCTTCAGTAAATATGACCTGATAGACACACATTTCAAAGTGATGTCTGTAAACAGCTGACAAAACAGTTTCAAACAGCAGAAAGTCAGCTCTGACTTCTTTTTATTCTCCATTTTTACAGCAGGAAGATTTCATATTCATCAAAGCTTGAAAGCTGTTTTAGTGTGCATGATGATTCTCAGAGAAAAGTCTAAAGGAGGGAAAGTGGGCGAGAAACCTGGGAAAGAAATACAGCAAATATTGGAATATTCCAAAAGAGACGCATATTTATATGAAGGTGACAATAGTTATGAGTTTAGTCCAGTTTCATATCAGATTTGATCTCTCTGACAGGTTCTGGGCAGAAGGACATGGGTTTCCCAGTTCTGGTCACTATGGAGTCTGCTGTGACTATCATGGGAAATGGACACGGTCATATTATTCTGATTCAAAGACCTTCATCTGTGAGAAATGAGTTTGGTGCTTTGATGTAAATGTTTGAATAATCCAACCAAAGACACCTCCTATGAAATGTCCTGCATGAGCCTCAGACTCAGCTTACAGTCTTTACTTGTTCTCTTCATCATATATTGATTACATATATTGTCCCTCTGTGCTCTGTGCTGTACAGTAAGGTTGGAAGTCATCCACACAAAACCTTGAAGTACTTCATTACTCTGTAGTTCCAGCAAATTGTTCTAATAAAAGTCAAAGTGCAGCTTGTCTTTACTTTGCTTTACTTGGTTTATTCATCAGTCTGTTGGTCCTAAAACTACAGTAAATGAATTTTTTCTAAAAGTTCAGCAAAAATATGTTTGATTAATAAGAATTTTAAAGGTTCTGATCAGCTGGAACATCAGAAGGACATTTTTATACCTCTGTGTATGTGAAAGTGACAGAAAGACATTAAATGTTAATTGTGTTATGTGAGTCATATATTTAGTTTTGCATTTATATGGAAGTTGTATTTTGATTTGAAAAACAAATATTTCATATAAAGCTTTAAGTGTTGATGACTTTAATTACAGATAAAATAACTTACTCAGTAACTTATTGGTTGAATTGTAAAAGAAAGAAAACGGCTTCAGAGCTCTAAGTGTCGCTATTTAAAGGTTCAACATTTAACTTGGAGACACTTTGAAATATTTCAAAACATCAACAGAATATAAAGAAAACATCTCTGACGTCATGTTCAACACATCTATATATGAACTGAAGTTAGCATCCAGCTAATGTCAGCCTGTACACTCATGTAATACCACTTTGTACCACAAGAGGCTGCAGTGAGTCAGCATCTAGTCTGCACTGAGCTCACATTTGTATAGTTGTTTTGCACTACAGCATTAGGTCAGACCACAAGTGTGTTGTTCTTTTACAATAAACAGCAACAATCAGAAAGTGTGTTTGGATTGACAACAACTGTGATGACACATTATAACCTGTTATTAAAGTTCTGCCCCTGCTTTGATCAAATGTGGGTTACTGCTGGTTAGTTAGTGTGACTTCATACAAACCTGTGTGTTACACCAGTGGAAGAAGCTTTTCCTTCATCAGTCTTCTTGTTTCTTACTATAGGGGTGAACAGCTACACTAACACTCTCTGGCTCTATGCTGCCCCCCTGTGGTCACAGTTGTAGTCAGTGTTGGTATGAAATGTTTGAAAGCTTCAGCACCACAGACAGCTACAGGCAGCTCCACCCTCTCTGTACCATGTCTGCAACCTGTAATGGTTTAATGGTTTAATTATTTATATAGCACATTTAATTACAACAGGAGCGTTGACCAAAGTGCTGTACAAGAATACAACACCTAATAAAATAACAAATAACTCTCATGCTGTATTAAAAGCCAGTAAATAAAAATGCCTTTTAAGATAAGATTTAAAAACTCTGACTCTATGCTGCCCCCTGTGGTGACATTTCATGACGATATAAATATTATATTAAACAAAAAGTTTGCAAATCCACATATTTAAACACATTGAACTATGGAAGTTATATTTATATTTAGAGGCCTAAACATCTAAAAATGGTTTCATATTATTTTAGTCACAAAATGTTTCAGCTTCACTTCTATTTCACATCCAGTCTAAGACATAACTGTCAGGTCGAGGTGTGGAAGAGAGGGAAGGACTCGAACGCAGGACTCAGAATAAAAAGAAGTCTTTAACATCCAGATATATATGAACAAGAGTGAGCTGGAGATCACAGAGGGACATACAGGGAACATAACAGATGTCTCAAAGAGACAGCACTTTATACACAAACAGCTGATTGGAAGACAGGACACAGTTTTGGGGGGGAGCTCCCAATTCTTACTAAGAGTTCAGTGCATTAGTGATGGATCTATTAAGGTGGGATAAAGTTTTTACAACAGCTCTCACAAATCTTTTCCAATATGGTTTCAAATCTATCAGGACTGTCAAGAGCAGCTTTGTGATAAAAACAAACATCTGTGATGGAGAGGTAATCAAAGAGTGTCATGCTAAAATGCTCTGGGAAGAAAGAATCCTTTGGGAATGTGCTCTTCACCAGGTGAACTGTGACAACATGAATCAGGATTACTGAGGGAAATCTGGAGTTAGTTTATTAGGGTTGAAAATTGAAGGCAGCTGTTTTAATTATTTTATTACACAATGCAAATGTGCTCATATGAGTTGGCACTCTGTCTTTTGAAGGTCGAAAGCTTAGAGACAGAGTGCACGGGGACTTTGCAGCAACGCTTACATACACATGAAAATGGTTTTCTGTAAGTCTCTGGGTGTCATGGTCCCGGTCGTTGACCCAGCGTTTTGTGTTCATTTTGACATTGTTTTGACAACTTTTGACAAGTTGTTCACCAAGACGGTCATATGCTTATTCTGGTCACTATGGAGTCTGCTGTGACTATTATGGGAAATGGACACGGTCATCTTATTCTAATTCAAAGACCTTCATGTGTGAGAAATGAGTTTGGTGCTTTGATGTAAATGTTTGAATAATCCAACCAAAGACACCTCACTATGAAATGTCCTGCATGAGCCTCAGACTCAGCTTACAGTCTTTACTTGTTCATTCTGCATCATATTGATTACATATTGTCCCTCTGTGCTCTGTGCTGTACAGTAAGGTTGGAAGTCATCCACACAAAACTTGAAGTACTTCATTACTCTGTAGTTCCAGCAAATTGTTCTAATAAAAGTCAAAGTGCAGCTTGTCTTTACTTTGGTTTACTTGGTTTATTCATCAGCCTGTTGGTCCTAAAACTTCAGTAAATGTCTTGTTTGTAAAAGTTCAGTAAAAAATATGTTTGATTAATAAGAATTTTAAAGGTTCTGATCAGCTGGAACATCAGAAGGACATTTTTATACCTCTGTGTATGTGAAAGTGACAGAAAGACATTAAATGTTAATTGTGTTATGTGAGTCATATATATTTAGTTTTGCATTTTATATGGAAGTTGTTTTGATTTGAAAAACAAATATTTCATAAAGCTTTAAGTGTTGATGACTTTAATTACAGATAAAATAACTTACTCAGTAACTTATTGGTTGAATGTAAAAGAAGAAAACGGCTTCAGAGCTCTAAGTGTCGCTATATTAAAGGTTCAACATTTAACTTGGAGACACTTTGAAATATTTCAAAACATCAACAGAATATAAGAAAACATCTCTGACGTCATGTTCAACACATCTATATGAACTGAAGTTAGCATCCTCTAAGCAGCTAATGTCAGCCTGTACTAGGGTTGCCAACTCCCTGAAAAATAAATAAGGGACACCTCGTGGCCAGGGCCGGGCAACCCAGTTCACCCTTCCCAGTGTGGTGAATTTTGTAGCTTTTTTTTGTGTGTGAAATTATTTTTTAACCATTTGACTTGAATTTGATTTAAGCAGATGCATATTCTTTGTGATATGACCATATGGGAAACAAATGATCATTTAGCCATTTTTTTAGCTCACAATGACAACATTAACACAGTAAAACAGGTCTCTTTCTTAAACAGAAGCCTGTCCTGCTTAACTTTTGAGAATAGTAAATCTTTCTTTAAAAGAACCTGTCCTGCTTAACTTAAAATTATATAATTAATAGAAACAATAGAAAAAAATATTCTTGTAACTGTGCACATATAGTGCATTTACAATTGGCTTCAGTCGAGGTATTATTTCAGCTTTTCTAATGCTAATCAGCTGCTCCTGTTTGTAAACCCACTTGTTCCCATGATTACACATCATAACTCATCATCATTATTCATCTATGTATTACTTTTATGTATTAGTCATCTATTTGTTGTAATCATCTATCCTTGCAGTTGTTTATTACACAAAATAAATATATTATCACACTTCTGGCCACATAGCGCTGATACTCACTGCACATGCCCATATTAACCAGAGGGTTTAAAAAAACAAACCAGTGTTTCCATACCATATCTGCTTCTGCCGTGGCCTGGTGGACAAGAAATTGGTTAAGGGTTCCCCGAGCTTTCACGCCCCTCATGTTCTTCATGTGCCCACCACTAGAAGCATGCCTATGGAAAAAGTGTGCCGGCACACAGTGCAGTGCGCTTTAAAGGTGTTATCGTGCACTTTCCAGCCAGGTGTTTCCCTTTCCCCATTCCTCCCTGTACTTTTGCAGCCTTTTTTTCTTTCTCTGAGGGGAACAAACATTGCTGCTCTAATGCTGGGCTTACACTGTGCGATTTTTTGGCCCATTTGAGACGATTTTTGAGTCGTGCGACCGATTTGGTGATCGGCCCGATTTTGGCCTTCATCGTGCATCGTGTAGTATACGTGGGGTAACGAGAAGCACACTGCTCACGCGCAAACACGTAAACGTCGGTGAAAAAGACGGCGCAGCACGGCTGTGCAGCGTGTGATCTGGACACAAGCGATGGAGGCACAACTTGTAGAACTTTGGAAAGCTCATCCGAGCCTTTTCGATGTGGCATCACAAAATTATCACGACCACAACAACCGTGAAAATAGTTGGATTTACATGCTGCTCAATCACAGCTGCCTGATCAATGTTTTTCATTAGCAATTTAGCAAAGTTGATGTGGTGGTGTGTCTGTGTGAGTGAAAGACAGAGAGGGAGGAGAGCGACAGAATTCTGTTATAACCTTCATGTTATGGAGGCACAGTGTGAGCACTCAGGTCGCATCAGAACATCGGGCGGTATAGTGTGAGACCCTGATCGTGACCTACCAACTTCTAACCCCTGCGAGTCAATCGTGCAGTTTGAGCAGGAGCTGAATAACGTGACTGAAAAAAATCGCACAGTGTCTGCCCAGCTTTAGGTGTACTGTCGTCCGAGACTTGCACCGCAGTGTCGGCGTTTGTTTCCCTGTTGGCCATGCTTCTTGTTGTGGTCACCTGTTGTATTTTCTCCCTAAGCGAACTTTCCTCGACCAATGAGATGAGCGGTAATCTGAATTGTCATACTCGAATTGTCATAAGTGTGCTGTCAGCTCATTGGTCACAAAGCAGGAGAGGGGCTGGGAATTATGTTTTCAAACAAAGCGTTAATTTCATTAACATTTATAGACTACTTTTGATTCTCACTGTATTACGGGACAAAGTGCGTCCCTTATTAGCTCAATACGGGACGTGTACTTTTGTTTCTAAATACGGGACGATTCCGTTTTTTAAGGGACGGTTGGCAACCCTAATCGCATAACCACTTAGCTGGCCGTGGCTGAACTAGCAGGCCCAAGAAAGGAAAAAACACTAAACACTATCATAAACAAAACTGTCACAACATTGCAATACTATGAAAACACATCTTAAACATAATTAAACACATTTACTACTATTCTGACTGGTTAGTTGTTTTTTTCAGTGCATTGAACTGCAATAGCGGTGCTAAGTGAGCTAGGCTAACTCACCAGAATAGTTCAAAAAGTTCGAAGAAACACTCCGACTCCTTCGAGGTAGGTACCCGTCTGTGGTTCACCGCTAACGACAGCTCTCTCACAAATATTAATTGAACCTCTTTTCTCTCTTTCAACTGGGAAAAACCGTGCTCCGCGGCAGCATGGAGTTTTTCCTTGCCGTCTTTGTTCTTCTACACCACACCTTCATGCACACCGAGCGGCAGGTGGTGCCTTCAGGGCAAGCCCGGAAATTAAACTATCAGACGAGAACTACGATGCATTCAAGAACCCTGTACTTCTGATGCTGTAAATCTTACCAGGGTTACATTTTCTTTTTTCATTCTAGCTGAAGTCCGGGACAAACTGTATTCCTTTTCAAATCAAATCAAATGACTTTTATAGCCACATCACATGTGCAGGTACACTGGTACACTACATGTGAGTGAAATTCTTGTGTGCGATCTTCACAAGCAACAGAGGTGTGCAAAAATACAATACCATAAGAACAAGCAAAATATAAGAATGGCTAAATATGAGAATTATATGAATAAATATATGTACAATATAAGAGTGTATGCATATTACTGAATGTGTATACTAAATATGTTTTTCTACGTGTGTGTACATATGTGTGTGTGTGTGTGTGTGTGTGTGTGTGTGTGGTGTGTGTGTGTGTGTGTGTGTGTGGTGTGCGTGCGTATATACATATTTTACAAAATTAAATAGAGTAAACAATAAGATAAAATACATAAAATATTACAGAGGTTGGTAGTTGGACATGTGCAAAACAAGTTGGCATTTATATACAGTGTGGAGTGCATAATGTTGAAGTTCCAGTAGTGAAGCTCAGGTGTCTATGAAGTGTTCAGCAGTCTGATGGCCTGGTGGAAGAAGCTGTCTCTCAGTCTGCATGTTCGGGACCGGATGCTGCAGAACCTCCTTCCTGATGGAAGTAGTCTGAACAGTTTATGGCTGGGGTGACTGGAGTCCTTGATGATCCTCCCTGCTTTCCTCAGGCACTGCTTCCTGTAGATGTCTTGGAGGGAGGGAAGCTCACCTCCAATTAATCCGTTCAGAGCACCGCACTACTCGCTGGAGAGCTTTGCAGTTGTAGGCGGTTGCTGTGCCGTACCAGGTGGTGATGCATCCAGTGAGGATGCTCTCAATGGCACAGTGATAGAAGGTCCTGAGGATGCGGGGGGCTCATGCCGAATCTTTTCAGTCTCCTGAGAAAGAAGAGGCGCTGCTGCGCCTTCTTCACTGTTTTGTTTGTGTGTACTGACCACGTAAGATCCTCAGCCAGATGTACACCAAGGAAGCGGAAGCTGCTCACTCTCTCCACAGCAGCGCCGTTGATGGTGATGGGGGTGTGTACTTCTCTGCACCTCCGGAAGTCCACTATCAACTCCTTTGTCTTTGCGACGTTGAGGGTGAGATGGTTGTCTTGACACCAGTGGGTCAGGGTGCTGACCTCCTTCCTGTAAGCCGTCTCATCACCATTGGTGATAAGACCCACCACTGTAGTGTCGTCCGCAAACTTCACAATGATGTTGGAGTTGTTAGTGGCTGTGCAGTCGTAGGTGTAGAGTGAGTACAGGAGAGGGCTCAGTACACACCCCTGTGGAGCACCAGTGTTCAGTGTGATGGGGGATGAGGTGATGCTGCCCAGTCTGACCACTTGGCGTCTGTCAGACAGGAAGTTAAGGATCTAGCTGCAGAGGGAGCTGCTCAGTCCTAGATCCTGCAGTTTCCTGTCAGCTTCGAGGGAACGATGGTATTGAATGCTGAGCGTAATCTACAAACAGCATTCTCACATACGCCGTCTCTCTTTCTCCAGGTGTGAGAGGGCAGTGTGTAGTGTCCGGGCTATGGCATCATCAGAATCAGAATCGTGTTTATTGGCCAAGTATATGTTGCAGACACATACAGGGAATTTGGTTCCGGTAGATGGTGGCTCTCAAGCACAGCAATGTAAATCACACACACACACGCACACACACACACACACACACACACACACACACACACACACACACACGTGTCTATATATACACATTACACATACATACACAAAGCTATGTAACCAACTATAAATAACGAATCTGAACGTATATACATAAAATACAGAATGAATGAGGTGGAATGAATACTACAAAATGTACATAAGGTGCAGTGCAGTCTGGCAGTGGAGCAGTGTGACAGGTCAACTGTTAAGAAGGGAGATGGCGAGGGGAAAGCAAACTGTTCCTGTGTCGGGTGGTCCTGGTCTGCAGGCTTCTGTACCGTCTGCCAGAGGGCAGCAGATCAAAAAGTCTGTGTCCAGGGTGTGAGGGGTCTGCGATGATTTTCCCTGCCCGTTTCCTGGTTCTTGAGAGGTACAGATCCTGATGGAGGGCAGGGGGGCGCCGATGATCCTTTCTGCTGCCTGTACAGTCCGCTTGCAGTCTGCTCCTGTCCTGTTTAGTGGCTGCTCCATACCAGACTGTGATGGCGGAGCACAGGACAGACTCGATGACCGCAGTGTAGAACTGGATCAGCAGCTCCTGTGGAAGACTGTACTTCCCCAGTTGTTCTCAGGAAGTACATCCTCTGCTGGGTCTTTTGAGGATGGCGTTGATGTTGGTCTCCCACTTCAGGTCCTGGGAGATGGTTGTACCCAGGAACTTGAAGGTCTTCACAGTTGACACAGGGCTGTCTGATATGATGAGGGGGAGCAGAGTTGAGGGATGTCTCCTGAAGTCCACTGTCATCTCTACAGTCTTAAGAGTGTTCAGCTCCAGATTGTGCTGACTGCACCAGAGTATACCAGCCGCTCAACTTCCTGCCGGTATGCAGACTCATCACCATCTTGAATGAGGCCAATGACAGTGGTGTCATCTGCAAACTTTAGGAGTTTGACAGCCGAGTTATTGGAGGTGCAGTCGTTAGTGTAGAGGGAGAACAGTAGTGGTGAGAGGACACATCCTTGAGGGTCACCAATACTGAGGGACCGAGTTCAGAGGTGATCTCCCCCAGCCTCACTTGTTGCTTTCTGTCTGTCAGGAAGCTGGTGATCCACTGACAGGTAGCTGGTGACACGATGACCTGGGAGAGTTTGGAGGAAAGAAGTTCATGCACAATGGTGTTAAAAGCCGAACTAAAGTCACAAACAGGACCCTGGCATAAGTTCCCGGGCGGTCAAGGTGTTGCAGGATGTAATGCAGCCCCATGTTCACTGCATCATCCACCGACCTGTTTGCCCGGTAGGCAAACTGCAGAGGGTCCAGCTGGTGGCCTGTAATGTTCTTTCAGATGGGCTAACACCAGTCGTTCGAAGGATTTCATGACCACAGACGTCAAGGCGACAGGTCTGTAGTCATTCAGTCCTGTGATGGTGGGTTTCTTGGGAACAGGGATGATGGTGGAGCGTTTGAAGCAGGAGGGAACTTCACACAGCTCCAGGGATCTGTTGAAGATGCGAGTAAAGATGGAGCCAGCTGTTCAGCACAGGTTTTGAGGCAGGAGGGTGAGACGCCGTCTGGTCCGGGGGCTTTCCTGGGCTTCTGTTTCTGGAATAGTCGGCTCACATCCTCAGTGTGTATTCTGAGTTTCAGGGAGGAGGAAAGGGGGGTGAGAGGTGTGGTGGAGGTCGTTGAGTCTGGATTGGAGAGGGTGGGGGTGGTCGTTGAGTCTTGATTGGGGAGGGGCAGGGTGAAGGGGGGAGAGGTGGAAGGTGTGTTGGGGGTCAATGTCTGAAGCAATGTCCCTGGGGAGGGGAGGGTGGGGCGTGGGAGTCTGTCCGTCTATCAGTGGACCTGTTGTGGCGGTATGCAAATTGTAGAGGGTCCAGTGAGTCGGGTAGTGCAGAGCAGATGAAGTCCCTGACCAGCTTCTCAAAGCATTTGCTCACGATGGGGGTCAGGGCTACAGGTCTCCAGAAGTTCAATGATGAGATGGTGGAGGATTTGGGTACAGGGACGACGGTGGCCATTTTGAAGCAGGCTGGGACTACAGACAGAGAGAGGGAAGGTGAAGATGTGTTGTAAACACTCCAGACAGCTGAGCCGCGCATGACTTGAGGACGCGGCCGGGAATCCCGTCCGGACCAGTAGCTTTTGCGTGCGTTCACCTTCCTGAAGCACTTCCGCACATCCTCCTCAGAAACAGTGTGCGCACTGACGTCATTTACCGCGTAATATTTTCTCTGAATGTGGGACGATTCCGTTTGTACCGGACGGCAAATCTACTAACTAACCTTATGAACATCCACCTGCTGGCCTCTGTGGAAGCTCCGCCACAGCCACCACCAAACAACTGAGTTATTTTGACACATCGGCCAGCATCTGGCCAATCCACCACCTTTCATTGTTTATACTGTTACTTAAAAAATGAAATAAATAATCATCGGCCGTAAAACAAAAAATCACCGCCAGTCCAGCTGTGGTTACTAACAAGAAAATGCGGTCGCGTTACTATTTTTCAACAAACAGACGGTTGAAGCTGTGTTCAGCTTACTGCATCTTATATCAGTTGCACGTAAGTAGCTGTAAGTAATCTGGATGCTACAGATTGCCCACGGACGGCAATCACTTTCTGGTAGACGATCAGTTTTTGCCACAACACCTGGAGCTCAGGGGGCAAAACAATCGCACGAGTGCTGCTGTTTGACTGAGGAAGAATAAAGTAGTCGTGGTAAGCCAATCACATGACCACTTCAAGATGACAAAGGAACAAGGGTGACATATACCAGTTTGTAAATTGTGCCACGTAAAACCAGAGTCATGATAAACAAGATATACGCAGCGTTTTTTCCTCAATAGTTTCGTCACGTTGCTGTCTAAGGACAGCGCAGCGAGACCTCTCTGCTTATGAGCAAAAAATAAAAAAACAAAACAAAAACACCCATTTTGTGTTGGTGGAAAAATGCACCATGTCGACCAATTAAAAAAATGATATGGCAACATGACATTTGGTTGTTTAGGAAGAGGGGGAAGTTTTAGGAGTGACAGAGAGAGAGAGAGAGATTGTGACGTTTAGCGTGTTTGGAGTGTGTAGTTAGTGTGTTGTCTTGTGTAGTTAGTGTGTAGTGTTGTGGATAGTTTTGTGTTGTGTGTCAGAACAATGGAGGCGACTGCTGTCTCCAGGTAGAAACAGGAGTGACACACCTGCTGCTGTCAGACCTGCAGTATCAGGCTGTGATGTTTCCTTTATAGTGGACAGAAACATTTGGAGTGTCACAAATAATTTGTGTGACATCTTGTTGAAGAACAGCTGATTGTTCTGTAAATAGTTTGAAATGGTTATTTAAAAAATCAAGGTAAAATTAAATGGAGGCAAATAACTTTGTTGTTTGCAAAACTTGTGCATATGATTTTAAAATTGACAGTTTATATTTGCATTTAAAGTTATGAAATATGATCATTAAACATGTTTGTGGTTGTTACAGTTTTTTTGTCTGATTTAGATCAGTTGTGTTAATACAGTTTGTCAAAATGAAAACATGACTGTAAATTCAGACACGTGAGGTTGTGCTGAAAACAATGAGACCAAACAAGGCAAGTAAATAGTTTTTAAAGGTGAAATAGAGGAAACATCAAAAGTAGTTAAAAATGGCCAATTAAACATTTTTTAAAAGTAACACAAAAGTTACTTTTCAAGTAATTAATTACTTTTAGAATCTAGAAAACTCAGTTACTAATTCAGTTACTTTATTTGAAGTAACTAGTTACTATAATTAATTACTTTTTCATAGGAACTTGCCCAACACTGGTATCTACACACTCCAAACACGCTAAATATGCCGGCTTGTACACCTACAGAGAGACACGAGAGTTCTTCTTTACTGGATGTTTACTGTGCTTCTCTTAACGTACAGGTACACCGTTAGAACTGGTGAATACAAATGTACAAGAAAATTATATTTCAGCATTAAAAAAATTACACTATAAAATTCACAAAATATAAAACAAACATACCACTTTGGCCTGCAAGTAGACAAACCGGTGTAATTGGAACTTAGGGCTTATTTCTTCTTCTTAGCTTGACTTTTACACAGCTAGACCGTCACCATGCGCAGCTTCTCTGACCTTACTTCCCAAAACAGGAAGTGACCTCTGCCCTTACCTTATACTTACAAAATTAACTGGTTACTTTCCATGTATCAAATTAACTTTACACCAATCCGGTAGGCAAAAAAGGAAAATGTTAACATGCTCAACACAAAAATAAAACATACAAAATAAAATGCGTTAGTTACATTATCATTACAAGAGCTCCGCCTAGTGGTCAAATACTAACATTTCACCAACTGTTACACTAAACATGACAAGTCTCTCACATCTCAAGACTCGCTGTCAACCTCTCTCTCTCTCTCTCTCTCTCTCTCTCTCCACTTTATCTCGGCTGTAACATCTGATGATGTCAAATGAGGACACGAGGATGCGTGGCACATTAAAGGTTGCACAACGTATTCGTGAGTTTCATATCAGATAAGAAAAAATTTTCAGAAGAAACCGTTCAGATGCACTTTTATCATTTTGTCCTATAAATTTGTTCCATCATGTGACTCGGCTGTCATATAAACACGTCTGTGTTCTTATTTAGTCACAGATCAGATCATCACATCTGTCAGGACAGAAACACTAGCAGCAGTAAAAAAGTACTGCAGAGTCTCAGGTTCGTGTTCAGCCCAGGCTCTGTGCTGCAGCTCAGCCCCTCTCTCTCCCCCGACTTTCTTTACTGTTCAATGGTCTCTGTCCAAAAAACAAGAACAAAGAAATATCTGTGAAAAAGTAGAGTTCATAAACTCAAACATGAATGAATAAATAAATAAAATAAAATGCAAACATTTTATTTTGAAGGAAATTTAGTTTAATTTGTTGACTAAACCTTCAACAAACCAGAAAGTTGATTCTGTTTATCTGGACTTTGTGTTATCAGTTTTAATTCTAACTATGAACAAAATGTGGTTTAGCTTTTCCTGTCATGACGTCTGTACCTCCTGTTGAAAGCAGCTCACAGAGAGACAGAGACAGCGAAGCGACAGCAGCATCAGAATACAGAGGACCAACATTTACTTATGATTTACTGCAGAATCAGAATCAGCTCACATAGAAAAGCTCCAGTTAACAGAGAAACACAGCGACTGAGTGACGGCTCTGCTGCCACAGGAAACTGATACTGCTGAAAACTGAGCATCTTAAAATGTCTTCCATCATTGATGAGGATCCAGAGTTGAGCATGAATGTGAAATACAGCAAAGGAGAGGACAGAGGAGAGAGACTGGAGGGACTGGTCCTCCTCCATGAGAATGTGGACTCCTGCACAGACCATCAGGTCCATGTTTCAACACAGGACGGAGGTAAGTAATCAAATACTGAGGCATCAGGAATCAGGAGAGACTGTTTCCATCTTCTCAATAAACTTAGAGACTTTAACCTTCTGTGACAAATACAACATTTCAAACACAGCCTGATATTGTCATAAAGACAGTTCATGTTAGAGCAGTCTCATATTCCCCATCAGCACACTGTTACAAGCTCAGTTTGTCATGAACTCAGAGCAGCTAGTTAACAGCTATCAGCATCGCTGCCTGATGCCTGTGAAACTGTTTGTGGTTGTTTTCTGCAGTAGGCGGGACTCTGTTTGTTCTTATCTGCTGAGATGAAATAACAGAAGAAATGCTTCAGTCATGTGACTTCAAACTGTCCAACTGTGACTTCCTGCTTTTACTTTGCAGCGCCGCACACTGAGAATCATCTCCAGCAGTCCAAAGAAGAAACCGTTCAGAGTTCTTGGACTAATTCTGGCTCTCCTGCTGTTAGCATGCTCATAGTCGTGTGCATACGCTGTGAGGCCCTCACTTCATTTTTAAAACCATAACATGAGTCATTCAAAACCCCGATGACCTCATTTGTTTTCTACATCACTGAACTGTCTCTTTTTATGGTTCTCATAATATACAGAGAAGCTGATGTCTGACAATAAAAAGCTGGCATCTAAGTATGAGACACTGCTATCTAAGAATATGAGCTGATGGTTGAGAACGAGAAGCTGACATCGGATCTGGAAAGGATGAACTGCCAGTTTGGAAAGGAAAACCACAAACAGGCGAACACCACAGGTGAGAAACATCTCAAACTAACTCTTATTAAACTGTTATTACATGATTTGAACTGGACCTCATGTTGACGATGAGTTATTTCTTAAAGAATGGAAAAGATTTGAGTGCAGCTGTTACTACATTTCTACTGAGAGGAAAAACTGGACAGAGAGCAGGAAAGACTGTGAGAGGAGAGGAGCAGATCTGCTGGTGATAAAGACCAGGAGCAAACATGTAAGTGTGTCATAACTGTTAACTTAAGACATTATTCATCATTCTGTCGTCTTTTAGTACAGTCAGCTTTCAGTAGGTCATATGTCATTTTCTTATTTTTATTTTTCTCTTTACTGTCATGGACCCACTCCTATAGAAACTGGAATGAGACGAAAAACTAATCCATTCCTGTTTCTGACAAACTGTCAGGAATTTTTCAGAGAGCTGAATAAACGTGGAGACTTCTGGATCGGTCTGGAGAAGAAAGGCACAGATAAAAGACTGGTCAAAGGCTGTGGGAGGTGGGTGGATGGATCACCACTAGCACATATGTGAGAAATTTAATTTAGAGTTTATAAAATTGTGATCTATCTCCTGGATAAAAGCTATGGGCGTTTTCACATATGAACTCTGAACAATGTCACAGAATCAGGACGGGACGCTTTTTCCATGTAGCACAGAACAGGAGTTTGTCCCAGCTGGAGATACTTGATGGAGGAGCTGCTGTCTGTAGAGAGCGTGCAGGAGGCAGGATACATGACACCCACTCGCTCACACCACACAGTTACTGTTTGTTAAAGATCATTTCAGGTCTGATCTGACTACACTGAACATTTATGTTCTCACCAAGATAATGTAGAAATCCCTTAAATCTGCATTATTTCTAACAGCCAGCAGGGGGCGTCTCCTGTGGTTGCAATAAACAGGTCAGCTTGTGTTGACGTCTGTGGGAAAATGTCCTTCAGCTGCAGTGATCCAAGTCCTCATGAACACTTTCTATGAGTCCATGGTCTCAGTTTAAGATTTACAGGACACAGTGATCTTCATTTAATCATTTATTCTGCTGTTAATGTTCAAAGCAGGTGATAAAGCAGGTACGCTTTAGTGGGAGGGGACTGTGTGGTTACCAAGGTTGACTGATGAGGATGTGATGTTCCTGGATTTAAAGGCCAGATCCTCAGGAGGCTTTAAAAACACGGCTTTGTAACTAACGGGTGATGTCACAGTGGCAACGTCCATCTTTTATTTACAGTATATGGTTCTCATGCGTCCTGCATCATTTTGTATAGAAATGTTCAGAGCTGCAGTTCATGTGTGAAAACTGCATAACTGGTAATAATGGAATACTGGGAAAGACAAATGGAAGTTAAATAGTTCAGCAGGAGAATATGTTGATGTGTGTTTTCTAAGCACTGCTAAGAGCTCTCTGCAAATAACTCTGTGGGTGTTTTCAGGGTTTTACCTGTAAAAACATTGTACTTGTTCACCAGAAGCTGGAATACAGGTGCAAAATTAGATCCTGAGGATGACTTCAAAGTATTTATGGATCTACAAGGAACATGGAACTACACCAACACTGGATCGAAACACTGGATCTGTGAGAGGGACATCTACTGAGAGTTTGCTGGTCACCTCTCAGTCTGACATGTGTAACATGTAACTGCACTGTATCAGATTTAAACCTTACCAAGGATTTTAATAGAGAAACTGAACTGCTTCAGTCAGAAGGTACAATTGTGTGAAATAACTATCATGGTATTATGACTTTAAGTTTTGCTCACAGCGTAGTCAAAGTGAAAAATAAAGCAAAGGTCGGTTGTTGTGAAATCACAGACTGATGACAGACTTCTAATTGGTGACTATGAACGAAAATGTCTGTAATTCCTGAACAGTTAATGTAATAATTTTGTTAAAACTCCTTGAATTAAAGATGGAAGTCTGCACTTCAATCACATCGTATCTGTTTGATTTCAAATCTACTGTCATGATGTACAGAGGCAAAGCTATAAAAACACACATGGACCCGACTGTAAGACTTCATAAAACAAGCTGATAAATAATAAAAACTAAATGAAACTCAGCTCTTAAAGCATAAAGACTTAGTATTTGTCAAATCAAAATGGTATTTCCAAAGCCTGAGGACGGGTACATCCTAAAGAGCGTAAGTAGGCACATGAAGTGACACACTAATGTTTGTGCAGTGGGCTTAAAAATGAGGAAAAAGAACCGTCTTCAAGCATGAATTACCATTTTAATAATACCTTGTGTGTTCAAGGTCTGTAAAAAACAACCAAAAAAAATCTTTAAAGAAAAATCCAATTACTTGAACATGAGAACAGTGCTGAGCTTCACACCCAGGTTACAATAGATGGATTTTCTGTCTCCACATGGTGGAGTTTACAGCCTTACAGAACACACACACACACAAACATCACATTGGGGAGACAGGTCAGGCCAGGTAGCAAAAGGAAAAACAGTGAAATGTGTAACACAAAAGGGTAATTCAGGAGAAAAAGAATGCACAGATATCATCACACCATAACACATTAAACCACAGACAAGCAACGTGGGAGAATATTCCAGTGTGTGGCAGGATATTCCAGAATAAGATTATATTTATATCCAAATAAAGCAATTATAAGGATCAAGAGAGGGATAGAGCTCACAGAAGGAGAATAATAGATGTCTGAAAGAGGAACACAGGACTTTATATACACAGGAACAAGCAGCAGTAAT
The DNA here is from genome assembly GCF_900408965.1 of Simochromis diagramma. Taxonomy (NCBI): domain Eukaryota; kingdom Metazoa; phylum Chordata; class Actinopteri; order Cichliformes; family Cichlidae; genus Simochromis; species Simochromis diagramma. Next base: position 629,364 of record NW_024387222.1, on the reverse strand, counting down.
TAACACAGGTGAAAACAGTTAGGGTGGGGCTGCCAATCAAACAGAGGGAAAAACAGGATTGAATCTGGATAAGACAACAGAAAACTAAACTTTAACTTAAAACAGGAAGTAAGGAAAGACAAATACTGAACACAAAGATAAATAAACTCATACAGGGGAACAAATACTGAAAGAAGACAAAGACAAACAGAGAAGCAGATCAAGACAGCCAAAAAAAAAAAAGCAGTTAAAAACTTTTCTGTTCACACAAGCCTTTTGTTGATCTACATATTTTATATTTTTTACATTATTTACATTTGATCTTTTAGATTGTGTATAATGTCTATTGATTGTATTGTTTATTTTATTTTTTGTGTACAGCGCTTTGTGACTGTTTGTCTGTGAAAAGCGCTTAATAAATAAATTTTACTTTACTTACTTTACTTACTATGATCATTTAGCCTAGCAAACATGTCTCTAGACTGTGGGAGGAAGCATTAAACCAGGGATGGGAAACTCCAGGTCTCGAGGGCCGGTGTCCTGCAGGTTTCAGATCTCACCCTGGGTCAACACACCAGAATCAAATGATTAGTTCATTACCAGGCCTCTGGAGAACTTTAAGACATGTTGAGGAGGTCATTTATCCATTTAAATCAGCTGTCTTGGATCAAGGACACATCTAAAACCTGCAGCACACCGGCCCTTGAGGCCTGGAGTTCCCCACCCTTGCATTAAACCCACCCAAGCACCAGAGGACGTGCAAACTCCACCCAGAAGCAGCACCACACTGCCCTGTTATTGTCTCTGCTAGTAAAAATAAAGATGCATAAATAGTTCACACTGACACATTTATTTATTTGTAGAAGGCGCATCTAAAAAAGTCATGTTATTATGTACATTTTGCAGCTGCTGAGTTGAAACTAATTATCTCATTACGACAGAAAATATTAAAAATTGAGGTATTTTAATGAACTGTTTTTTAAGTTACCAAAATTTAACCCTTTAAGACCTACCATAGAACTGTCCTGATTCGTAAACTATATGTTTAATAAATGTTTTCATCAAATGCCACTACTCAAAGCTTAATAAAAAGGATATACAAGAATAAACATGATATAAAAATGATATAATTCCCAAAGAACCAAGTCCGCCAGAGCTTATCTTTATATTTTACATGCTGTAGTGCCATTTTTGGGAGCATTTCAGTTGCTATACATCAATACAACCATTATAGCCCAAATTTTAATAACATGTGTAGATTAATTCATAGTAACTACATAAATTGCAAAAAAGTGCAATAAACTACAAAAAAAATTAAAAATCGTTTTTTTTGTTTGTTTGTTTTTTCATTTATGTAAGTTGTCCCTTAAATATATTAATATCGTCTGCTGTGTAACAAATATAATGTGTGTAATTTTAAACTTCGACTCACCTGAAAGTTTCCAGTCAGCCTCCTGCTGTTGCAGCTCCAACAGGCTTCCTGCTCACTTCAAGTTTAATCAGACTTCAGTCCAGCAACACATTTACAACCAACAAACACACAGGCAGCACTGATGGTTGTACTTCAGTTTTATTGTTCTCAGAAATCAACACCAGTGAAAAATAAATTAATTCCTCGATTTTATTTTTTAAACATTCTGGTCGGAGGTGTAGAGGGAACTGCTTCTCCTCACAGACCTGAAGGCTTCAAAACACTAAACTCAGAAGGAAAGTTCAAAGTTCAAATTCTGGCCAAATTCCACATCAAACAAGGTTGAATAAAAGCACAGTCCTCCACGTAACCTGGGATTTTTTTTCAGACAGTGAGACTAAAGGATTAAAGTCTGAATGTAAAGACAAGAAATGAAGTGATAACTAAATAAAAACACCAAGTAAGAAACAGGAGCGTTGTGAAAAATAACATTTTTCCAACTAAACTTTGTTAAATTTGCTTCTCTGAGTAAAACTGTGGGTTGACAATACTGAACCAAAATACATTTACACAGAAAGAATCTCAGTTTTTACAACTTATATTTTCATCAGCCTCCCCAAACACAGAGACCAGTTTGAGCTTAATACTGCGACAACCACCTGCACTACAAAAATAATATGAATATGTAAACAATAAAAATGTTGTATGGCTCTATGATTAGAAAATGATACACTGCATGGTAACTGAAATAAACAAAAACATGCAAACTTTACATAAAAGGCTTTAAAAACAAAGACACTGGAGGTAATAATCAGACTGATGCAGGACAGGACCAACACACTAACAGATTACATCATTGTCATCAAATACTTTGCAATTTAAATCAAAACCTTTTGGATATTTTTATTTTTTCTGTCAGAGAAGCAACAGAGTAAAATAAAATCTTGTAAGACTAACAGGCTTTAAAGAAAAAATAATGAAGGAGACCGTTTGAAATAAGTTGTTGCTGGACCGTTTGGAGGCACTTAACCAACCAGGTTAAAAATATAAATGACAGACGAGTCTCTGATTAACGACCACAGGGACAGTTACAGACTGTATATAAAAGAAGGATGTAGCTTCTACGTCTGATTAGCCTTGAACCCTAAATTCTCTCTGATGACCAGAAGGTGGCAGCGTTTGACAGAAGTCTGTGGGGAAACTGACATAGTCGATCTGTGACCTCAGTAACCAGTTAAAGTTGAAACTTTCAGGGTCAGAATCAGTCGTTTTCAGTCTTCTTTAAAACCCACTTTATTTAATCAACTGTCCAATAAAGAATAAAAATGATAAAGTGGGGCGTGGTTTAAGGCTCCATTAGTTTAGATCATCTGTGTGTAGATGCAGAGTTCAGAGCAGTTCAGCTGCTGTTGTGAGGACTGAGCGAGCAGCGTTTGATTTAGCTGAGGGACCATTTATCATCAGAGGGACTGAAGGTAAGCAGTGGTACATTTAGATATTTGTCAGGTTTTATTTACTTTGTTCAAACAATCTGCTTCACGCTGTTTACTTTGTAATGACAGAATTTAATGCAGGACATTAAAGTCGATGGAGTATAGAGTCGTAGATTGAAGTTAAGCCTGGATCCAGCAGCTGTGTCCTGATGACTGCAGAGATTCAAACTCTGCTTCAAAGACATTTACATTCTGAGGCCCATTTAGATCGTTTACATCTTTGGTCAGTACATGTGAAAGCACAACTGTTAATGACTGAACAATGAGAAGGGCACAGTGTTCCTAGTGTTCATTTTCCATGTGTATCTATAAGTGGTTATGTCTCTTGTTGTACTGGTTTCCCTTCTTGTGGATAGAATTAAATATTCCACTGGTTGAAGCAAACAGCCCGACAGCCTGTGATAAAACCCACTCACTGTGTGTTAACTAGGAGAGACTCTGTTCCTCCCCATGATCCTTATTGAAGCAGTTAAAAATAATGGACGGCTGTGTTTTTGCCCAGTTTTGACACGTTACTGCACTTTAATGTGTCTATGAACTGAGAGGTCACGACCCCTTGACCATTTCCACTGGTTTCTCACATTGATCCCTTGCTTCTTTAAACAGCATCAGGAAACCAAACAGGATTCAAAACGAAACGTTAGAAACCAGCGGGGAACGTCATTGGTGGCTACATGAACCTTTGTTATACAGTCTGTGAGAACAGTTCACCTGTGAAACATGAACCCTCTTTAAGATCCGACGATTTCCAAACAATATTGTTGACAAATGAAAAACAAAATGTAAATTGTTTTGAAAGTTTTCTTAATGTAGCATAGATGTTACAATAGTCCCGACTGGTATCCCTTCCCGTCCCTCTACAATGTCCATAAGAAATCCTTTACATCAGGCACTTGTTGATTAGTCCATAGCAGCTCCGAGCCGCCCAATCAGAATCAACTCCTCTCAGTTAGTCCGCGCAGCGCCTCTCTTTAGTCGCCTCTTCGTCCCGACTTTCTCTTCCTCCTCCTTCACACTCCGAGAGGTGCGGTAGACGCCAGGAGACCTCAGCTTCAATGTCACCCAGGGCCAGTGCGGGATCATCAGGCGCCACTGGTCGAGGGGGCCGGGTAGTTGGGCTGGTAGTAGCGGTACGGATCGTCTTCCTCGACCTCGCCGTAGTTCTGGAAGACGCTGGGTGGTAGTTGGACTGCGGGGACAGCGCCGCCCGTCAGTGACATCCTCGCCTTCTGTGATGCCGACCAACCAGGCAATCAGCCAACCAGCAGCCCGGCGGATAGGCAGTGAAAAGCCCAAAACAAAGAGGGCCGACCCCGCACCACAGGAAGCAGTGTTTTGGAGCAATTTGTAGGGTTTTGATTGGGTTAGCAAGAACAAAGGGGTGGGGTTAAGAAGGAAGGAGCAAGAGACACAGAGACAAGGGTTACCAAAGGTTACCAGGTCAGGTTTATGAGTCAGTTAATAAGGTGAGGAGTTTAAAGTTTGGGGTTACCCAGTCAGGATGTGTGAGTCTGGGTTAGAAAGTCAGTGTTGACAATATTGAGGGTCGTTAGGATAAAAAGCTTTAAATAAGTCAGATTGAGCTTTGATGTTTACGTTTTGTGAGACATTTTGTACAAATGTCTAAGTATTACCAACCAAGTATGACATCATTCAAACTGTCATATTTAAGTAACAGATTTCAGATATCGTCTTTCAAATGATAAGCATCTGGATACTTAACGTTGCAAAATATTCAAAGTTGTCGTGCAGATGAGTGTTTAGGACGAGTTACAGGAGTTTGTATTAAGTCAGTGGAGTCTGGGAATTAAAAAAGAGGAATTGGATGATCATAATCTAGAAGAAAAGGTAAGGAGAGGACGACCGTGTCAATGTTCACAGTATTTCTTTATCAAAACTACTGATAATTCCATATTTTTCTTGCTCCTAAAAATACAACAAAAAATTAAAACAAGCAACAGATGCGTCACATAAAGTAGTGCTGTTTGTATACGGCACCTCAGTGAGCCACTCTAGATTCATGTGCACCAAATCTACGTTTGACTTTTAGGGATCTACAATTACAGGAAGTAATAACAATAATAATAATAATAATGGTCTTTGATGTGGTTAAGATTACATCTGCTGATGATCGCTCAGATGATGATATATAATTACATGTGTTCTCTAAGTAATTCATGTCTGTGTAATACTGGGAGCAATATATCTCTACAAAGTGTTATGATTATGGTCAACGTCCTGTGAGTCCTCTGACAGATCAGGAATGTCTGCCAGGAAACCAGCACATTTAAATGATCTCTCCCAATTCTTCCTGGATGACTGGTCCATCATCAGGTCAGAAATATGCCAGAAGCTTGTTGATGGCTAACAAAAGCATCTGGTTGAGGTGCAGCTTGCCTGAAGGTATATTTAACCACATATTAGTTGCATAGTTGAGTGTTTGCATACTTTTAATCCAGATCCATAAGTCATTAAAGATTTAAGCTTTACAATCATTCCAGCCTGGAAAAAGAAGAGTTCAAAGAAATCCTAAAAAGCTCCAAATTACTACCACATTCCCGCCCATCATGAGTGTATACAAACTTAACTGAAGCCACATCATGGTTGAAGTCACATGTGGTCTAACATGTGGGGTTGTTTGGATCATAGCAATAATTCTGATGGTGCTACACTGAACCTGCCACTGACTGTCAGGGATTTAAGGTTTTAGAGAGGGGGTGAAAGTGGACACTGGGAAGGAAAAAGGGTGCATTGGATTTATAGCACGAGACAAAACAAATGAATTGCACAGCCCTGTTTGATTATTTGTGAACGTCTCAGTAATATTCTGTTGTGGGTTATTATGGGGGATAAAAGAAGGTGAAGACAGAGACGTGGAGACACAAACACAGAGACAGAAGAGTGATTACAACATGCAGACATTACTCACATGACCCCCTGCAGACTGCAAGCTGCACAGCTCCGTTTAGGCCACTGTGTGACCTTTAACCTCAAACACATCAGTGATGTAGCACCAACATGCACAGAACATGCTGAAGATGACTCCTGCAGGGCTTTCTTTAGCCTCTCAAAAACATGTTTGCTGACTTGTGATTGGTTGCAAACTAACAGTGATCAGGATGCATGTGAGGGATCAGCTGTGAAGCTGCTCAGATAGAAATGCCTCCTGGGTCTTTGCCTGCAGCAGGAGGGAGAACAGACTGATGCTGCAAGGGTAACATCTGCCTGCAGTGCTGCTTCATCACCTGCAACTTTCATGTGGATTTTGTAAAGTCATTTGTTGAATGTTTATATGGTGACATTTAATAACTAATGCATGCATTAGAAAACCCTGCATGGAGCTTTCCAGTGACAGATTAAACCCACACTCACTGCACAGAGTGATTTAGCACCAACTGAGATGTTAAGATGCAGAGTTTATGACCACGTGTGGAATAAAACATGTTTTTGAGGCTTTTTCCTTCTACTTCCTTCCAGAGCTGATGTTCAAAAGATCTGTCGTTTAAATGAGTTTTAACCACAATAAAATATTCTGTTCTTTTATTTTTCACTTTGAAGTCAAATAATCAGCATCTTTACTCAACATCTAGTCTCAGTTCAACAAACTGAACCTCATTTTGATCATCCTTAGCATCAACAGAAAAATCTACCACTGTAAAAGTCTGTGTATGATATTTAAAATAAGAAGCAGCAGAATAAATAAACTTTAAAAACTCAGCTGTTTTGTCTCAAATGTTCGGAAACAAACTGTCTCACAAATTCTGCTCAGAGTTGATTATTTTGGGTGAAATGAGCCTTTAAGTCCGTAGCACGACCACTTTGAGGCTAAATGGTTAAAGACATCATCTCTGTCTCTGTCGTTCCATCGAGTCTGTTTTCTGAGCCCAGTGCGCTGCATGATATTTGAAATTGTACAAAATGTAAAAATCACACACTGAAGATGAATTTCTGTGTTTTTAACTTCAACACACACACTGCTGTTTGTGAAACTGAATCCTGCATCTTAGCTGTGAGTGTATCTGAACGTGTTTCACCTTCAGATACACTGAGTGTGGGTGGATGACTTATGTGAAGCACTAAATGTATAAAGGCTCATTTACACCATGAAGGCTGCTCTCACAGACCGGCACAGACTGATTGTTAAGGTGGAATTAAGAAATAAGTGTCTAAAGTTCTTAGAACATGTTTAGCGCCACCTTGTGGCCGGACGTCACTTTTTTCTTAAATTCAGCTTCATGAGGTTTAAATTTCTGTCAGTTTTTGAAAGCAGGGTTCCAGAGTGTAAATGAACCTTTATACACGCAGTGTTTCATGCCCACTTCTGTGACATGCACTCTGTTTAACTCAGTGGCAGCTTTTCAGTGTGAAAATGAACCACAAGAACTGAACATCTGTCCTCATGACTTCAGTCCAAATACAATCAGCAGTGAAATGTTTTCATGCTCAGTTAAAAAGTTTCTTCTGTGTTCACATATTTGAACAAACATGCAGGTTTGTCTCATTACAGCCTCTTCAGTCTGTGGCTGTAATACACACACACAGTCACGGTGGAGGCTGCTGCTTTAATCATGTGGTTGACAATAAGAGCTCCAGAGCAAAGAGCTCCAGGGCAAAGAGCTCCAGAGCAAAGAGCAAAGAGCAAAGAGCTCAGGGCAAAGAGCTCCAGAGCAAAGAGCTCCAGGCAAAGAGCTCCAGAGCAAAGAGCTCCAGAGCAAAGAGCACCAGGGCAAAGAGCTCCAGGGCAAAGAGCTCCAGGGCAAAGAGCTCCAGAGCAAAGAGCTGCAGGGCAAAGAGCTCCAGGGCAAAGAGCTCCAGAGCAAAGAGCTCCAGGGCAAAGAGCTCCAGGGCAAAGAGCTCCAGAGCAAAGAGCTCCAGAGCAAAGAGCTCCAGGCAAAGAGCTCCAGGGCAAAGAGCTCCAGAGCAAAGAGCTCCAGAGCAAAGTGCTCCAGAGCAAAGAGCTCCAGAGCAAAGAGCTCCAGAGCAAAGAGCTCCAGAAGACGATGTTAGGAGGTCAATATTATCGCATTTAAATCATCTGTCTTGGATTAAGGACACATCTAAAACCTGCAGCACACCGGCCCTTGAGGCCTGGAGTTCCCCACCCTTGCATTAAACCCACCCAAGCACCAGAGGACGTGCAAACTCCACCCAGAAGCAGCACCACACTGCCCTTTATTGTCTCTGCTATTAAAAATAAAGATGCATAAATAGTTCACACTGACATATTATTTATTTGTAGAAGGCGCATCTAAAAAAGTCATTTTATTAGTACATTTTGCAGCTGCTGAGTTGAAACTAATTATCTCATTACGACAGAAAAATTAAAAATTGAGGTATTTTAATAAACTGTTTTTTAAAGTTACACAAAATTTAACCCTTTAAGACCTACCATAGAACTGTCCTGATCGTAAAACTATATGTTTAAAATGTTTTCATCAAATGCCACTACTCAAAGCTTAATAAAAGGATATACAAGAATAAACATGATATAAAAATGATATAATCCCAAAGAACCAAGTCCGCACAGAGCTTATCTTTATATTTTACATGCTGTAGTGCCATTTTTGGGAGCATTCAGTTGCTATACATCAATACAAATTATAGCCCAAATTTTAATAACATGTGTAGATTAATTCCATAGTAACTACATAATTGCAAAAAAAGTGCAATAAACTACAAAAAAATTAAAATCGTTTTTTTTGTTTGTTTGTTTTTTTCATTTAATGTAAGTTGTCCCTTAAATAATTAAATATCGTCTGCTGTGTAACAAATATGAATGTGTGTAATTTTAAACTTCGACTCACCTGAAAGTTTCCAGTCAGCCCTCTCTGTTGCAGCTCCAACAGGCTTCCTGCTCACTTCAAGTTTATCAGACTCATCCAGCAACACATTTACAACCAACACACACACAGGCAGCACTGATGGTTGTACTTCATTTTATTGTTCTCAGAAATCAACACCAGTGAAAAATAAATTAATTCCTCGATTTTATTTTTTAAACATTCTGGTCGGAGGTGTAGAGGGAACTGCTCGCCTCACAGACCTGAAGGCTTCAAAACACAAACGCAAGGAGAGAAAAGTTCAAAGTTCAAATTCTGGCCAAATTCACATCAAACAAGGTTGAAATAAAAGCACAGTCCTCCACATAACTGGGATTTTTTCAGACAGTGAACTAAAGGATTAAAGTCTAAATGTAAAGACGAAATGAAGTGATAACTAAATAAAAAACCAAGTAAGAAACAGAGCGTGATGAAAATAACATTTTTTCCAACTAAACTTTTTAAATTTGCTTCTCTGAGATAAAACTGTGGGTTGACAAACTGAACCAAAAACATTTACAACAGAAAAAGAATCTCATTTTTTACAACTTATATTTGTTCATCAGCCTCCAAAACAAACACGAGACCAGTTGAGCTTAATATGCGACAACACTGCACTACAAAATAAATATGATATGTAACATAAATGTTTGTATGGCTCTATGATTAGAAAATGATACACTGCATGGTAACTGAAATAAACAAAAACATGCAAAACTTTACATAAAAAGGCTTTAAAACAAAGACACTGGAGGTAATAATCAGACTGATGCAGGACAGGACCAACACACTAACAGATTACACTCATTGTCATCAAATACTTTGCAATTTAAATCAAAACCTTTTGATATTTTTATTTTTTCTGTCAGAGAAGCAACAGAGTAAAATAAATCTTGTAAAACTAACAGGCTTTAAAGAAAAAATAATGAAGGAGACCGTTTGAAAAAGTTGTTGCTGGAACCGTTTGGAGGCACTTAACCAACCAGGTTAAAAAAAATAGTGACATCAGACATCCTGATAAGACCACGAGGCAGTTACAGACTGTATATAAGAAGGATGTAGCTTCTACGTCTGATTAGCCTGAACCCTAAATCTCCTGATACCAGAAGTGGCAGCGTTTGACAGAAGTCTGTGGGGAAACTGAGACATAGTCGATCTGTGACCTCAGTAACCAGTTAAAGTTGAAACTTTCAGGGTCAGAATCAGTCGTTTTCAGTCTTCTTTAAAACCCACTTTATTAATCACTGTCCAATAAAGAATAAAATGATAAAGGTGGGCGTGGTTAGCTCCATTAGTTAGATCATCTGTGTGTAGATGCAGAGTTCAGAGCAGTTCAGCTGCTTGTGAGGACTGAGCGGAGCAGCGTTTGATTTAGCTGAGGGACCATTATCATCAGAGGGACTGAAGGTAAGCAGGTGTACATTTAGATATTTGTCAGGGTTTTATTTACTTTGTTCAACAATCTGCTTCAACTGTTTACTTGTAATGACAGAATTTAATGCAGACATAAAGTCGATGGAGTATGAGTCGTAGATTTGAAGTAAAGCTGGATCCAGCAGCTGTGTCCTGATGACTGCAGAGATTCAAACCCTGCTTCAAAGACATTTACATATCTAGAGGCCCAGGTAGATCGTTTACATCTTGGTCAGTACATGTGAAAACACAACGAATGACTGAACAATGAGAGGGCACCAGTGTTTTCCTAGTTTCATTTTCCATGTGTATCTATAAGTGGTTATGTCTCTTGGTTGTACTGGTTTTCCCTTCTTGTGGATAGAATTAAATATTCCACTGGTTGAAGCAAACAGCCCGACAGCCCTGTGATAAACCACTCACTGTGTGTTAACTAGAGAGACTCGTTTCCTCCCCAGATCCTATTGAAGCAGTTAAAAATAATGGACGGCTGTGGTTTTTGCCCAGTTTTGACACGTTACTGCACTTAATGTGTCTATGAACTGAGAGGTCACACCCCTTGACCATTTCCACTGGTTCTCACATTGATCCCTTGCTTCTTTAAACGCATCAGGAAACCAAACAGGATTCAAAACGAAACGTAGAAACAGCGGGAACGTCATTGGTGGCTACAGAACCTTTGTTAACAGTCTGTGAGAAACAGTTCACCTGTGAAACATGAACCCTCTTAAGATCCGACGATTTCCAAACATATTGTTGACAAAAAAAACAAATGTAAATTGTTTTGAAAGTTTTCTTAATGTAGCATAGATGTTACAATAGTCCCGACTGGTATCCCTTCCCGTCCCTCATCAATGTCCATAAGAAATCCTTTACATCAGGCACTGTTGATTAGTCCATAGCAGCTCCGAGCCGCCCAATCAGAATCAACTCCTCTCAGTTAGTCCGCGCAGCGCCTCTCTTTAGTCGCCTCTTCTCCCGACTTTCTCTTCCTCTCCTCCTTCACACTCCGAGAGGTGCGGTAGACGCCAGGAGACTCAGCTCAATGCACCCCAGGGCAATGCGGGATCATCAGGCGCCACTGGTCGAGGGGCCGGGTAGTTGGGCTGGTAGTAGCGTACGGATCGTCTTCCTCGACCTCCGCCGTAGTTCTGGAAGACGCTGGTGGTAGTTGGACTGCGGGGACAGCGCCGCCGTCAGTGACATCCTCGCCTTCTGTGATGCCGACCAACCAGCAATCACCAACCAGCAGCCCGGCGGATAGGCAGTGAAAAGCCCAAAACAAAGATGGCCGACCCCGCCACCACAGGAAGCCAGTGTTTTGAGCAATTTGTAGGGTTTTGATTGGGTTAGCAAGAACAAAGGGGTGGGTAAGAAGGAAGGAGCAGAAAACACAGAGACAAGGGTTACCAAAGGTTACCGTCAGGTTTTAGGTCAGTTAATAAGGTGAGGAGTTTAAAGTTTGGGTTACCCAGTCAGGATGTTGAGTCGGGGTTAGAAAGTCAGTGTTGACAATATTGAGGGTCGTTAGGATAAAAAGCTTTAAATAAAGTCAGATGAGCTTTGATGTTTACTTTTGTGAGACATTTTGTACAAATGTCTAAGTATTACAACCAAGTATGACATCATTCAAACGTCATAGTTTTAAGTAACAAGTTTCAGATATCGTCTTTCAATGATAAGCATCTGGATACTTAACGTGCAAAAATATTCAAATTTCGTGCAGATGAGTGTTTAGGACGAGTTACAGGATTTATATAAGTCAGTGAGTCGGGAATTAAAAAAGAGGAATTGGATAATCAATCAGAAGAAAAGGTAAGGAGAGGAGACCGTGTCAATGTTCAAGTATTCTTTACAAACTACTGATAATTCCATATTTTTCTTGCTCCTAAAAAATACAACAAAAAATAAAAACAAGCAACAGATGCGTCACATAAGGTGTCTGTTGTATAGGCACCTCAGTGAGCCACTCTAGATTCATGTGCAACAAATCTACTTTGACTTTTAGGGATTACAATTACAGGAAGTAATAACATAATAATAATAATAAATGGTCTTTGATGTGTGTTAAGATTACATCGCTGATGATCAGCTCAATGATGATATATATACATGTTGTTCTCTAAGTAAGTCTGTCAGTTGAATGGGGGAGCAATATACTCTACAAGTGTTATGATTATGGTCAACGTCCTGTGAGTCCTCTGACAGATCAGGAATGTCTGCCAGGAACCAGCAAATTTAAATGATCTCTCCATTTCCTGGAGACTGGTCCATCATCAGGTCAGAAAATATGCCAGAAGCTTGTTGATGGCTAACAAAAGCACTGGTTGAGGTGCAGCTGCCTGAAGGTATTTTTAACCACATATTAGTTCATAGTTGAGTGTTTGCATACTTTTAATCCAGATCCATAAGTCATTAAAGATTTAAGCTTTAACAATCAGTCCCAGCCAGGATTATGTTCTCACCAAGATAATGTAGAAATCCCTTAAATCTGCATTATTTCTAACAGCCAGCAGGGGGCGTCTCCTGTGGTTGCATAAACAGGTCAGCTTGTGTTGACGTCTGTGGGAAAATGTCCTTCAGCTGCAGTGATCCAAGTCCTCATGAACACTTTTCTATGAGTCCATGGTCTCAGTTTAAGATTTACAGGACACAGTGATCTTCATTTAATCATTTATTCTGCTGTTAATGTTCAAAGCAGGTGATAAAGCAGGTACGCTTTAGTGGGAGGGGACTGTGTGGTTACCAAGGTGACTGATGAGGATGTGATGTTCCTGGATTTAAAGGCCAGATCCTCAGGAGGCTTTAAAAACACGGCTTTGTAACTAACGGGTGATGTCACAGTGGCAACGTCCATCTTTTATTTACAGTATATGGTTCTCATGCGTCCTGCATCATTTTGTATAGAAATGTTCAGAGCTGCAGTTCATGTGTGAAAACTGCATAACTGGTAATAATGGGAATACTGGGAAGACAAATGGAAGTTAAATAGTTCAGCAGGAGAATATGTTGATGTGTGTTTCTAAGCACTGCTAAGAGCTCTCTGCAAATAACTCTGTGGTGTTTTCAGGGTTTTACCTGTAACAACATTGTACTTGTTCAACAGAAGCTGGAATACAGGTGCAAAATTAGATCCTGAGGATGACTTCAAAGTATTTATGGATCTACAAGGAACATGGAACTACACCAACACTGGATCGAAACACTGGATCTGTGAGAGGGACATCTACTGAGAGTTTGCTGGTCACCTCTCAGTCTGACATGTGTAACATGTAACTGCACTGTATCAGATTTAAACCTTACCAAGGATTTAATAGAGAAACTGAAACTGCTTCAGTCAGAAGGTACAATTGTGTGAAATAACTATCATTGAGTTTATGACTTTAAGTTTTGCTCACAGCGTAGTCAAAGTGAAAAATAAAAGCAAGGTCGGTTGTTGTGAAATCACAGACTGACTGACAGACTTCTAGATTGGTTGGACTATGAACGAAAATGTCTGTAATTCCTGAACAGTTAATGTAATAATTTTGTTAAACTCCTTGAATTAAAGATGGAAGTCTGCACTTCAATCACATCGTATCTGTTTGATTTCAAATCTACTGTCATGATGTACAGAGGCAAAGCGATAAAAACAGCACATGGACCCGACTGTAAGACTTCATAAAACAAGCTGATAAATAATAAAAACTAAATGAAACTCAGCTCTTAAAGCATAAAGACTTAGTATTTGTCAAATCAAAATGGTATTTCCAAAGCCTGAGGACGGGGTACAATCCTAAAGAGCGTAAGTAGGCACATGAAGTGACACACTAATTTTTGTGCAGTGGGCTTAAAAATGAGGAAAAAGAACCGTCTTCAAGCATGAATTACCATTTTAATAATACCTTGTGTGTTCAAGGTCTGTAAAAAACACCAAAAAAAATCTTTAAAGAAAAATCCAAATTACTTGAACATGAGAACAGTGCTGAGCTTCACACCCAGGTTACAATAGATGGATTTCTGTCTCCACATGTGGAGTTTTACAGCCTTACAGAACACACACACACACAACATCACATTGGGAGACAGGTCAGGCCAGGTAGCAAAAGGAAAAACAGTGAAATGTGTAACACAAAAGGGTAATTCAGAGAGAAAAAGAAGCAACAGATATCATCACACCATAACACATTAAACCACAGACAAGCAACGTGGGAGAATATTCCAGTGTGTGGCAGGATATTCCAGAATAAGATTTATTATAATCCAAATAAAGCAATTATAAGGATCAAGAGAGGGATAGAGCTCACAGAAGGAGAATAATAGATGTCTGAAAGAGGAACACAGGACTTTATATACACAGGAACAAGCAGCAGTAATTAACACAGGTGAAAACAGTTAGGGTGGGGCTGCCAATCAAACAGGAGGGAAAAACAGGGATTGAATCTGGATAAGACAACAGAAAACTAAACTTTAACTAAAACAGGAAGTAAGGAAAGACAAATACTGAACACAAAGATAAATAAACTCATACAGGGGAACAAATACTGAAAGAAGACAAAGACAAACAGAGAAGCAGATCAAGACAGCCAAAAAAAAAAAAGCAGTTAAAAACTTTTCTGTTCACACAAGCCTTTTGTTGATCTACATATTTTATATTTTTTACATTATTTACATTTGATCTTTTAGATTGTGTATAATGTCTATTGATTGTATTGTTTATTTTATTTTTTGTGTACAGCGCTTTGTGACTGTTTGTCTGTGAAAAGCGCTTAATAAATAAATTTTACTTTACTTACTTTACTTACTATGATCATTTAGCCTAGCAAACATGTCTCTAGACTGTGGGAGGAAGCATTAAACCAGGGATGGGAAACTCCAGGTCTCGAGGGCCGGTGTCCTGCAGGTTTCAGATCTCACCCTGGGTCAACACACCAGAATCAAATGATTAGTTCATTACCAGGCCTCTGGAGAACTTTAAGACATGTTGAGGAGGTCATTTATCCATTTAATCAGCTGTCTTGGATCAAGGACACATCTAAAACCTGCAGCACACCGGCCCTTGAGGCCTGGAGTTCCCCACCCTTGCATTAAACCCACCCAAGCACCAGAGGACGTGCAAAACTTCCACCCAGAAGCAGCACCACACTGCCCTGTTATTGTCTCTGCTAGTTAAAAATAAAGATGCATAAATAGTTCACACTGACACATTTATTTATTTGTAGAAGGCGCATCTAAAAAAGTCATGTTATTATGTACATTTTGCAGCTGCTGAGTTGAAACTAATTATCTCATTACGACAGAAAATATTAAAAATTGAGGTATTTTAATGAACTGTTTTTTAAAGTTACCAAAATTTAACCCTTTAAGACCTACCATAGAACTGTCCTGATTCGTAAACTATATGTTTAATAAATGTTTTCATCAAATGCCACTACTCAAAGCTTAATAAAAAGGATATACAAGAATAAACATGATATAAAAATGATATAATTCCCAAAGAACCAAGTCCGCCAGAGCTTATCTTTATATTTTTACATGCTGTAGTGCCATTTTTGGGAGCATTTCAGTTGCTATACATCAATACAACCATTATAGCCCAAATTTTAATAACATGTGTAGATTAATTCCATAGTAACTACATAAATTGCAAAAAAGTGCAATAAACTACAAAAAAATTAAAAATCGTTTTTTTTGTTTGTTTGTTTTTTCATTTAATGTAAGTTGTCCCTTAAATATATTAAATATCGTCTGCTGTGTAACAAATATAATGTGTGTAATTTTAAACTTCGACTCACCTGAAAGTTTCCAGTCAGCCTCCTGCTGTTGCAGCTCCAACAGGCTTCCTGCTCACTTCAAGTTTAATCAGACTTCAGTCCAGCAACACATTTACAACCAACACACACACAGGCAGCACTGATGGTTGTACTTCAGTTTTATTGTTCTCAGAAATCAACACCAGTGAAAAATAAATTAATTCCTCGATTTTATTTTTTAAACATTCTGGTCGGAGGTGTAGAGGGAACTGCTCTCCTCACAGACCTGAAGGCTTCAAAACACTAAACTCAGAAGGAAAGTTCAAAGTTCAAATTCTGGCCAAATTCACATCAAACAAGGTTGAATAAAAGCACAGTCCTCCACGTAACTGGGATTTTTTTCAGACAGTGAGACTAAAGGATTAAAGTCTGAATGTAAAGACAAGAAATGAAGTGATAACTAAATAAAAACACCAAGTAAGAAACAGAGCGTTGTGAAAAATAACATTTTTTCCAACTAAACTTTGTTAAATTTGCTTCTCTGAGTAAAACTGTGGGTTGACAAACTGAACCCAAAATACATTTACACAGAAAGAATCTCAGTTTTTACAACTTATATTTTCATCAGCCTCCCCAAACACAGAGACCAGTTTGAGCTTAATACTGCGACAACACCTGCACTACAAAATAATATGAATATGTAACAATAAAATGTTTGTATGGCTCTATGATTAGAAAATGATACACTGCATGGTAACTGAAATAAACAAAAACATGCAAAACTTTACATAAAAAGGCTTTAAAACAAAGACACTGGAGGTAATAATCAGACTGATGCAGGACAGGACCAACACACTAACAGATTACATCATTGTCATCAAATACTTTGCAATTTAAATCAAAACCTTTTGGATATTTTTATTTTTCTGTCAGAGAAGCAACAGAGTAAAATAAAATCTTGTAAGACTAACAGGCTTTAAAGAAAAAATAATGAAGGAGACCGTTTGAAATAAGTTGTTGCTGGACCGTTTGGAGGCACTTAACCAACCAGGTTAAAAATATAAATGACAGACGAGTCTCTGATTAACGACCACAGGGACAGTTACAGACTGTATATAAAAGAAGGATGTAGCTTCTACGTCTGATTAGCCTTGAACCCTAAATTCTCTCTGATGACCAGAAGGTGGCAGCGTTTGACAGAAGTCTGTGGGGAAACTGACATAGTCGATCTGTGACCTCAGTAACCAGTTAAAGTTGAAACTTTCAGGGTCAGAATCAGTCGTTTTCAGTCTTCTTTAAAACCCACTTTATTTAATCAACTGTCCAATAAAGAATAAAAATGATAAAGTGGGGCGTGGTTTAAGGCTCCATTAGTTTAGATCATCTGTGTGTAGATGCAGAGTTCAGAGCAGTTCAGCTGCTGTTGTGAGGACTGAGCGAGCAGCGTTTGATTTAGCTGAGGGACCATTTATCATCAGAGGGACTGAAGGTAAGCAGTGGTACATTTAGATATTTGTCAGGGTTTTATTTACTTTGTTCAACAATCTGCTTCAAGCTGTTTACTTTGTAATGACAGAATTTAATGCAGACATTAAAGTCGATGGAGTATAGAGTCGTAGATTGAAGTTAAGCCTGGATCCAGCAGCTGTGTCCTGATGACTGCAGAGATTCAAACTCTGCTTCAAAGACATTTACATTCTGAGGCCCATTTAGATCGTTTACATCTTGGTCAGTACATGTGAAAGCACAACTGTTAATGACTGAACAATGAGAAGGGCACCAGTGTTCCTAGTGTTCATTTTCCATGTGTATCTATAAGTGGTTATGTCTCTTGTTGTACTGGTTTCCCTTCTTGTGGATAGAATTAAATATTCCACTGGTTGAAGCAAACAGCCCGACAGCCCTGTGATAAACCACTCACTGTGTGTTAACTAGGAGAGACTCTGTTCCTCCCCATGATCCTTATTGAAGCAGTTAAAAATAATGGACGGCTGTGTTTTTGCCCAGTTTTGACACGTTACTGCACTTTAATGTGTCTATGAACTGAGAGGTCACGACCCCTTGACCATTTCCACTGGTTTCTCACATTGATCCCTTGCTTCTTTAAACAGCATCAGGAAACCAAACAGGATTCAAAACGAAACGTTAGAAACCAGCGGGGAACGTCATTGGTGGCTACATGAACCTTTGTTATACAGTCTGTGAGAACAGTTCACCTGTGAAACATGAACCCTCTTTAAGATCCGACGATTTCCAAACAATATTGTTGACAAATGAAAAACAAAATGTAAATTGTTTTGAAAGTTTTCTTAATGTAGCATAGATGTTACAATAGTCCCGACTGGTATCCCTTCCCGTCCCTCTACAATGTCCATAAGAAATCCTTTACATCAGGCACTTGTTGATTAGTCCATAGCAGCTCCGAGCCGCCCAATCAGAATCAACTCCTCTCAGTTAGTCCGCGCAGCGCCTCTCTTTAGTCGCCTCTTCGTCCCGACTTTCTCTTCCTCCTCCTTCACACTCCGAGAGGTGCGGTAGACGCCAGGAGACCTCAGCTCAATGTCACCCAGGGCCAGTGCGGGATCATCAGGCGCCACTGGTCGAGGGGCCGGGTAGTTGGGCTGGTAGTAGCGGTACGGATCGTCTTCCTCGACCTCGCCGTAGTTCTGGAAGACGCTGGGTGGTAGTTGGACTGCGGGGACAGCGCCGCCGTCAGTGACATCCTCGCCTTCTGTGATGCCGACCAACCAGGCAATCAGCCAACCAGCAGCCCGGCGGATAGGCAGTGAAAAGCCCAAAACAAAGATGGCCGACCCCGCCACCACAGGAAGCAGTGTTTTGGAGCAATTTGTAGGGTTTTGATTGGGTTAGCAAGAACAAAGGGGTGGGTAAGAAGGAAGGAGCAAGAGACACAGAGACAAGGGTTACCAAAGGTTACCAGGTCAGGTTTATGAGTCAGTTAATAAGGTGAGGAGTTTAAAGTTTGGGTTACCCAGTCAGGATGTGTGAGTCTGGGTTAGAAAGTCAGTGTTGACAATATTGAGGGTCGTTAGGATAAAAAGCTTTAAATAAGTCAGATTGAGCTTTGATGTTTACGTTTTGTGAGACATTTTGTACAAATGTCTAAGTATTACCAACCAAGTATGACATCATTCAAACTGTCATATTTTAAGTAACAGATTTCAGATATCGTCTTTCAAATGATAAGCATCTGGATACTTAACGTGCAAAAATATTCAAAGTTGTCGTGCAGATGAGTGTTTAGGACGAGTTACAGGAGTTTGTATTAAGTCAGTGGAGTCTGGGAATTAAAAAAGAGGAATTGGATGATCATAATCTAGAAGAAAAGGTAAGGAGAGGACGACCGTGTCAATGTTCACAGTATTTCTTTATCAAACTACTGATAATTCCATATTTTTCTTGCTCCTAAAAAATACAACAAAAAATTAAAACAAGCAACAGATGCGTCACATAAAGTAGTGCTGTTTGTATACGGCACCTCAGTGAGCCACTCTAGATTCATGTGCACCAAATCTACGTTTGACTTTTAGGGATCTACAATTACAGGAAGTAATAACAATAATAATAATAATAATGGTCTTTGATGTGGTTAAGATTACATCTGCTGATGATCAGCTCAGATGATGATATATAATTACATGTTGTTCTCTAAGTAATTCATGTCTGTGTAATACTGGGAGCAATATATCTCTACAAAGTGTTATGATTATGGTCAACGTCCTGTGAGTCCTCTGACAGATCAGGAATGTCTGCCAGGAAACCAGCAAATTTAAATGATCTCTCCCAATTCTTCCTGGATGACTGGTCCATCATCAGGTCAGAAATATGCCAGAAGCTTGTTGATGGCTAACAAAAGCATCTGGTTGAGGTGCAGCTTGCCTGAAGGTATATTTAACCACATATTAGTTGCATAGTTGAGTGTTTGCATACTTTTAATCCAGATCCATAAGTCATTAAAGATTTAAGCTTTACAATCATTCCAGCCTGGAAAAAGAAGAGTTCAAAGAAATCCTAAAAAGCTCCAAATTACTACCACATTCCCGCCCATCATGAGTGTATACAAACTTAACTGAAGCCACATCATGGTTGAAGTCACATGTGGTCTAACATGTGGGGTTGTTTGGATCATAGCAATAATTCTGATGGTGCTACACTGAACCTGCCACTGACTGTCAGGGATTTAAGGTTTTAGAGAGGGGGTGAAAGTGGACACTGGGAAGGAAAAAGGGTGCATTGGATTTATAGCACGAGACAAAACAAATGAATTGCACAGCCCTGTTTGATTATTTGTGAACGTCTCAGTAATATTCTGTTGTGGGTTATTATGGGGGATAAAAGAAGGTGAAGACAGAGACGTGGAGACACAAACACAGAGACAGAAGAGTGATTACAACATGCAGACATTACTCACATGACCCCCTGCAGACTGCAAGCTGCACAGCTCCGTTTAGGCCACTGTGTGACCTTTAACCTCAAACACATCAGTGATGTAGCACCAACATGCACAGAACATGCTGAAGATGACTCCTGCAGGGCTTTCTTTAGCCTCTCAAAAACATGTTTGCTGACTTGTGATTGGTGCAAACTAACAGTGATCAGGATGCATGTGAGGGATCAGCTGTGAAGCTGCTCAGATAGAAATGCCTCCTGGGTCTTTGCCTGCAGCAGGAGGGAGAACAGACTGATGCTGCAAGGTAACATCTGCCTGCAGTGCTGCTTCATCACCTGCAACTTTCATGTGGATTTTGTAAAGTCATTTGTTGAATGTTTATATGGTGACATTTAATAACTAATGCATGCATTAGAAAACCCTGCATGGAGCTTTCCAGTGACAGATTAAACCCACACTCACTGCACAGAGTGATTTAGCACCAACTGAGATGTTAAGATGCAGAGTTTATGACCACGTGTGGAATAAAACATGTTTTTGAGGCTTTTTCCTTCTACTTCCTTCCAGAGCTGATGTTCAAAGATCTGTCGTTTAAATGAGTTTTAACCACAATAAAATATTCTGTTCTTTTATTTTTCACTTTGAAGTCAAATAATCAGCATCTTTACTCAACATCTAGTCTCAGTTCAACAAACTGAACCTCATTTTGATCATCCTTAGCATCAACAGAAAAATCTACCACTGTAAAAGTCTGTGTATGATATTTAAAATAAGAAGCAGCAGAATAAATAAACTTTAAAAACTCAGCTGTTTTGTCTCAAATGTTCGGAAACAAACTGTCTCAACAAATTCTGCTCAGAGTTGATTATTTTGGGTGAAATGAGCCTTTAAAGTCCGTAGCACGACCACTTTGAGGCTAAATGGTTAAAGACATCATCTCTGTCTCTGTCGTTCCATCGAGTCTGTTTTCTGAGCCCAGTGCGCTGCATGATATTTGAAATTGTACAAAATGTAAAAATCACACACTGAAGACGAATTTCTGTGTTTTTAACTTCAACACACACACTGCTGTTTGTGAAACTGAATCCTGCATCTTAGCTGTGAGTGTATCTGAACGTGTTTCACCTTCAGATACACTGAGTGTGGGTGGATGACTTTATGTGAAGCACTAAATGTATAAAGGCTCATTTACACCATGAAGGCTGCTCTCACAGACCGGCACAGACTGATTGTTAAGGTGGAATTAAGAAATAAGTGTCTAAAGTTCTTAGAACATGTTTAGCGCCACCTTGTGGCCGGACGTCACTTTTTTCTTAAATTCAGCTTCATGAGGTTTTAAATTTCTGTCAGTTTTTGAAAGCAGGGTTCCAGAGTGTAAATGAACCTTTATACACGCAGTGTTTCATGCCCACTTCTGTGACATGCACTCTGTTTAACTCAGTGGCAGCTTTTCAGTGTGAAAATGAACCACAAGAACTGAACATCTGTCCTCATGACTTCAGTCCAAATACAATCAGCAGTGAAATGTTTTCATGCTCAGTTAAAAAGTTTCTTCTGTTCACATATTTGAACAAACATGCAGGTTTGTCTCATTACAGCCTCTTCAGTCTGTGGCTGTAACTACACAACAGTCACGGTGGAGGCTGCTGCTTTAATCATGTGGTTGACAATAAGAGCTCCAGAGCAAAGAGCTCCAGGGCAAAGAGCTCCAGAGCAAAGAGCAAAGAGCAAAGAGCTGCAGGGCAAAGAGCTCCAGAGCAAAGAGCTCCAGGGCAAAGAGCTCCAGAGCAAAGAGCTCCAGAGCAAAGAGCACCAGGGCAAAGAGCTCCAGGGCAAAGAGCTCCAGGGCAAAGAGCTCCAGAGCAAAGAGCTGCAGGGCAAAGAGCTCCAGGGCAAAGAGCTCCAGAGCAAAGAGCTCCAGGGCAAAGAGCTCCAGGGCAAAGAGCTCCAGAGCAAAGAGCTCCAGAGCAAAGAGCTCCAGAGCAAAGAGCTCCAGGGCAAAGAGCTCCAGAGCAAAGAGCTCCAGAGCAAAGTGCTCCAGAGCAAAGAGCTCCAGAGCAAAGAGCTCCAGAGCAAAGAGCTCCAGGGCAAAGAGCTCCAGGGCAAAGAGCTCCAGAGCAAAGAGCTCCAGAGCAAAGAGCACCAGGGCAAGAGCTCAGGCAAAGAGCTCCAGGGCAAAGAGCTCCAGGCAAGAGCTCCAGAGCAAGAGCTGCAGGGCAAAGAGCTCCAGGGCAAAGAGCTCCAGAGCAAAGAGCTCCAGGGCAAAGAGCTCCAGGGCAAAGAGCTCCAGAGCAAAGAGCTCCAGAGCAAAGGGCTCCAGAGCAAAGAGCTGCAGAGCAAAGAGCTCAGTATTTTTCTTTGATGAAAAACTCCAGAGAAAGCAGCATGATTAAAAACTACCAGAATTAGAGTCTTGATAACACTGGTGGATCATAGTTTCCTCATATTTCTGAGACTACGTACCTCCAACATTGTAGCCCACACAGGAGTTCTGATCACAGTAACCCGGAGGCCCCTGGGGGCCGATGGGTCCGGGGGCTCCGGGCCGACCGGGTACACCGGGATTTCCAGGTCGTCCTGAGGGTCCAGAGCTACCTGGTCTGCCCTGTCCCTGGGGACCTGGGAGGAAGAGGATGAAGAGTTTAGAAAACAAAACTGAATGTTAGAATTACAGAATCACTCTGAGGTCAAACTCATCATCAGTCATAAGAACCCCGACTGTGAGCCCGAAGTTACCACAACATGTGTTTGTGTTTTCTCCTGCGTTCTGTCAGTCAGAGGACAGAAAAACACTTTGCAGCTATCAAAGTGATTATTTTAATGATTTTAGTAGTTAAAGTACTTCCAGACGTTTCCAGGTAACAAATGTTTAAGACATTTTTAAATGGCACTCAGAATTAACTTAAGAACACCTCAACAACTAAAACTATAGAAAAAATTATATCAACTATTTAATTTTAGAGACAATTTGTTCACATTTTTTGGTTCAGTTCAGAAAAACAAGAACAACAAAACTAGTACTAATACTAATAATAAAAATAATAATCTATCTTACCATGTCAGTTAAGACATTTGATAAAAAATTATATTTTCTGTTGAATTCTGTGGATTTTACAACATCTTAATGATCCATGTGAAACATGTGAAACATTTTTTCTTTTACTAATCAGACAATCATGTTCAGGACTTTCTTCACTGCATCACTGGGATGGTTCAGAAAGGCTTAGCAGGAAAATAAGTTACCAGGTGGTCCTGGAGGTCCTCTGGGTCCTTGTACACCAACACCTGGAGATCCCTTATCACCCTTCTCTCCTGGTTGTCCTGGAAACACACAACAGAAATAAATACTGCTTAACTTTCTATATTTTGTGTCATTCCATACAGATACACTGTAACATGGAGAAAGTCAGGAAGTTCGACCTTTCCTGCACATTTCTGACTTTTTATTTATTTTTTGCTGTCAGACTGAACCAGTGCAGCTTTGCATCGTTTGCAGTTCAAAATAATTTTGTATTTATTTTACACTGGGCCGTGTGGCAGCCCCTCAGTTCACACTGATTTAAACAGTAACAGCGTTTTACTGTTTTGTTAAACTTGCCTCTTTCTCCTGGTTGCCCATTCTGTCCATTTTGTCCTGGGAAGCCTGGTCTGCCTGGGGGTCCCTGTTCTCCCTGTGGTCCTGGGGGTCCTTCTCGACCAGGCTCTCCCGGTGGTCCGGGAACTGTGCGGATTGACACCGGAGGACTCGGCACGTGGTTCAGGATGCTGTTGTAGCGCGCCATGTGGCCTGAAAACAGTTCAGTTCAAACATTATTAGTATTATTATTATTATTATTATTAACAAATAAAGGTTTGGGTTTTTTTAACTCACTTTGGATCAGCTGCTCACAGACCTGTCGGGCAATGGCCTGAACTGATGCTGTCGACTGGAGATCTCCCTGAAAAAACACACGATGTTCATATAAAACACACGTAGTTATGTGCGAGTGTTTTTAAATGATTCATATTCTGCGTTTTATGAAGGCGCTACAGACTCAAATTATTAGGACTGAAATTCACTCATAAATCTGCAGATTTGTTTCGTTTCTTTTTCAGCTGCTGGTGTCAAATTTTTAGTTACAGCAAATTTAAAGTAAATTTATTTTATGAAACTCAAATACACACATATTATATTTACTTATTGGATGATGTTGATATTTCATTATTGTAATCAACGAAGGAAACAGTGACTAATGTTTACTGCATATTAATAAAACATATATTAATACTTTGATGAATGTCTGCTGTTTGTGTATCCTTGAGTTTGACATTGCGGCTGCAACACAACAATATATCTCAATGTGCAGGTCAGCAGACAGGACGTTTGTGACTGGGGGAAGTAATAACATGAAGACAGAGAGCTTACCCGTTCACCTTTCTCTCCCTTAGTTCCAGGAGGTCCCTGCAAGAGAAACGAATTCATGAAAAACCAGGAAAAAACCTCCAAACTTGTGAAGCATCGAACACAAGATGAAGCAGGTGATTCTCTCGTCAGGACAGCATGTTGATCATCTTGCTGTCCTGATTAAACTGCAGCCTGCTTGTTTTTGTCATTTATTTAAAATATTGGAAATCTTTATCTATATGAATAATAACTAAAACCATAATTTCAAATGTTTATACTTTTCAGTGTTGACACGTCTCAGAGGGAAACAGACACGTCCTAAATCGAGGGGATTCGATTTCAGGAACCTGTCGAGACCAGCGAGAGGCCTACAGCAGCGGCCCAACCCCCGGGCCTCGGACCGGGGGTTGGACCGCTGGCCTACAGGACTGTGATGGTGATAGGTTTGTCGGGACTTTAACGTTCCCTCTCAGAGTCTGGAGCAAATCTACATGAAACATCATTAAAAGCTTCAAATGTGTCGACACGAAACAGAGAATATGAATATTTGTGCAGCGCTGTCACTTAACGCCGTGTTTATAATAATAACGAAACAGACAAACATCCAGTAAGAACAGAGGAACAAACACAGAATAAACCAACTTCGATGGAGCTGCTGTGACCTCGGTGCTTCTTTCTAATACAAAACTTTCATTGAATGATGTTTATCGAGGTGAGAAAGAATAAAAAGTGTTAAAAAATAAACCCAGAATGTAGTATTTATGGAAACTGTGTTAATACCCAAAACTTGAACTACTGTATATTTTACTAAATTCTCATTACGACCTGTAATCTGCCAGCATGAGGTGAAGAGCTGATGAGGCCTTTCTGCAGGCCACCCATGCATCTGTAATTACATGCTTATAAAGATTTTATCACAGTGATGAATAATCATTTGTCAGCAGATTGTATCACCGCCCACAGAGTCCAGTGTTTTCTTTGTTGCTGCACTTTGAATGTGATTTACTCTCCATGAAGTTTTCACATAATCAGGAATAAATATGAAAGCAGCGAGCGCTCACACACCTCTGTTTACAGTGGCTGAAGTAGAAACCAGCACAGCAAATGGACTGCAGACAAAGGTTTACATGCACAGCCTACATACTGATCAGCGACTCTGCAAACAGGTGGAGATCAAACTGAGACACTTTGCTGCGTTTTGCATGAAGCTGCTGTCCCACCTGTTTCTCCTTTAGTCTGATTTAAATGCTTGAAACTCTTTGAATTTTTAGTTTATTTCCACTGCTGGCAAAATATTTTAACACATTGCAACAACGACACTGTGGGGCTGAAACATTAAGGCTGTGCATACGTGCAGTTCCTCTTCTGAACACTAGAGGCAGGCTCCAAAAGCTTCCACATTCACAGCAGAAATAAACACGTTTAAGTGAGAACAAAATGACTTTGAGTGAACTGTGACTCCTGCCACCGAGTCATCACAGCAACATAACACAAGTCCTGATGTACAAACAGAATGAGAGAAAGAGGAGCCGTCAGCACCAGTGATGGATCTGTTCACTCAAGCATTTACCCAGAAGGATAACGACACTGCCAGCCTCCGAGAGAAAGAAAGAAGGATTTGTGTTGGCCGTTTGAAAGGCTGTCACAGGTGAAGGCTCAAACAGCACTTTTCTGTTGACATAAACACAAAACACTGAGCTCCACATATCAGTGAATGTGTCAAACAGCTTCTAGAGCTTCAGATTGGACAGGAAGCTGTTAACCTCTTTGACAGACGCTCACCTCGCTGCACTCTCAGTGTTCAGCTGACTCGACAGAGTCGCTGACGACACATCCCGCTGCCTCCTGCGTCTCTGTTCACATGCAGCAGCTCATGCTCATAAAACAAATGATGGCGTTCCTTCTAAGAGCTAAAAACCCCGCCCACCCCGGCCCGTTTGGTTAATGGGGACAGGCAGCTCCACTCATTGACAGACTCACCGGTGGGCCCAGCTCTCCCTGCTTTCCTGGAGGGCCTGTACTTCCTGGGGATCCTGGAGCTCCCGGAGTTCCCTGAAGAAATGAAAAGCAATTTTTAATTATATTATTTTAATTATTATAAAGTTGTTCCTGTTGTACACGCCTGACTGAGCTTATTAGCCCTGCCCAGCTTGACCCAGTTCCATCATTATCACCTAAAGTCACAGTTTTAATTAAACTTTACATTTAAGTGCCTAACAGAGAAGCTGCAGGCATTGCATGCATATATATCCTCTGAATCCTCCGAAACATTCTCAAAAACAGCAACAGTGACTTACGATGGTTCCTGGGGGGCCCTGTGTGCCTGGGGGGCCATCTTTGCCTGGCAGTCCCTGAGAAGGTGAAAGTAGATGTTATAATAAAAAAGGATTAAAGAGTTCCTCCGATGACTTTGACCCAGCAGCTGTCTCGCTCTTTCCAGCCTTGGCTGTGATGCTGGCTCTACTGTGGCCAGAGGGGGGCGCTCCAGGGCCACAGATGCTGCTTCGCTCTGTAAGGGTCTTTTTGTTCATTTGACAGCAGCTCGACTGTCTCCCTTTTTCAACCTCTGGACTTTTTAGGAAACTTTTATCTTTCTTCTGTTTTCTTTTCCACTCGTCCTTCCGTGGAGCCATGCCGTGCATTAACGTGCCATTTTCTAAAGCATCGCACCTCTTTTGTACTTCATTGTTGCTCCTGCCCCAAATTAACATATATTTAAAATCAATCCAATGCCTCAAATTCAACATCTGAGAGCAGAGACAGTTTACAGATATAACAGTATTACTACAGTAGTACTCATATGAACAGTATCAGAGGTGAAGATGATAAAATATCTACATTACAGGTTATATTGTTCATATTAGTATTTGACAACATCCCAGTGGTTTACTGACTGTTAATATTTGTAGTATCAACAAACTTGTCAAACAGCTGCATTATTAGTGTGTCTGTTATGACTCACTCTGGGTCCTGGAGGTCCTTCCCTCCCTGGACCTCCGGGGCTTCCAGGAACCCCCTGAAACAGCACGAGGAGAGCAGAGGTCACTGCAGGTCACGTTCACACCAGCCCTAAACCTCAACATGCATCAAGATCAGTGTCTGTAACTCATTATATGTGAGTGGGCCTGTGATGGAGCTCTGGATGCACGATTCCTAAATACCTCCTAAGAGAAGAGTACTCACAGGTGCTCCCATGACATGACTTTTACTCTTAGGGACACTTTCAGGCTGCATTCACACTGCAGGTCTTAATGATCAAATCTGATCTTTTTGTCTGCTCGTTCACACTACAAATAAAATGCGACAGCAAACGCGCTCCTGTGTGAACCCTCAAAGCGGCCGCATGTGCAAAAGAAGACACACAACGCGCTCTGTTCAGACCCAGAGCAACAGTATTGTTTGACTGATGGACCTTAATGTAAAGGCTTGTTTCAGACTTTATCTTTCCCAATTTTGTTTGTTATTTACGTTTGGCCTAATAATGATCCTTATTGCTGTTTCAGAGGAGCGCTGCTTCAAAGGATAGCTACAGATTTCTGTCAGAATCTGCAGATTATACAAATAAAATGTTCACGTTTCCCCAACGTTGTCTTCCCAACAGTTTCACTGACATCTACGCTGGATGGCCAGGAAGCGTTCACGATGTCTTCTCCGGCGCTGATAATTGGCGTCTGTCTTGCGTCAGTGACGTAAAAGACGGATTTAATGCAACATGACCATCAAACAGCAGTCGCTTTCTAAAACATCAGATATGTATCGGATTCAGGACCACATACGAAAGTGACCCAGGTCGGATTTGTGCCGTTCACACTGTCACACCATGATGGGATATGGGTCACATGGGGTCAAAATAGTCGGATTTGATGCGCTTTCGCCTGCAGTGTGAACGTAGCCTTAGTCTGAGGATATGAAGTCCTGTACCTGCGTTTTATTCGCTCCAGCAAAGGAGGTCGACACAACGTGACGGACATCTGGATGAAAGGAGGTTAAACACTTGCAGAGAGTGAAGTGTTTTAGAAGTGATGTGGAAGTCTCCTTCTTTCCTAAGTAACAGGTAATTCCACCTCACAGTCTAAATTTGATCTTTATCATCTCTCTAAATAATTTATATTCAATTATGAAAGCACAGTAATGTGTTTAAGCATCACTTGATGTAAAGAAATGAGAAGCTGAGTGTTGGTATCGTACTCAGAGTGCAATGAGAGCTATGATCTGTCAGTATATAAAAGCTGATCACTATTATTACCTGAGTTCCTTGCTGTCCCACATCACCTTTCTGACCTCTCTCTCCAGGACTGCCCTGCAGGCACAACGACACACTTTAAATCAAAGATTAAGGAAAAAAGTAACAAAACAGACTAAAAGGTTGTTGAAAACTGTATAACCCACCGGGGGTCCAATAAGGGAGCGTCCACTGGGTCCTTGCCGTCCTGGGGGTCCCTGAGGTCCTGGAAGACCCGTATCTCCAACAGGACCAGTTGGTCCCTAAAGAGAGCAGGACAGAGAAAGTTGAAGCTAATGTGCTAAAAACACGGATGTGATGTAGGCAAACGTGCAGGTTTGGATAGTCTGAGGTGGTGATGGTGGCTTTAACTGGTCATGTGGGACACTTTCCCAGAGAGTTACTGGTTATCAGGTGACCCATGAACCAACTGACCAACCACAGGGTGGCCGGAGCCAATCCAAGATCCAAGAAGGTGAGACACGCCACACACAGCAGCTCTAATCATTTTCAAATACGTGCATGTATCAGTGTACAGTAACATTCACCCCCTCAGCTACAATGGCTGCTGGAGTTTACACAAACCTGGAAAGCAGACTTTGATTAAACAGGGAGCGTTGTATTTATCAGGCTGGATAAAAAGGCTTTGCATCATTTCATTATTTAATTACTTAATTCTGCCTTTATAGTGATTTGATTAAGTTCGCTATATTTTGTGCATTATTACGTTTTAATACGATACTATTCTGTGTTACCTAAACCTCAAAACACACCACATAACTGATCTAGTTCTAACTCCACCAACAACGAGTCCTGCTGTCTGAGAAGACGGCTTCAAATACTCGGGAGGAAATCAGTTTGTGAGTTCATAGAGGAGGAAGTGGGTTTATGATCAGCTACGTGATACGTTTCAGTCACAAAGTCACTACAAACATGTGAAAGTTCAAACTAGACATTAATCCAGTCCGAGGTTATTTAAAGACTCCTTATTAAAGATGAGGCGTAGTTTGGTGTATTTCCCTCATAATGATCAGAACGTGATCTGTGCAAGCAGACGAACATTAAAAGTTACTGATCAAAGGTCAGAGTCGCCTCGTTTGTGAACAGTCTGCTTTTTCCCTTTGGTTTAATAATTTTGTTAAATATTTCTTAGATTTGTGTTTTCTGTAAAATTTAGGGCCGATTAGTGAACTTTGTTTGTTGTTTTCAGCTTTTACTTTGTAACTGGCTTTTCTAACATGGGAAATGTTACAGCTACAGAATATTTCCACAGATCAAAAACTCAAAGCAACCGAAAAACTAAGAAAACCTGGACACTGTCCCTGCAGAGGGCGGAGCCTAATGTTTTGTTGTTTCCAAATGTTTGTTGATGAGCATGACTATGGTCTGTCATAATGAGGTTACTAAAAAGATTAGATGTGCGTGCCTGGTACAAAACTGATGACATTGGTGAATTAATATTATTGATATTCAATCATTCCAATTATTAAAAGGACTCCCTGAATAATCCTGCTTTCACAATTATTACATTTATTATCATTTCCTCAATTATCACAACCTATTTTTAATTGTTCCTGTAGTACTCCATGTCTTTAGATTTTAGTGAAATGCAGAGTTACAGTGTAAGTACGTCCGGCTGGATCGTCCACGTCATTCCGCCATTTCCTCCATATGTGCCACATGACCTTCAAACTGTTTCTTATTGGTCTATGAAACTTTATCTTTTATCTCATGGTGTCAAATGAGGACATGAGTGAGGCACATTCATATCATCACATCTGTCAGTGGAGAAACAGCACGTACAGAGTCGAACACATTGGCCTTTTTACTGCACGCCAGCATCTCTTTCTCTAGTTTGTTTTGTTTTAGCTGTTGCTGTTTAATACATTTAGAAGCAAACATGAACAAAAACAACACTTTTATAATTCCAAATCATTAAAAATCAAATATCTGTGTTTATGGTTTCCTGCCAGAGCTTCCTCTCGACATCCTGTTCAAACCTTTTCAGCTCGACACAGAACGACGGAGAAACTGACAGCAGCATCAGAGAAACACAACTGACAGCTCTGCTGTACTGAAAACTGAGTCTGCTGGAAGCCGCACACCTTGAAATGTCTTCCCACATTTACGAGGATCCAGATTTGACCATTAAATTTAAATATGGCAACCGAGACGACAGAGAGGAGAGACTGGAGAGAGAAGTCGACATCTACGAGACTTCGGTCGTCTACTCAGACCAGAAGGCTCGTTCAACACGACACGGAGGTAAGAATCACAAGAATCAAGACGTCCATGCTAGATATAAAAGTGCAGTATTAACTGTGGGCTGATCATATGTTAAATGAAACACTAGCATTTTCTTTTAAAACACAAACCAGTTTGCAAAGCTGAGCACACTGCTGCCTGAAAGCAGAGATATGGCAGTGACACTGAAAAGTATCAGTAAAATGCCTGAAATAATTTCAGGAAATTTTAATAGATGTTGTTGGTTTATTTATTCGATCAGGAGAGAAGATTTGTAACATGCTAGCTTGCTTGGAGCCGTGACGTCCTTGTTGCTCTGAGACATTTGTGGTAGAGTAACAGCAGCTTGTTAGATGAGGTTAGCCTTCTCTTCTCCTCGGTCAGGTAGTAATGAACCAAAAGCAGCTAGCTAACACCTGTTAGCATCTCCCCTCATGTTAGACGGTGTTTGCTGCAGTAGGTGTCGTGGTGTTTTCACTAATATCAAATGTTTTCATCTCATCTGTTCAGATAAACTGAAGGAGGAACTTAAAATGTGTTTAATCCAACCGTGTCTTCTGCTTCACGTTGTAGAAGCGCACACTCAGTATCACCTCCCAGCAGCCCGACGAGACCAGTTCAGAGTTCCTGCCCTGATACTGGGTCTACTGTGTCTCCTGTTGGTAGCGGGGCTTACAGTCTTCTACAAATTCTGTGAGGACTCACATTTATTTAAATAACATGGTCAAAAGGTCAAAGCCTTCAGCAGCTGATTTGCATTTACATCCTGAACTGTCTCGTTTTATGGTTTTCATGAGATGTGGAGCTGACGTCCGAGAATCAGAAGCTGACGTCTGAGAATCAGAAGCTGACGTCGGATCTGGAAAGGATGAACTGCCAGTTTGGAAACGACAACCAAACACAGGCGAACACCACAGGTGAGAAACATCTCAAACTGACTCTTATTAAACTGTTATTACATGATTTGAAACTGGACCTCATGTTGATGATGAGTTATTTCTTAAAGAATGGAAAAGATTTGAGTGCAGCTGTTACTACATTTCTACTGAGAGGAAAAACTGGACAGAGAGCAGGAAAGACTGTGAGAGGAGAGGAGCAGATCTGCTGGTGATAAAGACCAGGCGCAAACATGTAAGTGTGTCATAACTGTTAACTTAAGATACTAAATGTGTGATATACGTGATGTTGTTGTCAGAGCTCAGTCGTCCATGAATGATTTAAATATGTGCGGATGTACATGTGATATGTTTTTGTGTCTCTCGTTGCTGTTCAGTGTTATCTGTTTAAATATGGAATCTCTAAATCCCTCTCACATCATCTATAACTGACTGAGTCAGGACTCTTCCAGACACTAAACCAAGGCACAATGTACATTTCAATTCCTTTAATTTTAAATATGTTTATATTGTCTATCCTGTAAAATAGTCAGATATCTATTCATATTAATGTACAGAATTCACCTGCTTGCTGCTACTACTGCACATTCACCCAGTGTGTGTGTGTGTGTATATATATATATATATATATATATATATATATAATAATGTTCTTCCTCTACACCCCCCCCCAATTTTTGCACATGTCGAGGAGCGTGTCAGGCTACATTTCACTGTGTGTTATACTTGTATAACTATGCATGTGACAAATAATAAAGAACCTTGAACCTTAAATCAATAATTATGAGTAAGATCTTCATGTTGGTTATTTTTTGGATTAGTAAAAATTAACAAAATGAAAAAAACCTGAAACATGAATCTACAAAAAACTAATCCATTCCTGTTTCTGACAAACTGTCAGGAATTTTTCAGAGAGCTGAATAAACGTGGAGACTTCTGGATCGGTCTGGAGAGAAAGGCACAGATAAAAGACTGGTCAAAGGCGTGGGAGTGGGTGGACGGATCACCACTAGCATATACGTGAGAAATTTAATTTAGAGTTTATAAAATTGTGATCTATCTCCTGGATAAAAGCTATGGGCGTTTTCACATATGAACTCTGAACAATGTCACAGAATCAGGACGGGACGCTTTTTCCATGTAGCACAGAACAGGAGTTTGTCCCAGCTGGAGATACTTGATGGAGGAGCTGCTGTCTGTAGAGAGCGTGCAGGAGGCAGGATACATGACACCCACTCGCTCACACCACACAGTTACTGTTTGTTAAAGATCATTTCAGGTCTGATCTGACTACACTGAACCTTTATGTTCTCACCAAGATAATGTAGAAATCCCTTAAATCTGCATTATTTCTAACAGCCAGCAGGGGGCGTCTCCTGTGGTTGCATACACAGGTCAGCTTGTGTTGACGTCTGTGGGAAAATGTCCTTCAGCTGCAGTGATCCAAGTCCTCATGAACACTTTTCTATGAGTCCATGGTCTCAGTTTAAGATTTACTGGACACAGTGATCTTCATTTAATCATTTATTCTGCTGTTAATGTTCAAAGCAGGTGATAAAGCAGGTACGCTTTAGTGGGAGGGGACTGTGTGGTTACCAAGGTGACTGATGAGGATGCGATGTTCCTGGATTTAAAGGCCAGATCCTCAGGAGGCTTTAAAAACACGGCTTTGTAACTAACGGGTGATGTCACAGTGGCAACGTCCATCTTTTATTTACAGTATATGGTTCTCATGCGTCCTGCATCATTTTGTATAGAAAAGTTCAGAGCTGCAGTTCATGTGTGAAAACTGCATAACTGGTAATAATGGGAATACTGGGGAAGACAAATGGACGTTAAATAGTTCAGCAGGAGAATATGTTGATGTGTGTTTCTAAGCACTGCTAAGAGCTCTCTGCAAAATACTCTGTGGTGTTTTCAGGGTTTTACCTGTAACAACATTGTACTTGTTCAACAGAGGCTGGAGTCCAGTTGCAAAATTAGATCCTGAGGATGACTTCAAAGTATTTATGGATCTACAAGGAACATGGAACTACACCAACACTGGATCGAAACACTGGATCTGTGAGAGGGACATCTACTGAGAGTTTGCTGGTCACCTCTCAGTCTGACATGTGTAACATGTAACTGCACTGTATCAGATTTAAACCTTACCAAGGGTTTTAATAGAGAAACTGAAGTCCCAGTACAGCTGTGTGAAGGTAAAACTGACATAGTGGTGTTCTGACCTTTATGTTTTACTGAAAAGTCAACAAAAGTCTGTTGTTGTGAAATCCCAGACTGAAAACCACAGAACTTTAATAATCAGGGATTATGTAAAAACTGTCAGTGAGTCCTAAACTGTTTCATACATTTATTAAACTCCTTGAATTAAAGCTGAAAGTCTGAACTTCAATCACACCTGATTTGTTAGATTTAAAATACGCCATGGTGGCGTTCAGAGGCGAGAGGACCGACACTGTGTAACTGTTCAAATAAGAACTTGAGTTTCGGCCCACAGCTTCGGATCGATCAATATTAGAAATGTCCTCATTCCATATTTCCTCTGAATCTGGATGCAGTGGCATTTTTTTCTTCTCTACTTAAAAAGGATTGAAATACACAAAACAATGTGTGAAAGTCTAATCAACCAGAAAAAACACACGTCTCCTCTGGTGGTCAGTTTTCAGTCAACATTGTCAGTTTATGTCAGTTTCTATTCTTTTATTGTGATTTGCATTGCTCTGTCTTTTTGTTGCATTTTAGTTCATTAACTATTACTGTACATGTTAACTGTTGAGTGTGTTTTGCACTGTCCCCTAACTTTGCAGTGCTGAGCTTTATGTATCTTAGTCACTGGCAGTGAAAATGAGTTTATGCTGTGCACACTGCGGCATGTGGTGGTTCAGGTTACATGCTAGCACATATACATTACACTGTCTTAATAGTTGGCCTCTGAAGGCACGAACTGTAAATTAAAATAGTTTTTAGATTTCCCATCACGCTGTCAACCTCAGTAATGACATCATTACTCTAGTCCAATCATCTTTCATGGAGCCGATCAAACTCTGCTTCGCGTGGTGTAAATCTGTGCTCTCCATTATTTTCCCTCTCGGACTCTCTTTCATGCACCCCGCCTCCTCCCATCTCCACCTCACACAGGGAGGTCCTTTCCTAAATCCTCCCACCGCTGAGAAGCTGTCCTGCCATGACGAGGTCATCGGAGTCTAATCTCCATCGTATCTCAATAAATCATGTCTTCTAAGTCAGCGGCCCCCAACCTTTTTTGCACCACGGATCGGTTTATGTCTGACAATATTTTCACGGGACGGACTATAAGGTGTCACGGATAAATACAACAAAATAAAACCAGTACTGGTGCCAAAACAATAAGATTTAATCATAACACACAGGAAGAGACCTGGGGAAACCAAGTTAATGATAAAAATGATTTAAAATAAAAAGCTAAAAATTGATATAACCCCCGAAAACCATGAATTTCACATCGAAGCCTCAGTGCAGCCCAGTACCAAACGACTCATGGACTGGTACCAGTCTGTGGCCCGGGGGTTGGGGACCGCTGAGCAGGCAACATAATGTAGGACTTGATCAGTGAAGCAGTGTCCACTCACTATGACTTGGAATAAACACAGTGGAGAGGAGCTGCTTTCCACCTCTGTGGATTACAGTGGGTTAGAAAGACAGACCACAAACATCAACAGATGATGTAATCTGCTGACTACAGCTGTTACGGGGTGAGGCAGGGTGCCCCCCACACAGGCTCAGGACCAACACAGGCAGGCTCACCTAGGGCCCGTTTAGGATCACAGCTTAGCGAGTGTGTGTTTGGCCTGTGGAACGACAAACGACACAGAAAGGCCTCAGACAGGAAGCCTGAACACAAATCCGTCAGCACTAAGCACCACACTCACAGGGCAGACCGTTTCTCACTGCTGGCAACGACACTGATATCTTCTGATAAAACACTGCCACCTAGTGTTGGAACCTTTAGTTACATTGTGCAATTACAGCTCCTTTAATGAAGCCCAGACTCCTGTTCCTGTTTACTGCTTTATATTACAGACTAACACCAACACATAGCAAACACAAAATCTCCCGCTCTACCAATTTCCACACAGTACAAAAGTTAGACTACAAAACTCAAGACAGAGAGAAAACAATCAGATCTGATCTTTTAAGGGGAGGATGGAGGAGCACGTGTCCTGCTCCGTGGGGGGTTTTCTGATACTTGGCCTTTAGGTCTCTGCTTAAGTTCTTCTGTTTCCATGGAAGCCTCGAGACCAGGAACTACTACTTTTATCCACGTGGTTCAGAATTTCTCTAAACTATTAGAAACAGCAAGATGGAGACTGATAAGTTTCTTAGCAGCATCTTTACTCGCTGCACAGCTCAACATAAAAAAGAGCACTTCCTGTGTGCAGCCATCGTGATACTTCACTGGCAACTCAGAAGCCAGGAAATCTTGCACTCAGATAAATGCAGGAAAACCAACCAGGTGGAATCAGCACATACTTATAACTGTTTGAATGTAACTGTGTAAACATTCAGATATGTAAACATGTAAATATCAAAACATGTAACCACCAAATAACTAACTCCTTAACCCTCATAAACACCTCTTTGTGCACCAAATGACATCAATCTACTTCTACATTTTACATAATTAAAGAGACAGAGAGAGTTAAAGGGAGTGTTGTATCTGGAGGGAAGAGTAACGATAGGAGCGAGCTAAGAGAAACAATGTTTCAATATTTTTGAAACATTGTTTCATTTATGAAAAAACAATACTTTTCATAAATGTAACAGTATTTTATAACTTCTCTCTCCTGAAAGATGTTTTGCATGACTGAAAAGCTGCTCGCACAGAATTTTCATAACAAAAGATTTTTACATACGACCGAAATGCAAGCGCGGTGTGGTGCTCCGTGTTTTCACAGTGAGCGGGGGGGAAATCTGGATCTTTATCTGATAGACGTTCAACAGAGATGTGCTTTAAGACTCTGATGAACTCTGGTGAACAGACCTTCACTCATTTTTATTCAGCAAAATATCAAAGGGAAACATTTTAACAAAGTCAAAAAGAGTTTCATGACTCACAGCTGCATGTTTCTGTGACAAACACAACCTCTCTGTCATTAGTGTCTGAGTGGACACCTGCCTGAGGTCAGAGGATCGTAAGTGATACGTCAATGATTTCTTAGATCCTACACTTTAACTCACAGAGAGAGAGAGAGAGTGGCTGTAACAGCATTTATTAGAGTTAGAGTGTTTGTGTGTGCGGTTGTGTTTGTGGGTAGCTGTTACTTCCTTCATGCTCGTCTCTAAAAACAGCTGCGTGACAAAGACAGAAGCAGACGGACGAGACTTTTACTTCGCCCAAGATGTCCACAGGAAACCAACATGTGAGATACAGCAGAGGAGTCCGAGCGGACGGTGGAGAGAAAAACAAAGCGGAGATCCGAGAGCTTGAAGCCCACGCCACCAGGACTGGGTCACAGAAAACCAGTAAGCATGAATAAGTACACTCATGGCCTGGCAGTAAACGCAAACAAAACATGGATGATGTCTTATTTTAAACATGAAATAAATAAGTATAGTTAAGTATAGTTACTGCGCTTTTCATCTCTACAGGTCGACGTGCTCGAAAGAAACATTCAGCGAAGAGAAGAGACGTTCGAGTCATCGCTGCAGTGCTGGGAACGTTTCTTCTGCTCACGCTGACTTCGACAGGACTCCGCTGTGAGCGCCGACACGTGCTGCGCTGTTTACGATCAGTGTTCAGCATCCAGCAAACTGTTCTGGGAACGATGAGAACATTACAGCAATGCTCTCATCGTTCCCAGAGAAGTGCTGAACTTTTTAATGACTTTAAACTGTTAATTTAAAAAATAAACACACAAACGTTTGTTAAAGTTTCACATGAGCACTTTCCTCTGCAGATATCTCAGTGACCCTGCAGAGAGACGAGCTCAAAATAAAATTGGATGAACTAAATGAGGAAATGACCAGGATGAAGAGCCAATGCTCAGGTAAGAGAGGAAAATCAAACTCACAGCCAGTGACAGCAAAGTTCACAGGCTGAAGAACAATTATTTCATAACAAGTTTTCTTTGGTTCTCCGTGTCCAGACTTCTCAGACTTCGAGAATCCAAACAGAACTGATGGTTGGCCTGATTTTGGATTTCCAGATGATCGACCCGAGCGAAAAAAAAAAAGCTTTGTAACTGAGAGAGGTTACAAAGCTTTTTTTTCCCCTCAGTAACTGAAACAACTGTGTTTATCTGCAGTTTGAAGCAGTTACTGTGTTTCACATTTTATTTCCTTTTTTAAGGCTCTTTCACGAACATCACTGAAGTGAACAACACCTCAAACGCGACTGAGAAAGGTTTTACAGTTTCCCTAAAATGTGGAACACACAGAACTCAGAATGTTCATTTAAAGCCATTTTAACTGAGCAAAGACACGTGACAGGAGTTTGGAGTAAGAGGGTGTCGGTATGTTTTCAGGGAACGGCTGTCCTCCAGGATGGGTGAAGGTCGGCTGCAGCTGTTATTATGAATACATCATAGCGTCCGCTTTGCAGAAGAGCCAAGAAGACTGTGAGAAGAAGGGAGGAAACCTGATCGTTGTGAACAGCATCGAAAAACAGGTGAGTGCGTTTGTCTGAAGCAGCGTGACTTTAATAAAAACTAATCAAGAAGTTTAAATCTGCAATATGAAAAAAAGTGCAGAAAACTGTCCTCTGACGTCTCTGCAGTCACCCAGATAAAATCATGTTGAGCCAGAAAGGAAGTGAGCTTAGTACAAGCAGCAGCTGGTTCTTAAGCAACGGAAGAAAACTCAGATATGTAGGTGTCTATAAACACGAACGATGATGCCTCTGACTTTGTAATGACAGAAAACTGAACACCTTTGCTTTTGAAAGAAAAGCTAAAAGTCTGCAAGACATCACTGCAAGAGATGAATCTGACAAAGCATCAGATTAGAGCAGGTCACAAAGCAGCGCTGTGATAGTGGAACACGAGGCATGAAACACTCGAACTGTGCAGAGGTGGGCGTGCCCGGAGCTCTGAGACTGTTCGAGGAAACTGAATCGTCGTATCTAAACCACAATCAGGCACAGCAACAGTGAGCACGCCATCAAGCGTGGCTCAAAACAGCAAGAGCCCAACCAGGAAATGACCTTTAACATGTAGGCTGTGCAGCAGAGCGCAGAGGGAGGAGTTACATGAATATATTAATTATGCTCTGAAACTAACTCACTAATACATTTGTTGTCTTAACTGCATAAAACCTGAGTCGACACTTAGAAGCTTTCATATTTTTCTACACATAGAGAATACTGAAGGGCGAAACGCCTAAAGATGTCCTGCAGTGTGGCTCGGCGACGCCTCCGCCGTGACGGGAGGAGCTCATGAGAGCGGTCACATCAAGAACTCGTGTGTGTGTGTGTAAACCCGACGATTACTGCAAATATGGAAAGAAGCTATTTTTATTTTCCAATTTAATCGACTGATTGACCTCCCTGATGTTTATTTATCTGTGCGTTTGTTTCATATTATTATCATCATTACTATTGTATTTATTTATTGTTTCTGCAGACAGCTCTTTCTGGAAAAAATGATTTGATTGAACTCTGTTTAAATTAGGGATTTAATAATAATAATAATAACTTTTGAAAAAATGTCTATAAAAGTGTTTTTGTAAATTTATGTATACAGCTTTCTGCATCCTAATTCTTTTCAATCTATAAACTATTGCTGAAGTTATTAAACTGATCAGAAATGATTCTGCGTGTTTCTGAGTGTGAATAGTTGGGATGTGGGTGAGTTATATCGGCTCTGTCTCTTTAAGACGAGGATGAACACGAGCATGATGGATGTGTGTTTACTCTGAGAAACTGAATAAAAACAAATGCGATTTCTTGATAACATCTGTTGATATTATTCAGCAACGTGCTGAAGGCGGGCCCATCGGACACAGCCGTGGTTTCTGATAGGCTAAACCAACAACTCACCACAGGGCCTGGCTCTCCACGTTCTCCTCTGGCTCCTCTGATTCCTGGACCTCCCTGTTAGATACACAAACAGCAGGAGGTGCTTAGAAACACACGATTACCAGGTTTGCTGCTGAGGTTTGAAGGTGAGGACAGAAGACTTTATAACCCACAAAGCTGACAGATGAGTCATGGTGCAAGAAAAAAAAGGTTTAATCTGCCAGGAAGTGAAAGTTAAAAAAAAAAAAAGAATTCTACTAAAGAAATGTAAACGGAACATAAAACAGGATGTTGGTGTTTTGTCCTGTTATTGGACTTCTGGGCGCTTGACACCAGAAGCGAGAGCCCGCTCGGGGCTCGCCTCCCCGCCTCACCGGGGAAGTGAAAAAACGATAAGAGTAGTGGTATTTCACCAGACGAGGATCGCTCCAGCGGGTGACTCGGTGGGTTGCCATGGCTCAAGAGGGCTGCCGGCCTCTCCGGAGCTCGCCGCCACTCGCCGCGTCCGGGGAAAAAAAACACCACGGCGCACGTGAGCCTCTCCCGGGAGCCACAAATGCTCTGCCCCACCCTCCACAAGGCGGAGGGGGTGCAAGACCATTTGAATATGACCTCAGATCAGACGAGACTTTTGTGACTCCATGAATGAATGTGCAGCACTGGCTTTTATGGAGGGCCAGGAGTGACAAACTGAATGAATTAAATGTTTCATTAAATAATTAAAATTGGAATTCATTTATTAAATAAATATTTCAATAATTAATTAAATGTCCAGTCATTTAATTTAAAACATGTAATACATTATTTATTTAAATTTTTATTTAATTATTGACTTTTGTATTTCATTGTTTATTGGCATTTTTAATGCATTCATTTTGTCACTCCTGGCCCTCCATATTTTGTGTGTGTTTAGTATATGGATAATGACAGGTCGGCAAAAAAGTCTCACTGTCGCTCTCTGCTGGTGAGAAATGAAATTGCATACTCTTTAAATACCAGGTGGTATATTAGAGTCATGGTGCTTTTGGCAGTGGTACAAAAAGTTACTCGTTTGGTGATTGTTCTTCACCATATCAAAGAAACATGTAATGTGAGTAAAAAGTGATGTGACAAAGTGCAGGAAAAATGATGTTTGTGTCATTGTTGTGATGCTGATGTGCGATCACGTTTGGTCTTTGTCCAAGTTTCATTCAAGTAAGCAAGCAGACGATGAAATGCAATGCAGCAGAGGTGAGACTTGCCCAGTAACCAAAGTGTGTGTGTGTGTGTGTGTGTCTCACTGGTGGTCCAGCAGGGCCTGGGGGGCCTTTGCTGTCCTGGGTGCAGGTGCAGGCTTTAGGCAAGGCCGGGCAGTCTACCTCCTTCCTCTGGATGACCACAGCATGATGAGGATGACACAAAGAAAAAACAAAAGCAAATAAATAAATATAATAACAGAATAGAAAACAAAGAAAATGTAATGGCATGAATTGTGATTAAAAAACAAACCAAACAAGGTGGAAATATGACAAAGCTCTCCGTCTCAGATGTGAATTTCAGATATTTTCAGACTACAGTCACTGTGGCACACAGCAGTCAGTGACTGTCAGGTTCAGTCATGCTGCTACTTCGCTACGTTCTGCTTGGAAACCTTCGGCCCCAGCAGTAAAGACCTCAGCCTGCACGACTGTCCAGAACACGTTAGCCACAGACGCCTGAGAGCAGCTGCTTCCCGACACACTCTGATGTTGGTTT
The DNA here is from genome assembly GCF_900408965.1 of Simochromis diagramma. Taxonomy (NCBI): domain Eukaryota; kingdom Metazoa; phylum Chordata; class Actinopteri; order Cichliformes; family Cichlidae; genus Simochromis; species Simochromis diagramma. The sequence goes on along the minus strand of NW_024387222.1, from coordinate 587,630 downwards.
GGTGTCATGAAAAGATCCAAATAAAACCAGGCAGGCAGTTTAAGTCTAAACGGCTGCTTTCAATGGTTTTACAGTGAAAATGGAAGCAAACTTGGCTCATTCTAACCCCGAATGCTATCAAGAAAATTACTGTAATGGAAAAATCTCTCTCTCAGTCTCAAATAGATTGAAACTGTCACCTTGGTGCAGGCAGTGCTAATAAACTGTGTGTAAATGAGCACTTAAGAGCTTCCAGGTCATCTCCTCCTGCTTTACACAAGCAAACATCGAGACTGCTTCAGACTTTGACCTCACCAGACTGGGAAGTTCACAGCACTTGTCTCTGTTGGCCCACGAGGTGCTGCAGACGATGTCAAAGTTCTGGAGCTGAAACTGCAGAGAAGGAGAGAAAGAAATGAAATCCACATCAGGTATGAACAACAGCCAATCAGCTGCCAGGTGTCTATGACAGAGAGAAACAGAGACACACCTACTAATAGGGTGGAAGGACCCTGGCCTGCCACAGAACCCACACAGGTCCACATAAAGCTGATTCCAACCCACAGACTTATCAATGTGAGGCGACAGTGACAGTAACCACTGCACCACAAACAGCTAACACGTGTCTGCAAGCAGCCAAACTCACACAGGGGCATAAATGATAAACACATGACTGAACAGAGACGCACTGAGAACTGCAGGTAGTTCAAAGCACGGCTGGATCAGGACGTCGGTGAGGATCAATAAAAGCTAATTATGATCAGCTGATGGGACTCAGCAGGCAGCGGTATTTTTATTTTACCTGGCACATAAAAAGCTGCTGATGACTCACTGCAACTAATCACTAATAAATCACTGGTGCTGAGCATGTGTGGCTTTTCACCATAATCCTGTATTACACCCATAAAGAAAGGGAAGATCACCCCAGCTTTACACCTTCCTTTGAATCTTTTCAAATGCCTGTTCTCTGCTTGTCTAATTAAGTGTGGAGAATTTGGAGGTGTAAAATGAGAGCATTAGTCAGGGCCACCCTACGATTCACGGGCTTTAAAGCACAGCGGGAGTCTCTGCATCTCGTCTTGGATTGTGGGAAATAGTTAAAAAACCAGAGTCGAACACATTTAAACGCTCGTGGAGGCCAAAATCCATAAAACTGTTTGAACTTTGAGGCCAGAAAGTGTCCTTCTTTCTAATCTTCTAAGAACAGAAGTAATCTTGTGATGGTTGTTTGCTGCTACCTGCAAAAACCTGCCGATGCTTCATTCTGCAAACTTCATTTTCAAAACTGTAAACACGTACAATCCAAAACGGCAGCTGTGCCGATGCCATGAAGCTGAGTGTAAAACTGAACCTGTCAATCAAAGTTGGTGGGCTCCGCCCTCCAAACTGCCAAAAGTCAGAGTGAGGTGAGCGAGCAGAGCTGCCTGCGAGAGCGGGAGTGTGTGGCAGCGCCTGGCGTCGTGTGTGCGAGGGCTTCTTTGTGCGTTTGGCTGCTGAATCATAGCGGGTCTGAATGCACGCACAAGGAATTTTGCATGAGTGAAAATGAAAAGCTGCGCCTTATCTCGCTGCCATTTTGACACCAGCATAAATCCGTACTCGATTGCTTCGTTTTGGGCGCTGACACGGCCGTGCCTGGCAGGGAAATAAAATAAATAAGTAAATAATTACGCTGCTTATTTGACACAAACGGTTGAGTTTTGCAGCTTCGGAGCAAAGTCGGCGTTGCACGTTTTCTCTTCAAAGGGAGATCAAACAATCAGACACGGCCTCTGTGCCGCCGCTATTTCTGAAGGAGAGGCCAGAAATTGATTTGTTTGCATTCATACAACTGCTCGAGGAAAGATGGAGAAAAAGAACAAAGTGCAGCATGCATGTGATGAAACCCTCAGTGTTAGAATTCATGTATCACATGTGCAGTAAACCACAGGAAGGCTGACAGTGGCGGATTTGGGTCTGAGGAGAGCATGACGTGCACCCATACTCTGTCCCTGGGTGTAGGCCTGTTCCAGGGGGCGGCAGCCTGCGGCTCCGCGTGGTTTGGGAGAATAAATGAGATGTATTGAGCTGAAGTGTATTTTATTTATGTTCGTTCTTGTTAACTTGTAGTTCTAAATTGGAAGATTATTGTGATACTGAAATAAAAATAAAACTATATTTTTTAAGCGTCACACTCGCAGAAGCCGGTGTACCCGCCTAAACGCCTGCATTTATGGAGACTTTCAACCCCAGGTAGGTCAATTATGGATCTTCGGATCCACATTACGTCAGCAGCTGTTCTCCTCCATGAACTATGTTAAAAACAAACGCCGCTCACGCCTCACAGACGACAGCTTACAGTCCTGTAAAGATGAAAGTGACTTCGTACAGCCCCGACCTGCAGACGCTGTGCGCAGAGGTTCAGGAGCAGAAGTCCCGTTGTAAACATATCACTGCAGACCCGACGATGTTTGCATGAACACGCTTTTCAGCATCTCTTTATTGACCACTTTACACACACGGTTGCTGTACGCATACAGCCGGCTGTAGCGTTGCAGCTCACAGCCCGACACACACCAACACAACAACAGCATAGAGAGCACAGACGTTAAAGCGGCGAGGCGTGATCGCAGGTGCCGCTCAGGTGAGTCCTCCACCCCTGCAGCGGCGCTGCAGACCACGCCCCGCCCACACACATTAACCAGGTAAAATACATATTTAGGCAGAATTTTGCAAGTATTTTTTATCAGCATAGAGCTTTTTTTCCAATAACTTTTTAAAAGTCACGTCAAGGCTCCAAAAGCCCAAAGGCGATATGAGGCTGGCGGCTCACAACAGTTTTCGTTTGCTACTTTTTCAGCAGCTAAATGGTTGTTTTGTCACAACAGTTCAGATGCATTTAACCATTAGTAATGAATTTTATTCTCTGGTTTGCTCCCACAGTGCATCTTTGTCTGCCCCATTGTGAGCTGGGCTCAGCTGGAGGTTTCTTCCTGTTTAAAGGGAGTTCGTCCTTCCAGCTGTCACCAAGTGCTGCTCACAGGGAGTCATCTGATTGTTTGGGGTTTTCTCTGACTTACTGCAGGGTCCTTAAATGTAACTGAATGAGATTTACTCTGACATTTATTCTGGGCTCACGTAAAAGGCCGAAACACACAGAAACATTTTGATATTTCGTTTTCATAGCAGACTAACGTCCACGATGTGTGAACTGGTTCTTATATTTGAGCACTCAAAGTGTTTCTTCCAACACTCACTATTTCATGGACTCATCAGGGGTTCGGTATTTTGCTCAAGGACACTTCAACATGCAGACTAGAGGTAGCAGGGGCTCAAACCAGCAGCTTCCTTTGCAGTTTGCTGCTCTCACCGGTGCAGAGTTGTCCTTGTTCCCTCGGGAGCGGACCATCCTACCGAGAACCTCCAGCCCATCAGTGCTGATGTTTCCTGCTGCGTTGACGGTCTTCTCAGACACCATCTTGCAGTCAACGAACACTTTGGCGCTCGTCTTACTGATGGCGAGGTGAAGCTACAGAGAAGGAAGAGATACAGTCACTCGTTTAAAGTTTTAGAGGTCCAAACATGAATGCAAAACAAGTGATAAATGCTGTGAATAAAGAAGCAATTATTATTAATATCTGTGATGATTATGACTCCTCACAAACAGCAGCAGCATTTAGAAGCCCTGCAGACGTCTCGGCCTGCAGAAAGTAGGAGAACAGCGCCCTCTTCCTGTGAAGCCGTAACATGACCGAGCTGTTCTTCATGTTTGTCAGTACGGTGCTCACACACTGACACAGTAACAGTTGAATAACACCGAGCACCAACAGTGCACAAACATTAAACACACAAGAACAGCTCAAAGGATTTAACATTACAGCTCAGACTGCTGGGAGACCTCGCACGACTTCTCTCTTACTTCACATGTGAATTTATTTATGGTCTTTTCTTTTCTCCTTGCTCTCAGTCACCAGTCCAGGCACAGGTCTGTCCTCTTTCAGCCGTTTTCTTTCTGTCAAAGAGGATTTTTGACCTTTGTATCTTCACCCAGTGAGGCTAAAAAGCCCCACAGAACAGGAACAGAATATCACAGAGTGCAACTATATTTGAACTGTTTCCAGCACTTATATAATTAAATTATTATTATTATTAAATTGCATTTAAATGTGCATTAAAACACACAGCAGCTAATAAACTGTTTTAATAAGGTTAAAAAAAGAAGTGAAGGATATTTGGCTGGAATAAAATAATACAATGAGCCACATCCAATTAATTTAATGTTAAAGGAAAAACACCCCACAGGGAGCACGTTGCACTGTTCCCACAGGACAGTGTTACAGCAGCTGCACAGCCTGAGCTGGAACTGGGACACAAACCAGCAGAGTAGACTGAGACTAAGATTATCTCACTGAGTGACATCACTATTTATAATCACACACACACAGACACACACAGGTATTACTGTCACCATCACGGACAGTCGAGAGCTGAACTGCGAGGCGGATAAAACGCCGCCCGTCTCCTCTGAGTGGCTCCTCGACACCATTACCCCTCCTCTCCCAATATCGCAGCAGACCACCAGGCTGCCGTCAGCGACTCTGCTGGTTTCACAGCAGCAGTACACACAAATGCACACACACTAACACACCTTGAAACCCCACTGACCTCCGTCTGTAAGTGCACTGTTGTGCGTTGGTGAAAGTGATGCGGTTTACAGAGAAGCTGTTTTTGGACCATCCGAGTTGTTTGTTCGTGTTTCGCTACTTTTGAAAAGTGCAAATTAAACTGTTAAAAGGGTCTATGTTTATCCTGGCAGAGCGAACACTCAAAATGCAAAACATACGCATGCTGCTATAAAGACAACAGGCTGTAAACCCAAAAAGGCTGCTCTGTAATTTGAGTTCCTATATGCCTGCATCAAACTGTGACACGTACGCACGGATGAAGAAATGTTTCTATTTTCTCCGACAGCTGGAGACGAACGTTTGTGAAGCCTTCAAAGCTCCTGTAATAACCTGGATCACAGGAGATAAACACACTTTTTTACTTTTAGGTGGGATTTTAATGTTGGATGAAATACTTTTCTGGCTGCTTCGCATCCTCAGATAATTATAGTCTGCAAAATTATGGGTTGAAAAAAATGATTATAATAATTCAGATTACTAATGCCTGCAAAAGTCAGATTCATTTCCACTGCAGAAATCAATCTGCGGTTCTTTGACAGTTTGATGTCTACTTTGGTTAATGTTGTGTTGCATTTGGAATTAAACATTAAATTTAATGTTAATACAGCGAGAAAGTGAGAAGGAAGTCACCGCAGCTGAAGAGCTGAAAGTGTTGCACTGAAGCTAACATGCGTTTTATATTTGGAAGGACGGGACTAGAATTTCTACACATCCCAAACTTCCTAATAATAATAATAATAATGAAACAAGAGCAACTGCAGTAAAGGAACAATACATTTATTCTCTCATATCCTGCTTTACATTACAACCAGCCGTGTTTGTATTTGGTCTGGATGCTGAGAGGCTACATGACGTGAGGTGTCTGTCGCGGGACGCTGTGTGGCAGGCAGGACTGAAGCACCCAAACACAGGACTTGTACATGCAGCTGGGAAATCCTCCATAAAACAAACGCACAAAAAAACAAACCAACGCCCTGGACATGGAAACTAGAAACGCAAACTAGACAACAAGAAAACAAACCTGGAACTGAGAATTAGGAATTAGACAGGCGCACAAGGGAAACACGCGGCAGGGAGGGTGTATGACAGGACGGCGGACAGAGGAAACACGGGGCTTAAATACATGTGGGGGTAACGAGGGGATGGAAACAGGAGGGAAACACAGCTGCGAGTAATCAGACATAACAAGACGGGGAGGAAGCAAAACTGAATACACTGAACACAGGACAAGAGACCGTGAGACCGTCACAAAGATGCAGACTTGACCCTGAGACATGACGAAGAAGGGGAACAGAGGGAATATAATACATGGAGACAAGAGTAGCTAAACGTGGGACACAGGAAAGGCACAGAGACAGAAAACTAGAGCATGTGACTCAGAGAGACACAGACATAAGGAGACACGGCTGACAGCAAAGACAGATGATGAAACATGGAGACAGAAGAAAATCTACAGTAGAGACGTGACACACAAAACACGGCAGGCAGAGGAACGACACCTACGAACTAAACGACTAAAACCAGCGACTAAACCCTGGAAACACTCACAGCATGCTAAACGATCAAAACCATCACCAGGACCATCACACGTGTTCAAACAATGAGCACAGCGCTCAGTGTAAACCTGGAGGAGCGCTGCTGTTACTGTCATGCGTCACATTCCTCTCATGTTGTTATCTTTGTTCTGGCTCAGCTCACAGCAGCAGGTTTACGAGCAGCTGCTAAAAGAAGCTGTTAGGCACCTGACAGGTCACTGAAAATGTGCAAAAGTCTCAAAAGTATTCTGACAAAATATAATCATCATCACTGAATAAGAGACGTGCTGGCAGTGATGTGCACGCATGAGCAGAGCTGGGTTCAGTTTGGCTGCAGGAGAGGATTTTAAGGTTGGTCGTGTCAGGTCATTGTTGTTGCTGATGTCAGGGGTGGTTTCACCCAACGTGAGACGATTATTCAGCTGTGGTGCAAACTCCACGTTGGTGCGCTGCACATTTCAGAGTCACTAGTTTTTAAAAGTGAGAACAGCCAAAAGCACTACAGTGTCCCTCACTGTAGATAGAGACTGACAATCTGCAATAGAGCGACTGTGATTTACAGAAATCTCTCTGCAGTCAGGTCAAAGTTCACGTTTAAAGGGGACCAACTTCTCCAGAGAATCAGAGTAAGTGGTGCTCAAGTGAAATGAGCTTTCAATAATCAGCAACACTGTTCTAACTTTACTGCCGGGCTGATTTCTTCATACTGCATGATGATGTCACTGACATCCAGATGTTCAAGAACAGGAAACCAGTGAGGGCAGCCAATCAGAAGAAAGGGATCTTTAAGTGGGCGGTCTTAAAGAGATAGAACCTAAAACCTTTTTTTTGGAACATGTAAACCAGGTTTAAAGCTGTGGATGCCCACATGTGTGTGCTGTCAGTAAGTGTGTGCAGTGTAGATGTTCAGTCATGTTTCCTAATGTCGGTTTTTTAGCCACTACAACACATCACATCCTGCGTTTGTCAAAGAACTGAGAAAAAGTTTAAGAAAAACTGAACTTGAGAACTTACAGGAGACTTTTTTAATCTTCAAAGTACTTAAAAGCAGGATAATTGCCAAACTGAGCTGACTATCAAATCATTTGAGTCGTCTGATCCATAATCACAGAGTCCTATACAAATGTCACACAGACTTGTCAGGTAGGCGCTGCAGATGCTGGTCTAGGATTTAAAAATGTATGCAGAGGCAGACGCGCACACACATGCAGAGCAAGCAGAACAAAGGGTGAAAAGGTGAGGAGGATAAGCTCTGCTGACGGCGCGCAGACAGCAGATCAGTCAGCGTCCCTCGGCTCTGACACGCCGACAAAAACACAACACGACTGCAAGCAGGTTCAGGCTCGGGGCATGACTCAACTACAGTACGCCTGTCAGGACTTCCACTACTGTCACACTGCTCGACAGGGCCTCGCGTGGCAGAGGAACGAGCGCAGGGAGGGAAGGAGGGAAAGGACCGGAGCTTGTCAATAGAAACCTGTGAAACTGTCAGTCAACAAACCAGAGGAAAAACATCTATATCATTTTAATCGATCCACTGCATAAGAACACCAATAAGACTTAAAGAAGGGAAAGTTTCTCAGCATGTTTGACCACCTACAATCATCACCTCCAAACTACACAACGCAGCAGCCAGGCTACTAACATCTTCTAGCAAGTACACTGGCTCCCAGTAGATTAACATACAGAGCAGTAGATGACCAGGCCCCCAGATTATTAATCCAAGCTTCTCATAAAATACACAGCAGCTCGTTGCCTCTGCTCACAGGCTCAGAGTTTGTTGGAGCAAAGGGGGCGGAGCCTTTCAGTCTGTGGAGCAGTTTACCACCACAGCTGCGATTGGTTGACTCTGTGGAATCCTTTAGAAAGCAGATAAAACCTTTTCTGTTCAAACAAGCCTTCTGTTGATCAACGCTTTTAAACATTTAACCCTTTCTATTGCTTATATTTTCCATTTTATCACTTAACCTGTTTATTTCACCCTTCATGCTCAGCGCTCTGTGACTGCCTGTCTATGAAAAGCGCTTAATAAATAAACTTTACTTACTTAAAATCTCAGTAAAATATTACCAGACCTGTATTACTTCAAACACTTCCACCAACACGTTTTCCCTCTTGGACGCATCACAAACTATTTCTTGCATCTGCTCTCGGTTTGTTTTTACATGTTCGTTTGTCAGCGGGTTCGGTTTACCCCACCCTAAAAACTAAAAGCACCTTCAACGTGTGATTGCAGCCTGCAGGACCTCCCACACCTGCACGCAGCTGTATTTAGCTATCAAAGGAGCTTCCATCAGGCCACAGACTCTGTATGTTAATGTGCAGGACAGACAGACATTGTCCCAGCTTCCACTGGTCTTCACTGTGTTTTTCATATTGCTTATAAAATATTTTGCTAGTGTGATTTCTGCTGACTGTACAACAACTATGTCACACATCATCTTGGTAAATATTTAAGGGTTAAAGTTCAAATTATTCTCTAGCCTGTCAGCCAATCAGACGATCAATCATCCATGTGTCAGGCAAACAGACAGCGGAGGTCGGGTGTGATTCTGACCTTGTGGAAGTTTCCAAAGAAGAGCTTCTTTATTTCCGGCCCTTCGAAGGTGACTGTCTGAAACTCTCCTTTAAAGTCATTGTTAAAAAACGTCAGAGTTTTTCCTCCATCTGCAGGAAGAAACATGAGAATTAAAAAAACATAAATCAACAAATAAAACACAACATTTATAAGAAGCAACAATCTTGTTCAGAATTTTAACTCGAGTTTAACAGAAGTAGAACAGCAGCTTGCACTGTACCCGACTCTCCTTTTCATTAACATCAGGCAAATATGTTGTGTTCACTGATTTATTTTGATAGGTTTGAGTCTAGAAATAAAATGGAAACAAATAAACACGTCTCAGCTCACTGTCCAGGATGACGCCCACTAGAGGTTCGTTGTTCTTGTTGAGGATCTCCCAGAGCGCAAAAGGCTCCTCGGGAGTGTCGGCCAGCAGCCTGAACAGCAGGGTGATGGTGTAGTCAGAAGGCAGCCCCTCAGGATGGATGTACCTGTGAGCCAGGGTGAAAACATCAGAGCCGGGTAAACGTCCTCATTGGTGATGTCTCTTTTAGGTCAAACAGTGAGGGTTATGGGCTCTGGATGCAGTCAATACTCAGCTGGTGAAATCAAAGCTTGCTTCTCCTTCCAGAAGCTATTTGCTGCACTTTCATCTGTCTTTGAAAAACATGCTATGATGTCTCTTCCATCAAGGTGCAGCAGTGAAGCTTCCAATAAATAAGGTGCTATTTTTATGAGCGTGGAGACTGTGTCCTGTGTACCTGGTTGGCTGTGCCAGCAGCGCGTCGCTGTGCAGGTGGAAACAGGGGAACGTGTTAAAGGTGCCGGGTACCATGGAAACGCCAGACATGCTGCTGTACCGATTCTCCACGAGCCCGAACAGCTCCATCATGCGAAAGCCTGATGACACAAGGAGCAATTATCACCTGTTGTAACCATTTCAATGAGTTCTCAACAAGTTACAACAAGCAGAAAAACAGCAAAAAAGCTCAGAGGAAGTATTTGAACATTTGTAAGTAAAGAAATATAGAGCTGCAGAAAAAGCAGTCCAGACATACAAGACATGACAGCAGGATACAAGATATTTAATTCAGCCAATCATTTTAAACATACCAGTTTTCACCAGTATAGAGGGCCAAAACTGCCAAAAATAAAAATAATTAAAAAGAAATAACAAAGTGACTCAATAATATAATATAATATAATACAAACATGTGCCAACTGTGAAATCTGGGGCTGATGATGATGTTTGAATAACAAATAGTCTAATATCTTTTATTCAGCTGTTGTTGCTGTTTGTCAGAGCTCTTCATTATAAAACATATCTGCCCTGTTCTGTCTTTCAGAGCTTCAATTCGCCCAGCAAGATATTGATGTGATACCACAGATGTCTCTGTCAACAGTAAACACCATCTGTTAAATACTGGCCCTTACTCATATTCAGCAAATGTATTGGTGCATTTTTAATGAACATAAATGCAGCAAAAACCAATAGAAATCTATTTATTCATGAAATGTCAGATAAACAGATACCATTTAATTTGATTTTGTATTTATTCATAACACACAAAAAGAGGATATGTAAATTATGCTATTAAAATAAAACAAATAACTAAAAAACTTTTCAAAATGTATTAAAATGAAAAGAAAAAATACAGAAGAAATAAAACAGAGCAACAGCTTATTCTGAAAAGTTAAATATAATAATAAAAAAGAATGATATGTTGATGATTAATGACATTTTGATGAACAACATTCTCAGTTGTTTAAGTTATTTGTTTGTACATGTGTTGGCAGTGTTGGCTCTCCATACTGTTTGAAATGAAGGGTTAGAGCTTTTACATTATTGTGTTCATCCAAACACATTAAAGCCACAGCTCACACTTGATTTATATTCTGTTTCCTATTTGAAGTTATTCTGTAAGCACTCATAACTGAGACACGTGGACACGTGGACACAGCAGGCTGGCTGCAGTAGCGCTCCAGCTCTTACCTGGCATCGTGCTGCCACTCATCGGTACAGCCGGACACGCTGGGAAAGGCAAAAAGTGAGTTTGATGACAAATATTTAGAAACCACCACATTCAACCATTTCTATTAATGTACGGAAAAAGCACCACATGTTGTATAATTTACTCTATAATGCCCAGTGCAGGGATCTCTTCAGGATTACATTTAGCTCTAACGTCAGGTCAGGGACTCACTGGCAGTTGCAGCTTCACACACAAAGGTCACCAGCTTCTCTTCAATCTTCTTGAAGGCGTCCAGGTCATCCACAAAGAAGACGTGCCTGTCACTGGGTTTACTGGCGATGCTCACCAGCTCCCCGTAGTCAGCATCAGCGAAGCCAATGGCAAACACGATGTAACCTTTGATGGGAATTCAGAGAGAGAAAGATCCATGTCTCCAACTGCAGGAAAACTGGAGGAGCAATATGAACGCAGACTCTTGCACATTTTAAAGGCAGATGAAGTTTGGCCTTCCAGTAACACAGACCGCAGCTCTAGGCCGTCTTCAGAGCTTCACACAGAAACAACTGACCTTCCATCTGCATCTCTTTGGAGACTTTGTTGACGTCATCCTGAGATCGACCGTCAGTGAGCACCACGAGGACTTTGGGGATTCCTCTCCTTGCTCCCGCCTCTTCTGTGAAGATGTTTTTCTTCACGTGCTGGATGGCTCGACCTGAGTGAGCAGACAGAACAACCATCTCCAATAACTCCAAATATTCTACTTTTACAGCAATTTTTTAGCTTCGTATTCTCAGTAGTTGAGAAACAGCAGCAGACGAGTTATTTGAAACAACATGTCTATTACCAGAGGATTTTTTTATTATGCTGATTTGACTTCACACCATCTGTTCTGGTTAAAAAAGTCATTAGCGGAGCTGCAGGTCTGTCACAGCGGACTTGGCAGTGATGGGAAATCAAAATTAATCAATTTTCAGCTGCAGTCTCCGGTGTGGCAGACATTATTCTGAGAGGAAGTCAGAAAATCCTGCAACACCATCAGCTTCAGAGGATCCTTGTTTACAGTGTTAACTATTAAAAACATGAAAGAAAGGAAGCTTAAGGGTTTGTACGACATAAACTTGACACGATCAGTTAATTTCAAATTTCATGCTAATTATTCATCAGTGCAGGATGAAGATCTGACTCCAAACTGTAGCATTAATCGTGATGAAAGGACACGATTATTGATGCATGCCCTGCTGATGTACAGGAACATCAGAGAGTGTTGCATCAGAGCGTCCCACCAGGGAAATCACATCACAAGTTTCACTGAATGTGTGAAGAGAATTCATGTTTCTGCAGCAGCTGGAGGACCAGCTCAACATCTAAGGCTGGGCCCCCCCCCACTCTGCAGAGCCACTGCGCTGCAGGCTCAGACACCCACCAGACACCCGGGACCCCCGACTTACTCACACTCTTCAACTATGATCAAATTTTACACATTACTACCAACAGTTACCATCACATATTAATATTTAGATGTTTATTTGAATGTTTCTGTTCTTTTCATGCCTTATAAATGTGCTCATACAGGCTCATGTGGTTTTTCCACTGCTTAATATTTGTTTCATAGGCTTTAATATTCATTTCATTTTGCAGAATTAACAAAGCAACGACCAACATAATGAGCAATGATGAAGACGACTATATTTTTAGTAGTATTATTATTGCTATTTATGTTATATATTGTGATTATAAGCCGTTTCTTGATTTGTGTCTTCTTCTTTGGTGTTTGGTCATGACGTTTCTCGGCGCCGCGTCTTCATGTTGCTTAAGAATCAGGATAAAGGTTTTGGGACTGGAACTAGTGCACTTTATGTCTTTAGTGCATAAATGGAAAAAAAACCCATAAAGTCAAATAATGATCATCTACTGAGCCTCTTTTGTCTCTTTTCTGTATATTTACTCAGACCCACACCTTAAACCACAGCTTGACTGAGTCATTAACAAATCCATGAGCACCTGCCTGGATGTGAGGCTGCTGCACGGCCGTTAGTACATCCAGAGATCAGACGTTTTCTAGGCCTCTGGAAACAACAGAAAGCACATTGCTAATTGCAACGCGGCGATCCCAGAAACTGTTGCTTCCTGTGAGAAACGGAGGATTAGTGTTTTACAGCAACGCATCAGCAGTGGGAGAATTCCTCCCCACCGGTGACGCTGTTACAAATCTATTCTCCTCAGTCTCATCCCTGTAGGAGAAACCGCCCGCGCTGCTTTGTAAACAGCGATTAATGACTCTCACTGCTTCCCTGCAGACTTCCTCTCATCACACACACACACACACACACATCCATGAATAAGACTATGCATGAACACGCTCGACTTGCACACACGCATGTTGACACAGAGCCGAGAGGACAACACTTTTCCACAGTGATTTAATTTTCTGTTTGCGGTCGCCTCCTGCTCAGTAGCATTGATAACGTCACGAGGGAGTTAGGTTGAGCGTGTGCACGTTACACTGTGGATTTGTCTCGACCAGACGTCTTTCTCAGATTTAGAGATTATTTCTGCCGCGGTAAAGACGGATTTGATCCGTCACAGTCGCACAGCTTGTATACATTCGTACACTGTATCGCACCGGCTTCAAGCGCGCACGCCAACATCTGTCATCCTGAAACTCTAGCAGACTCCAGCAGCACGCTCGTCCAGCGTCAGTGACTCATACGCAGTGCTTTCACAGAAAAGCAGCAGCCTGCATGCTGTGCGCGTCCTCACCTGTCTTAGTGTTTCCTCCTTTGTAGGAGATCTTGTTGATGGCGTCCAGCAGACCCTCCTTGTCACTGTAGGAGTTCAGCTTAAACTCTGTCCGGGCATCGTCGCTGAACTGGGCAATAGCCACCTGTCACAAAACACATGAACGTAGCTAATAAACCAAAAGAGGAAGTAGGCCACTGTTAGGTGAAGGAGACGAGGGTTAGGAGGAGACTACGAGAAGAAGCACCGTCACCGAATACAGAAAAGCTGATCTCCATGAATCCTCCTTTTAGACTCGAATGGGGTCATCATTTAGAAAGTGAGCATCATGTTTGTATTACTTTTATACAACCGTGATTCTATTTGAAACCACACGTGATCAGCATCACAGCCCGGGCTGGTACAGAGCGACTGTAACGACCACAAAGAGCAGAGAAGGATAATGATGCCCAGGATGGAGACGGAGGAGGGTTACACCGCTGCAACGAGAGCCTCGATTCTCCCGTCAAAATCATTCCTAACGAATCAGGTTATTACTGGACAGGTCTTTAAGAATTATTACATTTAAAAACTATGAAAAATGGAGGATAGAGTTTTGTTTTCAATAATAAAGTATGAGATAATACGGGTGGATGATACGCCTGCAGCGGGCAAAGAGTCAGGCTGTGTTAGATGGGATGATTTAAAACAGTGAGGTACATTAACCCCACGCTATATATTTTTAAGCAATTATTTTTTGTTTGTTTGGACTGCAGATCAAAACGTTTGTGTTCCTTCTCCATCTGTTCCTGGCTTGAACCTGCTGTGGGTGGCTGTGTGCTGCTGCTCGCTGCCTCAGGTACTTCTTGCTGTGGAATCAGTGAGTTGGGTGGAGCACTCAGCGAGCTCTTGGCCAGCACCAGTGGATCAGTCTGGCAGTGTGTTTGAGCTGCTAGTGAGAGCCTGTTTAACCCTCTTTAGGGCAGATTTGATTTTTTCAGTTACTTTGATCGACATCCAGGTTGTTGTTCAGAAAGAGCCACAGCTCTTAGTTTCGACTGCTTCATAAAATCATGCTGACGTTCATATTTACCTTCTGTTTTGTTGTTTTCTTCCACCTGGAACGCTTTGTTTACTTTGTCACATACACGCTTGTTCTACAGTATATCACAGCATTTAAAGACAGCATGTACAATGTTCTCTAAAGCTCAGACAAACTGAGCCGATACTTGATGCCACTGTGACTGAACGGAGCTGAACGGGGAGGAAAGAGGAGCACTGACAGACACGTGAGCAGCTGTAACACAGAGCGTGCAAATGAGCTGTTTCATGAGTGAAGTGGGCTGTGGCCACCTGGGAGACCACTCAGGAACATTCTTTATTTGTAAATAACAAAAAATCAAAATGAGAGCAGCTCAGAGGAAACTTGGCGCTGGTGCTGATTCGCTACACCGAGACTCTGAACACAGGAGTGAAAAAGAGGTTTAGCTCAACTGGGAGAAAACTGCTGTATGTAAACAGTTTGTTCTCTTTCTCTAGTTTGTCCTGGAAAGTTTCCCTTTTCTTTGCATCTACAGTGCATCAGACGCTCCTACAGATGACGGGGAAACTCATTTAGATGAAGAGGTCCGAGCGAGGCCAAAGAAACAACCACGAGAAATCAAATCTTTAAGATTAAAGAGTTTTTACAATTGAATTACCCAGGAGGCCGCTCTGTGCACGTGGTAGTCTTATTCCTGTCACGTCCCACAATAGTGAAGATATGAAAAATCAAATGTGATCTGGTAAGAAGAAAATTCATAGCGCGCGGTCTTTAAGTCTGTCCACAAAGATGATTTTGATTTCATATGATCAGCTGTGATGTATCAATGGTAGTGTTGGCAAACATAAACAGGCCGATTTAAATATGCAGCTACATCATGAGTGAAATGGTCTTCGTTAGAACAAACGTCTCCACATTAACAGCTACAGACAATCACGTCTTACACAGGCCGACAGTAATAATAATAATAATAATAATAATAATAATAATAATAATAATAATAGAACTGCTGAGAATCATGACTATAAAGATGGGAATTAAACCAATGGATTCATGATGAATGATGAATCCAGCTGTGGTTTCTTCGTGAGACAGGTGAGAGGACGGTCCCTGCATGTGTGGAGGGTGGAGGAGCAGCAGTGATGGAGAGGGAAGCAGCTTTGCTGGGGTCACTGCTGTTTATCTCCACACTGTGTGAGCTTACTTGGATAGTTGTTGGATACGTTTACGTAAAAGCTCTCTGACGTACGAACAGTCACCTGACCTCAAGCCTGCTGAGATGATTCTTCCCTACAGCTGTCAGACTCCTCGGCCTCCTGACATCTGACCCACGTTAAACTCATGGACTAAACACACCCACAACCACCTACACACACACACAATGGACAAAAACAAACAACTGGACCCTCATACACACAATAATAACACGGACTGACCCACCAGCACGTTATAGAACCTCTGTAGGAGCCACATATCTCACTGTAGCTGCTGTACAGACAATCACTCTGTACAATAATAATTATAGTTCTACAACTGTTAGAACTTGTATAGTTCATATTTCTGTATAGTCCTCATATTTATATCCTGTTCACAGCCTGTACAAACTTATAGCATATTCATAACATACCTTCATACCAATAATAGACGCATTTTTGTAATATATCTATATTTTTGCTAAAGCACTTTCTGCAAACTGCATTTGTATCACACATTGATAAAACAGGTGTGGTATGTGCAGTGGGCTGTAGATGGCCCCACCCACAGTCAGCGCTGACATCACCACTGATGATCTCTTTCATTGTGCTGCCAAAGCAGCGCGCGGCAAACCTCCACCATCCACAGTGAGGACGAGGAGCCTGCTGTGCCTCGGGCAAAGTGCACATTTTCCCATCAAGTCATTGTTTTTCTGGTATTTCTGTGGCACGTCTGTCAACAACCTGTCAGTCAAAGCACGGCGCTGGAGAGCTACCAGAAGCAACACACGCCAAAGCTCTCAGAGAACTGCTTGCTAAAGGCTAACACGTCGCCCTCGGTGGTACCTGTGTGCCTTCCGGGCCGATCCGGTCCAGAGCTCCACTGGTGCTATACAGGAAACGGATGATCTTCAGGAAGTTTTCATCTCCGATACTCCAGGAACCGTCAACCAGGAAGACCAAGTCTGCTTTGGCAGCTTTACAGACTGAACGAGGAGACAGAGAAACATGAAGTAAACATAACAACAGCAACTGGTTGACTCACAAAGGCAACACTTCAAATGGGAATAAGTAAAAAGTTGTGAGTCTGCTGTATGGAAGCTTGAAAATAGCTGATTGAAGGGTTTTGTTGGAACGTTCATTGTGATCACATTTGATTGGCTTTCTTTTACTTACTTTGAAGGATAATTTATCATTAAAAACACATATTTATCCACTTGCTTTCATTTGTTCGCTTTATTGCCGTGCAAATAAACAAACTGGCTTCATTTAGAAACCGATGAATAAAAGCAGCTTGTGAGTGAAGCAATCCTGTGATTAATTGCACTCAAAGAGCTTTCGACTTGTAAACGATTGAAACACATTAAATGCAAAACACAGAGCTGCTTCTGCTGCTCTTCGAAAGTCATTCCAATCACTTCCTTCTCTCCTCTAATCAAACCCTATTTAAGGGTCAGCCGGCGCCACATTGATCTGCAGACGGCTTCAATCCGGCATTCGACTCTTTGTTTATTGCAAGCATTTAATAAGCACATCTCAGGAGGAATCAAACTGACTTTGTTCTGAAGTCTGAATACAGATTGAGTGAAACTCAAATTGCTATTTTGCTCAAATATAATATTTTGTAAGTTGATTGTTAGAATTATTCACCCGTTCTTTGTAAGGACACTTTGGTTCACTGCTGTCAAAACTGCAGGTGGTTGCAGAGCATTGACAGCAGCTGAAAGCAGGAGAGAGATTTAGTTTTATGCTGGTATTACACATTACTGTCATCCTAACAAGCTTTCAAGGTGGAACTGTGTTTCTAACCTTTAGTGCGATAGTAGTGATTTTGTTTTTTGTTTTCTGTTGTCAGTATAGCGCCCCCTTGTGGCATAACACTGTACAGAACTACAGCATTTTGACTCCACCCACAGATGTGTGGATTTTTTTAGAGAGTTGCTGAACAAATTAAACATATTTCAAATCAAATGCAACTGAAATATTAGCAGTAATTCAAAGAGAATTTATCAAATGTGGAGAAACTGGATGAAAGATGTAAAAAGATGAAGTCATCCTTTCCTCTTCTTCATCTTTTATCCTATTCAGGGTTGAGCAGGGACCAGATGATGCTGCTCTTTATAAAGCTAGTGCACATCTAGTGATGAAAAAACTGAAATGAGACGATGATGAGATAAGAAATACTTTATGAATCCCATATTTGGGACATGTGGAAGTGTTTCCTAAGTACCTGCCGCAGCGTACCTGCCGGGGCTGTAGAGGAAGCTGTAATCAAACACGTGAGGAGGAAACACCCACTGTTCTCCTCGTCAGCCAGAATGATTTGAATGTGTTGATCTCTGTGATCATTCCTCTGAATTTTCTGGATCATCACAAATAAGATTTATGCAGAAAGCACATTTCCACATTATGTGCAGGGCGGCCGAAAGGTTTATTGCTTTTATTTCGTTTAGTTGTCAGTGGATTCTTTCTGACTCGGTCCAGATCGTTCTGTTTCTCTCTAAATCACCACAGGTCTTCATTTGTGTGTAAATGTGTCCTTATTTGTTCCTCGCTGATGCCGACAGCACGTGAACAGCATCCTTCTCTGTTTTTGTTCAATAAATGTGTCGTGAAAGCAGAGTGAGTCTATGCTGGTGCATTCTTACTACTACATTTCTGCTCTGTCCCATGGAGAGCGCTTGTTAATGGTGAGATAAAGCAGCGAGCTCATGCTGCTGTCGATGTTCGTGTTTGGGTCTCTCTGGATTGATTCTTCAGGTCAGCTCTGATTAATCTGGTTTATTCAGGAATGAAAGGACGTCGTGGATCTTTTGTGGATGCAGAGGTCCACGACAGGTTTCTGATTTACTGTCCTCCATCCATCCTCTTCTCTCTCTCTCACTCATTTTCGATGCTCTTCAGCTCCTCAAAGTACTCCTTACATCTTCTCAACACGCTTCACTTGTTCCCACGTCTGTCCTCAATCACACTAACCTGCTGCACATGCTACATAACTGATAACAGATAAGACTCATTCATTTCACCTGCTAGTGCTTTTTTCTTCTCTCAGAGGTGATGAAACCTTTTGTGGCAGTTTGAAAGTGAAGCTGGTGATTCTGTGGTGACGGCAGGAGAAGAATGAGAACCGCTGTAACAGATCCAAGACTCGCTCGGTTTATAATTACACTGACGTCAGACACACTGTGTGTCACATGTTACTGTGTGTGTTGTTATTGGAGCTGAGAAGCATTGCTCTTCTTTGTTCAGCTCTCATTCTCCTGCCCGGCCAGCGTGAGGATGAGTTTGTAACAAGGTTGGCTTTTAGTGACATGAACCCCAAAAAGCAGCCAATAGGAGACCTACTTCCTTCTATAGTGCAGTGAGCTTGTCTGCATTTTGACTGTCTGTGACATCAAGAGAAAGTCTACTGAGACTCTCAGCCTGATATGTCTCTGAAGCTGATCTCATTAGAAATTACAGCAAGTTTCAGACTTTGCTGCAGATTTGCTTCTTTAACGAGTGACATTTGATCGGTGGGCATATGGATCAAACTCTGCCCCCAAAATACTTCACAGGACGTCTATCAAATAATTATACTTTAAAAATGAACGGAAGTATTTATGCATTTATTTGTTTATCGGTTTCAGCTTGTAGCTGCAGATTGGGTTTATATTTCCTGTAACAGTGTCATTGATATACATGTTTTCTGTCCCAGCAAAGATGATCTGAGGATAAAACCTGACCTGAGACACTCTCACATTGTGAGGATGAGGGCGATCTGCAGTGTTGTCTGATATGAAGACATTTCCATGGTAAAATGAAGCTTCCCTTACTAATGTTCAGAGCTATCCGCACACTGAATTCCTCTGGCCGATTATGTGGTACTTTATAATTCTTTAGCTGTAATGGCTCTAGTGTCTTGTGGCTGTGTGGAAGCTGCAGTTCTGCGTTAATTGCAGTCATCATTTAGACTCGTTGAGAATATTCTTCATTACATCTTTGACATTCATTCACATTCACGCGATGCTATTATTCTGACGGCGCTCCAGTGGAGTGTACAACTATTCAATGTCGTCCACACGAGGAAACAAACAAAGCACCGAGTGAAAAAGGCAACAGTTGGCCTTAAATTGAAGATTAAGTGCATCATTTAACGCTCGCCTGGTAGTCTATTTAAAGCTCGTGTCAAGTACAGAGAGATTATATTTAACTTAACTTAAGTGCAGCGAATGAAGATTCTGCCTTTCAAAGATCCATTCTCCACATTGTAAGATTAAATAAGAAGTAAATAAAGGTAACTGGTAACTATGGCTGCCAGATGAGGAAAGAGCTCGTGAACTTATCTCAAACTCTTGTTACCAGGTTACAAAACCATCGTCTTTGCTGTGTGATAATGTAACTGGCTTGTGCAGCACTTTGTGGATCTGACGGGTGGAGAGATGTGACACTGACAATCACAGCATCTAACAGCTGAATTATTGTGAACTGAGAGGATCGTGAGTGAAGCAGGAGTCTCTGAACAGCTGTCTGTGGGGGCGCAGCTGAAACACCACCAGGTCCCCGAAAAGCCTCTTCGAGCCTCTGGCTTCACTTTCCAGACTCAGCCAGGCTTCGTCCAATCGTGGTACACAGTCCACACATAAAATACTACAGTACAGTCTATCCACCCACTGTCCTCCACTTATCAAGTGAATTGTACAAAACGTTAGTGCCTGGACTTCAGTCATGTTAATAAAGAAAAAGTCATCGTGCCAACCTCAGACAGCGTGTCACATATCACAGCGGCCACGGGCCGGTTTCATGTCACACACTATCTTCACGGCCTTTAAGGTGTCGCGGATAAATACAACAAAATAAAATAATACGACAAAAACTGTCTCTGTAAATATAATAGTAAACGTGGATGTACTGTGTAATTGTGTAACTTTATTAGCAGCGTCCTCCTGAAATGCACCAACAACATTGAGAGTAACGTCCTCCTCTCTGCCCCTTAATGCTCTCTGGTCGCTATGGTAACGCGTAAATATTTATTTCAAAATAAGACACAATAAAACCCAGGGAAACCAAGTTAACGATAAAAACTCTGAAAGCCATAAATTTCACACCCGAGCCTCAAATCTCGCAGCGCGGTACCGAACGACTCGCGGACCGGTACCGGGGGCTGGGGGCCACTGACATATCTGACTGCACACCTATAAAATAATAAAAGGTCTCCTGCTACAAATCAGAATATGAAAGCTGGTTATGCAAAACGTTTCATAAAAACAAACAAGTCAAACTAGAATACATAAATATTTATACATATTTATTGAAAACTGAGCAAAAGAAAGAAATAAAAGAAGCTGTTTGGATGCAGCCTGATGTCACCCAAACACATCAACAACAATACATCAACATAAAGAGATCGACAGATGAGACGATCAATAACAGTATTAGAAACTGCTCTCCTACCTTCCTTGGCAGCAGGGATTGTGGGTGGAGGCGTGGTGGTCGGGGGCTTGGTGGGTGGTGGGGTCGGGACGGGTACTGCAGAACAAACAAACACATGAGGATGTGACAGCCTGTAACTATCACAAAACAACCCTCGTGTGCCACATGACCCTGAGTGAAACACGCGGTGAAACTGCACAGAGCGCTCACGTATGGCCCAAACGTGTACAGTAACTACATTCAGCTCATGTATAATTTGCTGCACTGATCACAGTGTTAGCTGCGGTCCAACGCGCACTCCCACTGTCTCTGCCTTCGACTTCCTGCCTGTATTCTACGTGTGTCTTTGAGCGTCTTTGTGCGTTTATGCACTCAGCGCTGTTTAGGCAGTAAATCAGCTACCTGAGGCTGAGAATTACTTGTGATGGCAGGTAGGGAGCATTCAGTAGTGGCTGCCTGCAGCGATGGGGATAGTCATTTGGAGGAAAGGCTCTGGCTTTCATTTGCATCAAAACAAAGCAATAAATCATTGTGGAGGCTCACTGCAGAGCTGCGGTACAGAGGGGAGCAGCTTCAAGCAAACAAATGTCTGCTTAGCTTTGAGGAGGGAACATTCTTTCTTGTATCTCTGTGGATATTTTCTTTGTCCCGTTTTCAATTCTGCGGGTTCTCGTCTCCGTGCCGCCTCTGAACTATGCTTTTCTCCCGGCTCGTCATTCTCACTTCACTCGTTTTCGTTTGCCACAGAAATTAGCTTTCAGATCAGCAGCCTGATTTAGGAAACACTGTGCTCCCATTATAATTGTGTAGCACTGCTAACAGATGAATGAAAACATTCACGCACATATTGCAAAAAAGTTCAGCGCACTGCAGACAGTTGGCAAAGGAAACAGGCTGCTCACCTCTGAGTTTACTCGCGGCGACCTCAGGAACAATAAAAGTGCTCAAAGTAAAAGTTGGTCTGTGGGCCTGAGCTGAAACTGCAAATGTGCACATAGATGAGAGCAGAGCAGGACCTCCAGTGATCATCGCCTGCACTGTAAAACTGAACACAGTGCAGAGGAAACAACCAGGAATGGGAGGTTAGCCAAATAACTTCTCATCAGCAGGGCGTCGCCATTTTTATTTATCAGAAACTGAGTTTGCCTGCAGTTCCAAAAACTTTTATTTTATCCATTTTATTGTATTTTTTACACCCTCTGCTGAATGTACTAATCAAGTGCCGTTACTAAATCAATACTGCTATTGCTGCAATAACAGTGGAAAACAGATAAAACAGCACGCACATATCTGCATCCATCTGGAACCCTGCGAGTCTCACAGCACGGCTGCTGGCAGCTGTGTTGACTGAAAACAAACCTGTATCCAGTTATTTGGTCGGCTCGTTATTAAAACTGCACCGTCGCGCAGGTTTGGCTGTGATCTCGAGCGCTTCTTCAACACACGGTGGATCTTATAAAGTGACACGTGAGACACGCTGACGTGTGCGCGCTCTCAAAGCAGTTGATTAAAACTTCTTCATCTCTGCAGTGAAGCTGGTGATTAAAGTGTTGAATACAGCTGAACGTAACTAAAGCGAGTAGTGAATTTACTGCACACGGGCCTCATTGAAAATAAAACAACAGCCCACCCACCCCGTCACCCTCCCGTCTCCAGACAGTGGGTCTTGATTAGTGTTTGGGGCTGCTGCTGCAGAACAAAAGGCTCATCCTGAAAAGGAAGAGGATTCAGCACTCGGCGCTCCGGCGAGGATAAAAGATGTTTTATGTTGAAAATGACGTGATCGTCCTCCCAGCCCGGACCGGGCTTCTTCTTAAACCGATGACAGCTGACAGCAGTTTGTGTATAATTGTGTGTGTTTCCCCGCCGTGTGCTTCTGCTATATTGTTATTATGACACATGTAAGGGCGCTTTTAAAACGGGCGTTTGGCAGATCGAATGGAGGAGGCAAAGTACTTCTGGATGTGTCGGCGGTGAGTGCACGAGTGGGTTTGTGCGAAACGCTGCACATCAAAAAGCAGTTTACAGGATTTCCCAGTTTTTCAGCTTCAAATTGGCTGCAGATCTGACAACCTTAGAGGCAGCCAAAGTTTTCAGTCCTCTGTCTGTGGTCGAAATAAACGAGCCTGAGAATGACTGAGCGACGGCATTACGGTCGTACACATTAGTTCTCTCATAGAACACACAAATAAGAAAAAGAACAGAGCGGCTGCTCTGAAACATTTGTCTCACACTAAATGGGAAATACTACACACATGCCTCCCTATCAGAAATAAAAGTGGCCAGTCTCCACACAAAGGTCATGTAGGGATTGTGAAATTTTAGGCTGATATTGACGATTACAATAAATATTTGCAGCACAGCTGTTGTCAGTGGATTTCTTTTGTTTCTCCAGAGACATGATGAACGACCAACATATAACCAATCAGAACTCAATGAAACTACATGAATTCCCACGTGCTCTCTCTACACCAGCTGTTTGCTGTGTTTACATTAATGCAAACTATTCTTTGTCTGTATCTGCAACTGCTGAATAAATGTAGGGGACTGCTGCAGCCTGCCTTGTTGGAGCTGCCTGACTCAGTCCTGTGTTGGCGATCACTGCTTTGAGTCCCACAAAGCCAAGTTGGAAAAACCTTCTGCCCAAAATACACACGGCAGCAGCTCTCAGCAACCTGGAGACCACGTTTTACATTTTAAACTTTGGCATCACAAAACACGATTCGTTATATTCTGAAAAGTATCAACGTTTTAAGATTTAAAAATAAATCTTTAAGCTTATTTGAGGCATTGATTTCAAGAGTTTCTGGGGGTGTGGAGAAACCCTCAACAAATGCATTTACTGTGAAATATTTGCACTCTTAAAAGCCTTTTAGCTCCTCATTACACTGTTGTTGAATATTTAGCCGGGGATAAATGGACACGTTGGCAACAGATAAACGTTGGCCACTGGCGTCAGAAATTAAGATCTTGTGCAATGGCATGCAATATATAAGTGTGCCCAATTTGAAAGAGTGGAAGCAACCCAGCACACACAGAGACACACAAGTGTAAATGTAAACGAGGCTTCTGTGCAGTGATCTTAAAATAGCAGCAGCAGGAGAAATCCAGTCGTGGAGCTGCAACATGTGAATGACACGTGTGTTCAAAGCTCAGGTCCTTACGTGTCTTCTCAGCGGTGGTGACTGCAGGCCCTTCGGTCCCGTCCTGCAGCTGAGCGTAGATGCTGATCTTATACTGCATGTTGGGCTTCAGGTTGTTGAAACAGTGCCTGCTCGCTCCCCCGCTCAGTCTCGTCTCCTGCTTCTGGCTGCCTGCAACAAAAGTACAAAAAACACTTTTATCTTTCTCAAAAATGATTCTGTATTTGTCACATGCAGAAATAAAAGCAAGTGCATGCACATGCAAGTGTGTAGAACAATCTGCACACATCGTAAACCCAGCACGTTGTCACAGATTGAAAATGAAAGCATTTATTTATCTTTGTTGTCATTAGGATGCTACTGTTCGCTTGGTTTGTTAATAATTGATGAATCAAATCCAATTATTGAACCAATCAAACACCTTCCTGTTGTACTTGTTCACTCCATCCTAACAGTCAGGGTCCATTGGTAACATGTCAAACAGTTTTCCAAGAAAAAACCTGTTATCCATGAAACACCAAGCATTCACTTCATTACAGGGAACTGGTGGAACATTTTAATGACTTAAAGAGGCATCGAGTGCAAAGATAATGGGACAAGCTCACCACGAAACTACACAGGTGGGAGTGTATGGGTGGAAAAATCTCAGTTTAAGTCAAGTCAAGGAGTCAAGTCAAGTGAATCAAACCAATGTGAGCAGCAGCAGGACGCAGCTGATTTATTTGGCTAAATTAAGTCCTCAACATGTCTCGTAGTCCTCCAGAGGCCTGGTAATGAACCAATCATTTGATTGAGTGTGTTGACCCAGGGTGAGATCTAAAACCTGCAGGACACCGGCCCTCGAGGCCTGGAGTTCGCCACCTCTGCACCGAAGGTCACTGAACCCATAAATGCTCCTTTATCCTCAGGCATCATCAAATAGAGTTTAATCCCTCAGAATCCATGCCAGAAGTGCCACTATGAGTAATACTGCATATAATCTGTGACATGATTTAATCACATTGATGATGGCTGGAAGCTCGAGCTGTGAGGGAGTCATCAGGCAGAGGAACCTATGAGACGCCTAAATGCACCACAACATTCCTGTGTAGCTAAACTGGGATAAGACCATAATAAGGGTGAAGAATTGATCCTGTGCTGGAAAAGATCAAAGAGTTGTTTCTGTAAATTCTAGCTGAACATGGTAAATCCTTCTGTCCTGCAGGAGGATGTATGAAAACACACTTTACACTCTGTCTTTCTTTCTATACGCTATTCCCTAAATTTACCTCCCTCCACTCCCTTTAAATTCCAGCCTGTTCAATAATAAAACAGGATAATCACACATTTCCCCCATTCTCAGCAGCAGGTGTAATTATTTACCAGCTGTTCTAACATAAGTCATTATTTAGCTTCATTGTGTGTTGAGAGAACCAATACATTGGATCTCCCCGAGGAGACACGGGGGAATTTGTGCCTTTTATGTGACGTTAATGACGCCAGTGTTATTGCTGGACGCCTAAAGGTGATGAATAACAGCTATTACTTTCCTATTTGGTGGATGACGGCTGTATTAAAAGTTAGTCTTAGCTTTGAGGTGCTGACTGAGTGGTGGATGTTTAAAATCGATTCAGGGCCAGACCATCTGTTGTTTGATGCTATTTGGACGTGTTCTCAGTGTCAGACAAAGAACTATTGTTTTTGTTGGTGGCTGCACAGAATCATAACTGAGGAAATGACTTTTATAGGCATAAGGCTGCTTCACAGAGGTGACTTTGGTGCAGTGGCCTGTTTGGCAGCTGACGTACGAACACATTAAAGTTCATCAGTTCATAAATAAATTGCAGAGTTTCAGGAGAGTTTAACAGACACTGGAGGTAATGTGAAAGTGTATCTGCTGTCGCCATGTGGCTGTTTTTCTTCCTAGAACATCAAGTTAATATTGGTTTGGGGACCATCTCTGACGGCCAATCAAAATGCTGTAATAAGGCCTTGCAGCCAATTTGTTCTGTAGTGGAGGAAGTGCAGAGCTAAAGAGGAATTCTAAATAAAGACATGTTTGTGAGGGATGTAAGGGACAAACGCAGGATTTTAGTGGACATATTATATCTGATTATAAGGACACGATCTACTTGGTTCCATTTAGAAAAGGATCATAGGTGAACCATGTATTAGAAAACCGTTCCTTTAAATATGCATTTGGAGAACTTCTACACTGTTAGCAAGAATGCCCACTCTCTGTGGGAATCTTGTAATCCTTGATCATGTTTTTAGAACCAATAGATATTATTAGATTTTTATTTTTAGGGATCATCACAGCACCAAAGTCAGGGTAAGAAGCAAGAAGCAACAGAGAACCACAACTAGCTGCTACTTATAAGCTTTACATCTGACTTCCACCGAGAGGACATGTCCTCCTGTAAATCTGAATTTGTTTGTACTGTGCATGTATTAATGAACAGTGGAATGATCCTTGTTTGACTCCAGTTGCAGGTGTGTTGTTCCAGTCTTAATCAACTGCAGTTATAAAAGTTCTGCACCAACCTAAACAAAGCACTTTACCTGGTAATGTAAACCTTACAGTAACACAGAGACAACCCCAACAGTCAAATGGACCCCTATAAGCAAGCACTTGGAAGAAACCTTTGGCAGAAGCAGGATGTGTGGACATGTCGGCCTATCCTGAATCAAACTTTGTAGAGCTGCACGACGCTTTTTACTGCCAAAGTGCAAATAACATAAAAAATTAAAGGTGCTTTTCCTTCTGTTGCTCGTCTAAAAGTATAATCTCACCGTAAAAACAAAGGCATTTATTATTATTACTCACACGTGCAGACACCTTTGTACTTTTGCTGCTTCCTTATTCACAAGGCCTCGCCACAGCAGGTACTGTCGCATGTTTGATGTTTGGCAGATTTATACTCTGGGTTCCCTTTCGAGACCCCCGCCCGCCCCCACCGCCGAGGGGTTTGCGTCTCCTCCTGGGATCAAACCCGGGGGGCTTTTGCTTGCTATACATACATAAACCACGTACTACTGAGCCACTACAGCCACCTAGCTTATATTATTATGTTTAACGATGCAGGCATAATTTAGCATGACACTAAAGTTAATTAGCTGACAGTCTAGTTAAAAGAACGTCAGCGGTGGGCTATAAACAAAAACACGTTTCTGCAAGCAGAACGTATCTGTTGAATTTGCCAGAGTCTCGGCACACTTCAAACTAACGCTGGGATGCACGGCTTGATTGTCGTTTACGCGCGCACTGACTCATGCAGACGGCAGGCTTCACTTCCCTTCTTCTTCACACTCCCACACATAATGAACTCTAAATAGAAGCAGTTCAGTTTTTATTGTTTTAAAAAAATATATTGTCACAATCAGAGGAAAGAAGTTGCAGGTGCAACCAAAACTTCAACAGAAAACTTCATAAGAAGAAAATAACTGTACTTTTTCCTTCCCCCTCCTTAAAGTTTACCTCTGAGAATAGACACAACAGGGCATAATTACTGTCACCGCTGTAACAAGCGCATCTCCTCACTCGGCAGCCGTAATCGCGACCTTTTGTCTTTTTTGTTCGCTTTATTTTACCTCGTGCAGCAAATGTAAATGTCACCCGTGCTGTGATCCGTAAGCCTTCCTTTTCTACAGAGCGGCACAGTGTCTGATTGTACAGCTAAACCTTTAAAGTGTCAGCACGTCTCCGATGGGATACAACAATATCTTTGTCATCTCCGGCTGCTTAGGGATTCAGAAAATTGGACCCTCTGCTTCAGCTACATACTGAAACTCCTACTGATGAAAGCATGCGGGTATGAATGAGGCTGCTCTCCTACTGCACTGGATATGCAGCGTAGGAGTTTGATGGGAAGAACTACAGTTACGCATGCAGTATTTTGTAAATGCTAAAGCGATGCACTGTCACGTTTAACTCCTCGCCTTAATCCAAAGCCAGCAGCATGATGGGAGAAGAGTTCAGATTCGCACGTTTGCACTGATATCGCATTTGCAAACATCTCCAAACATGTAGCAGCAAAATGTTTGTGAATTCACACTGAAAATTTAGCGTATTGTGTATTTAAAATATGTGTAAGCAGGTTTTTCTTGATTCAGTGACTCCCACTGTAAAGCCAAGCGTTTGTGCCAAGCTTTGCAGGCACACAAAGCTAATCGAATGTTGATCTGGTACACAAGCTTATTGGCAAGATTTTTCCAGATTACTGGACATGTTTTGTTTTAACAGTGTTTATAGGAGCTTTATATAAATATGGAGGAGAACGGTGAGATCTTCATCTGAGTCATTTTCATGTCTAAACGGGACAGACTGAGGAATCACGTGCAGGGTGGGAGAAGGTAGCGAACCTTTGAATTTAGCTCCAACAGCAGCAACCATTTCTTCTCATGGCTCATAAAGCTCGCACAACAATGAGGAGAACTCCTATATAAGTGTTCCGGTTCATCGGCACTTGTGGGACGGTTTGATTGAAAAAGCACACTCGAGGTCTGCTGCATCGTCTCAGCTGGGTTAATGTTGGGACCTTTTGTATTCTTTTTTAATCATTATGGTTTCGATTTATTTGTTTCAGGTCACGGGCTGATTCCCTGACATTCTCCTCTGAAATTTCTTGACACATTTTTGAAATTTATTGCTCTCCAAGTCATTGGAAGGCATCCGTGCCCCAAGGTGCCAAATGAGCCCCGATTCGGGACGCTCCCTCCACGGTGCTTCACAGTTTCAAAGAGCAGGCCTTCTTCCTCCAACAGAGCACAGAGTTCGTTTTTTCTTCTTCCAGGTGTGCGCCGTGAGACTGTGCTTATTAAAGACAAGGAAATCCAAACTGCTCTGTGTTGTATCCATACGTGTGACCTGGATGTTTGGGGTTCACATGTTCACACAGCTGTATCTTAAATATCTGCAAACAAAGCTGTAAATACTTCTCAATAACATAATCTTAAAACATTAATAAAATACATGCACAATGTCTTTCCCCAATTCAGAACGAGAGATCAGAAATGTGTTTCCTTGGTGTGCCTACGAAGCTTGGCACAAACACTGGAACCGTCCAACGTGCTGACAGATCTTCCACCACCTACAAACGAGTCTTTTTTTAGCAGCTTGAGATTGTGCACGTAGTCAAGCAGAGATACTGGGATGAAAGGAATTCCACTTGCAAATATAATAACTACAAACCTTCATGATGAGAACAGGTTCATAAGTTTAAAATGTTAATACTGAGAAATATTTACTTACATGATGCAACAAACGCCTCAGGCTGACCTTCATTTGCTTACATACACAGTACAGATGGGAGTACGAGCAAAACATCACACAGAAGGAATAAGACCACCTTTAAAATCACGCTGCCATCACTGCACTCACCAACCGCCGACTCCAGGGCCACTCTGTAGGCGCTGGCATGTCGGTGAGGCTGCCACTGGGCACACAGCCCGTTCATCCTCACCTGATAGGTACTCAGGTTAGTCACACCCAGGTACACTGCAGGGAAACAGAAAAGGTGTTTTTACTTGCAGAGCAGATATTTACGGGCCCAGACGTTATTTCCAAATTCCATTCTTGAATCTGTCGGAGCACCGTGTTTGAGTTTTACAAAAAGAACTAAATGCTCGACGACTGCTTTGGTTCAGTGAATGAAGAGCTGCAGCTCAGGAATGTGGGGTTTCTGCAGTAAACATATTTCTCTACCAACTTTAAACATCTCTTATTAATACTGGAACAATGACATCACAGCACCGTGAGCCTCTTCATGGCATGCACCAAGAACATTTCACCAATCAGACGAGCAGCAGCCTCCTCACACCAGGAGCCCCCGACTAGCTGTGGAAGTTTCAGTTTTTTACGTACATATCTAACATTTGCTCTCGTTATTTAGAAACTTAATTATTTAGAAAGTTATTTAGATTTAAATTGAACCGAACATGATAAGATATTTACAAAAACTAAAGCTAAAATCTGTCTCAGATCTCTTAGTCTTAGAACAGATGTGATGTGGGTCAGTGACAGCTGTATTATTGGACATTTTAATGTAATTTGATGTCTCTGCTATTCTCCTACAGTCAGCTGTGGCGGAGGCTACGAGTTTTGATGTCATGAGTCTGGACACGAACAAAAGCAGCATTGAGACATAAAACTAAACCTTTCTGGAAGCCTAAAAATGTGCATTATAAACTTGCAAGCATTCCTCTCTATACTGCCATAGGAGCAAAGCTATATATATGTTTAACAGCACTCAGCTCACATCTGAGGAACCACACGGCATCCTGTTTCCACACGGCAGATGCAAAAGTCTCTGGCCAGTTGGTTTCAAGGACACCAAAGTGCACTTTCATGAAGTTATTTACAGACACACAGAAATGTAGCTGCACTGTCTTTGCTTCAGAAGTCTGGCTTATGCACACACGCACAAACAAACCCACACACACTCTGTTTATGCAAATGGTATGTATGCGCTTTTATGGTGCGACGTTTGAAAGCAGCTCTTGTTCCCAGCTGAAGAACATTAGCATGCGTGTCTCTGTGAGCTGGTAATGGCCTGTACAGCTCAGTATCATTCCCTCTGACAAAACAGAACATTTCCAGTTGAGCCAAATATCTAATCTGCATTATTGTGAACTTCATACAAATGCATAATGTATCCCTGCATAATATTCCTGCAAACCTCTCAGCAAGTGATTTAATGAGGAGACGCAAAGGGATTCTTAAGTCAGCATCTCTACATATATGTCGACACAGTAAAGGCAGCGGGAGACAAAACACTCCAGCTGTTTGAATTTGCTACTACTGATAATCTGCCAATATTCGACAGGAATTACTGGTAAATTTCACACAGAGGAAAATGTTGAGAATCATCAGCAGTAACTTTGATTCAGTGGTCCCACTTCACCACGACAATCCAGCGCAGCGTTTCTGTTTCTGCTGATGCGGCACATTCAGACTCCATCTCGCCCACACTCGTTAACAAAAACCCATGATGCTTATTCATTTGGGCAGTTACTCACTCCCACCCCCAAAAGAGCAATGCACCGTTTACAAGCAGAGTGACCTCAGACTGTCATGCTGCTTCACACTGTCCCGTTGGGCAGAGACGCTCACACCCCCCGCGAGTTAAAGGAGCTCAGATGGATGTAAAGCAGCTGCTTCTTTGTCTTGTAAAAACTACAATGAGGCTCTTCAGGAAACTTATATTCTGCACATACATGCTGCTCACAGATATGTTCAAGCAAACCGAGCACTGGAGACATTTCGAGTCCCATATCCTAACAAAGGATGCAGGATCACCTGTAAAAGTTAGATATAAAGAGCTATGTTAGCCTGCCCAACGCGCTCCCACTGCAATGGAAAAAGTATCTAATGCGCAACATTCATGAGACATGGAAACATTAACGATTAGCTCATCAGCTTTATTTTTTACTAATTAGTATCTTTAAGATGCAAAATATGTCAGTTTCTCAGGCTCTGTTTCGCAGAGAGAGCCCGTCTCCAAACAGCTGCACTTTTCTAAATGCCACACAATCTGTATGTGCAGGAAGCTTCGGTCATAATGTTTCTGGTTGTTCCCTTAATATCGAGTCGCTCAGATTGTTATCAGTAGATTGATATTTGATGTAAATTCATTAAAGTAAGATTCGATTTCACTGTGAAAAGGCTTGAACAGCTGATTAGAGCACAAAAACAATTTGTGTGACAAGAATAATTATGAGATGTGGATGGAAGGATGGATGTGCCATGGCTTCCCCAGTTTCACCCATTGTGGCCAACTTCTACATGGAAACAGTGGAAAAGAGGGCTTTGCTATCCTACCCTGGATGACATATGTGGGTGAAAATCAAATCTCAGGACGACCAAAATTCACGGATCACATTAACTCAGTGGACCGACACATCAAATTCATCAGGAAGGATATAAAAAGTGGCAGGTTAGCCACAGATTTCCATCAGTAATGGGGGACATTTAAAAGCTGATGCGTACCGTAAACCTACATCCACTGGAGCACAAACTGGGCGCCATCAGGACGCTACAATACAGATCGAACACCATCCCCACAGACACAGCGTCCAGGGAAGCAGGAGAGCAAGACGTTGCTGAGTAAATGTGGTTATCCCAGCTGGACATTTGTCAAACCTGTGAAGGCACCTAAAGAAAGCTCCAGCCGATCCAGGAGGGAAGGACAACCTCAGTGATCCCTCATGTGTCCGGAGTATCTGAACAGTTAAGACGCATTTTCTCTAAACACTGCGTCTCTGTGGCTTTCAACACGCTTTGATTAGGTCCCCCAGCACAAGTTTCATGCTTTACTTCTAAATCACTGCTTTACTTTTGAAATTCTTGAACTTAAAACTTAAATTTTGAGTATTTCACAAGAAGTAACCTTTTGCTGTATCCTTGCAATAAGCATTAAAGGCCATATACAACATTTTTTCTGGGGTATTTCTTTCATAAACCTTTAGGTATAAGAGTGTAAGCAGATAACCTGGAGTGTCATTCTTCTTTTTGCCACAACGACCATGATACTCGTCCTCTGCGTGACATTGACACATCAGCCCACTAAGCTCTGCTGGTCCATTGGCTTCATTAACATGCTGGTGAGCAATATGACAGATGCTCCATTCACCTCCTGGGATCCCACTGGCCTCATCATCTTGCTCTCTTTTCGACTCAACCCATCTCTCCATCTTTGTCAGAGTTCATCCCCTTCTTCTTTCCTCGTTTTCCTTCCAAACTTGTCCTTCAATTCAACCAAGAAGTGCTTAATTGTCATGCAGGCAGCGGAAACTGTGGCTCCAATGCAAAGTGACACGCTCCATTTAAAGCTGCGTGTTCGGGCATTTAGCTGACACTTGTATCGAGAGCTCTCGCGCAGAGAGCAATGAGAGCGGATGAAAGGGTAGAGGTTCGGAGTCCTGCTCAAGGACACTTCAAAAGGACACATCGTTTTCACTGGATGCTTTGGCTGTCATGGAGATCAAACCAGAGACCTTTCATTTTCAAAAAGGGCTATTTCACCGATAGGCCAGTCTGCACTGAAGTGATTAATTATCATGCAGGAGAGGAAAATCCAGGCTCCTACTCTAATGATTGTACTTGAGAAGCAAGTGATTGATTGAACCAGGCCACACACTCACAGAGCCCCAGGAAGTGTCCACATCACAAGTGAGATAACTTAAATCCATACAGTTCATTCCAGCACTGGGATGTAATTAGGTGGAGTCGCCATTAAAGGTGTCAGATGGATATCAAGATATTGAGCCTGCAGGAGTCTGACTGCTCTCTGATTAGATTAGATGATATTGTTTATTCACTTGTACTCAAAGAGGTAGAATGGGCCGAGAAAACCAATAACAAGGTGTATAAATGATCCTGGGTAGAAAATGCCAACAGAACAATTAAGAGCAAGCCGAGCAAAGATGTACTGGTCTATTGGGAAATCATCACGGTGCAGGAAAGGTATACTTTGTAGTTTATAGTTGCTTTTATCTTTATTTTCTTAAATAGATTTTGACCTCATATTTGATTAAAATAAATAAATATATATATACAAAATTGAGCAAACGGTTGGACTTTCAAATGACTTTTTCAAAAAGTGCCACAGGTAATATGAAAGTGGTTTGTTATTTGTGTCAAGTTCATTTACTACAAACCTAAAACAAACCAGTTACTCTTGTGTTTCTTTAGTAGTTGTTTAAGTTAAAAATAATAATGATCGTCTGACACATCCAGTCAGTGCCGATCATAGATTTTGCAATATTTGGTTCTTTTCAATTCAGTTTTATTCATACAGTCGCCTCAAGGGGCTTTATATTGTATGGTAGACCCTAGAATAATACATACAATCACATGACCCCCTGTGAGCAAGCACGTTGGCGACAGTGGGAAGGAAAAACTCCCTTTTAACCTCTGGCAGAACCAGGCTCTGGGAGGGGCGGGGCCATGTGCTGAGTTGTCTTTTCAGCTCAATTATAAAATTAAATGACCGGGTCATGAAATCCCCTTAAACATCAATACTGACAAATATGGCATTTATTTATACAATAATTAGGTTCTCCTTATAATACCACCTGTTAAACTGGGACTAGTCACCACAGTGGTGGAATACACTCTATATCAGGTACGCCTTGCTACCATTAACCAGGGCGGGAAACATTTCTCAGGGATTTCGGTCCAAGCTGACATCATAGGATTGTTGCTGCACATCCATGATGAGGATCTTCCATTACACTACATCCCAAAAGTGCTCTGTTGAATTGAAATCTGGTGACTGTAGAGGCCATTTGAGTGCAGTGAAGATGGTAGACTGTGGTCATAGAGGTGTAGTGTTTAAACGATCCCCCACACCCTTAGACCACCACGAGGAACAACCTACACAAGGCAGGCGGATCCATGCTTTCATGTTTGTGTCAGATTCTGATTGTACTATTTGAATGTTGCA
Organism: Simochromis diagramma; assembly: GCF_900408965.1. Lineage (NCBI taxonomy): Eukaryota > Metazoa > Chordata > Actinopteri > Cichliformes > Cichlidae > Simochromis > Simochromis diagramma. The sequence continues at coordinate 552,987 of NW_024387222.1, read as the reverse complement.
ATAGAAATGTGCGTGTGTCACACAGTGTCGTTTGCTGCTGCCCACCTGCTTCAAGGTTCAATGTGTTGTGTATTTGGAGATGCTCTTCTGCATACGTTGCAACACTGGTTTAAGTTACTGGTCTAAGTTCATTTCAGCTCAAGCACTCACTCCTCTGACCTCTGAAAACCCCGGAGATGGTTACGGGAAGGACAATCTCAGCCAATCAGCAGCCTCTGAAATACTCAGACCAACTCGTGATGCACCAACTAGAACGAAATGTTCAGAGTCACTTAAATGTCATTCCTTCCTCATTCTGACGCTCAGTTTGAACAGCAGGTCATCTCTCCATCACGTCATCCCTAACTGCACCATCAATGTGATTGGCTGCGTGGACGTTTGCATTAACAAACAGCTGAGTGGCGTGTTAATGTTCATGGCTTTTATGGTCGCAATTACACTACCAGCTGCCAAAATGCACGTGCTGCAGTGCATGCACTTGTCAGCACATTCACGAGTCATTTAAAATGAAGATTACAGATAAAATAATAATAATAAAGCAAGTCGCACATGAATATCCCTCCTTCTGCAGCTCCACAGAGAATATCACACTTTATAAAGGTAAAGCAGAATTAGGTAAGAGGAAGATGCAGTGCTCTTCCTCATTAAAGCATATAGGATATAACATTCAAACAGTGAACATGTTTTTGAAAGGACTGATGAAATCAGTGCATTACAACCAGTGTTGTCAAGTTACTTGAAAAAAGTAATCAGTAACTAATTACTGATTACTTCCCCCCAAAAAAGTAATTCCGTTACTTTACTGATTACTTATTTTCAAAAGTAATTAATTACTTAGTTACTTAGTTACTTTTTAAAAACACGATTTACAACCTGAATAGGTGATAAAGCGATAGATCTTTCAGCCCAATTCTACTTTTTCTACATAATCCATCATACAAAATGTAATCAAATGGAAAAGTCTCTTTTTAAACTTGTTTTATTAGTTTTAATCTTTTAACTTTATGCATCAAGCAAAAATGTAATTATATGCACCATTCTCTGACTGGAAGAAATTAGTTTAACATTTAAACCTATTTTCTGCACATTCCTGCACATAAAATAAAATATTTTTTGTGTTTACACTCAGTCTTTCAAATAGATGCAAGTAAAACACAGCAGAAAATAAATAAAGTCAAAGACTCAGCGGTCCTGTTGCTCTATTTTCACCTGTAAAGCAGGAGTGGGGTAGGCGGAGGTTTACCCTGGTGCAGGTGTGCCGCGGTCAGTGGAAGAATCCGCGAGTTTCTCTGTGAGTTTCCCATTACGTCGTAGCTACTCGGTGCTTGTTCGGAAGTTTAGGGGTTTTTTCGCTGTAAAAAGAAGTTTTCTTCCCACGCACAGCGGACACTAATGTTTTTGTCACTTTTTATGGAATCAAACTCAAAGTAAGGTCAGTACTTCCACGCTTTAAACGCTGCACGCTCATACTCTCTCTGCACTCGATATATGATCCATTGTTGATCTGCACACAGCTGTTGTCACTGACGGCGCACTCGCTTACGTCACTGTCGTGAGACATTCTCGCAAAAAAAAAAAATCACGGTTTTAGTAACGCAGTAACGCAGCGTTCCTACGGGAAAGTAACGGTAATCTAATTACCGTTTTTGCAATAGTAATCCCTTACTTTACTCGTTACTTGAAAAAAGTAATCGGATTACAGTAATGCGTTACTGCCCATCTCTGATTACAACTAACAAAAAACCAAATTTGCACTCAAAACAGGTGCAGGTATAAATATTTCAATGAAAACACAAACCCCGTCTGTTAATACGAGGCTCCTCTTACTTTACATCTAAAGAGTAAAACACTATAAATCCATAACAGAGTAAAAAGAGACGGATTTTGGATGCTACGAGGCAACAGCTGAAGACTCCTTCATCCTACTCTTTTAATCATGGTTATAGTTACAGTGAAGACAACCATAATAAAATTTTAAAGACAATATCCTGTAATTAGATTGCGACTGCTGCTAAGAGCATCGCACGGGTATCTAGGAATCAACCTCTGAAGTGTCTGACTGCCTGTTGTAATTGAAATGAAATAAACTAAGAGGCTGCAGCTGTTCTTAATTAAAGCTGGTGGAGTTTAGGAAGGTCAGCAAAAAATAAATCTTTAAAAAGGTTGAAAGCAACATTCAAGACGAAATACAACAAGCAGGGATTTGTTTGGGGCAATGAAATAAAGCTGCAGGTAAAAACATTATATATACAAGTCTGCAGGTGTAGTTTTATTAGATGTAGATGAAATCAGATTTGAAGTAAATAAAAAGTGTCGCTTTGTTTTTCAGAACAATTGTTTTTTTGCAAAATATCGTGATATTAAAAATGGAGACATACTCCATTACAAAAAAGAGATTACACTATAAACTGTTGGAAGGATCCATGAACAGTTTCCAGTGACTGAAATATTGGTTTGAAAAATTAAATTAGAAAAGTTGTACAACTGCTGAAGAGCATCGGTTTAAACCGAGGAAACACTTAATGAGCTTAACTGGAGGCCACAAAGCTCTCTAATGTTATTCGATGCTTTGAACAGGGCCTGAGTTATGTTGTTACAGTAATAACTTCCAGAGACGCTCTTAAACAGCACATTTGTATCTAATTCAGTGTGACCGGGACTATAGAATTAAAGGAATGAATGATGAACTTACAGGTCTTGGCCCTTCCTGTCAGGGCTTCGCTGGATCCGGTCGAGTAGGAGGCGATGACCTTGACGCTGTACTCGGTACCGCTCAGCAGGTTAACGATCAGCATGGTGTTCACATCCTCCCCCACGAAGGTTTCCAGGGCTTGTCCAGGGGCTGCAGGGTGCGGTGGGATAATGGAGGAGACACGTCAAGGATGAGTAGACGGTCAGTGAAGCAGAAGGAGAACAGAGGAGCAACTTCAGAGGTCATCATTAGCTTCAGCTGCAGCATAAAATATCAGTTTTCCTCTCACATTCGTCTATACTGTTAAAACTGACAGCTGTGAGAAGTGCAGCAGGTCCAGGATATTTTCTTTTGTTCATAACATAATCCTATTTTGACAAAACCCAACAAAAAAGAGATGAGAACCAGGTAACAGCTGAATAAAGCTCAGGTATTTTACTCCACCTGAGATGGTGAGTCAGTCCCACAGACTGCTGAGTTTAAATCTCAGCTTTACAACAGAAAAATATGCTAACAGCCTTCTATAAAAACCGTTTGGGTCTCTTCTCTGAATGCAAAGACTGTGCGTGAGGGTGAAACTTTAAATTGTTCCGAGCCTTACACTGGGCTAGTGGTGCGGCTCAGATGCTAGCAGCTGCAGTTAGCTGTCTGCCTTCACTTTCACTCATCTGTCACTGAACTCGGTTTCTCGACCACGTTGTGGTTTTGGAGCTATTTAAAGGATTTTATTGCAAACATATTCGGTACACTGTGTGGGTAATTGTACTAAAAACCAGCCCGAGTCCTCCAGCGTTGGTGAGGAAGTAAGACCAACATCCTTTTTTGATCCTTCCTCTGAGGTAAAGTTTGGCATTTTAAGTGTCAGTGACAGTTTCAAATGTGCACTTCAGCACTGGATTACATTTTTATCCCTGGTGGTTTGTTACAATAAGAAACTCCTTCAGCATGCCTTCCCCCATCCATCAGCATTTCTGTCTTTTAGTTTTTATCCACATATTTATGAAATTGACAAAATTATAGAATTATGGTTTGCAAACATTTCTTAAAACTGTCTGGACTCGATGGGACTTAAACTGTAATATTTGCAATGAGCTAAAAAAGAGATTAGGGAGAAATAATTGGTATTGTTTAAATTACCAGTTAGAGGCTGGTAGATGACCCTGTAGCCCATTGTGGGCGACGGTGGAACATCCCAGCTGATCTTGAAGCGATTGTACCATTCCTCTGAGACACGCAGGTTCCTGGGAGCTAAGAGAGGAACTGAGAAGCAGAGAGGGACGAGAAAAGACAGATTATATGTATGCAAAGTGTTAACAAATATTAACCCTTTAAAACCGGTCAGAGCAGCATGCTCCGTTTTGCGTAACTATTTTTAAATCCCGGTAGCTCTGCAACCACGTGAGCTAGTGCAATAATTTTTTTTGCATATGAAACCGGAGGAGTTGTACTTGCATCTTATGCCATCAGCTTGTCCTCGGTCACAGTTTCCTTCCACATATAGCTTTGCAAAAACTGCATAAAAAGCACTTGCAGGAACAAAAACATAATATTCCAGAAACACGCTTTGCTGATCCGATCAGCTGTTTGTAACACTTCCTACGTCCATCAGCGTGAACTATCACATGTCCTCCATGTCCTGCCCAAAACCAGAAGTGACGTCATTTTGCGGAAATGTAGTTTTTTACCATCAGGGCCTTATGAGCCTATACTGGTTATCTTTGACTTTATGACTTTGTGTGGTTTCTGGGATGCTTAGGACTCATATTGCACTGCTGGAAATAGTTTATTTTGATGCAGATGCTGCTTTTTTTTGCAAATTTGCAGTATAATATTTATTTTCGTTTTTCCTGCAGTATATAAAAATTGGTGTATTTCAAAAATAAAACTATGAAGACACTCAAAATAAATTTCCTGTGGTGGGAAACTATTTTGTGCAACTTTTTTGTATTTACAGTTTTGAGGGATAAGCCTCTTAAATTTCTCTAACTAGAAATATATGTTAAAAAACAAAAACGATTTTCAATTTTTTTGTAGTTTATTGCACTTTTTTGCAATTTATGTAATTACTATGCACTTAATGCAGACATATTATTAAAATATAATGGTTGTATTGATGTATATCAACTTGAAATGCTCCCAAAAATGGCTCCACAGCATGTGAAAATATAATATAAGCTCTGGCGGACTTGGTTTTAATGGTAGGTCTTAAAGGGTTAAGGAACAAATATCGATATAGGCAAATATTTGGGCATTTTATGTGTGAGTGTCTGGAGTCAAAACAGGGAAAAAACTATAAAAGCAGAGTGAGAGAGAAAGATGGTGAAGCAGAAAAATCATTAACAAAGAGAACAGAGAAAAAACATGAAAGGGAAAGAAGAGAAGTCGGCTGTATACCAACAAACTGAAGCCACAGTTTAAATCGAAATAAGGTAAATCCAGCAGAAGCAAAAGTACTGAATATATTCCTCAGTACAGAATGATTAGAATGAGCTTTAATAATGAGACAGGAAGTACAGAGAGGAACTGCAAGGGCAGACGTCGAGTTGGCAAAAGGAAGATAATGACGAGTCAAAAAAGGCCTAAAAGTCTGATAACGCCTAATAAAATTTCAACTGTCGGCACAGCAGAAAAGTAAAGTCTCCCCACTGTTACAGAGTGTACAGTCGAATTAATCTGCCAGAGTGATATTAAAACCAGAGGACTTATCACTGGCTCGACAGCTGGGACACGTCCTTTGAAATGGCCGAATGGAATAATACGAATCTTAAAATAAAGTGCTTTCTTTGAGGAACGTGTGCTTTTCGAGCCGTCTGTACGTTCACATACATTTATAACCTCCGTGCAGCCTCCTCTGCTCTCCCACAGCCGTGATAGATTCCAGATCGCCGTGGTTAATGGGAAGCTGTGAGACTTTTTGGGTGGAAATCCCAGAGTGGATCTGCTGGCTGTTGAGTTGCACATTTGAAATGCTAAAAACCTCCCATCACTCTCCCTGAGCTGCAGCCGTCTCACCATTACTGCAACTGAACCCTCCAAATTGTGCCGGCTCTTCTGCCTCATTTTCCCTCTTCACCTTCCCGGCCGTTCACCATTAAAAAGCTAATCATGCTCTCTGCAAGAAAGCCGTACTCCCCCCACACCGCTGGTATCTGCTGCACCCTCATATGTTCAAATCCCTCTGTTATACCCGCCTCTTCGGTCGTATTATCTATTTTCACTGTGCCCTTCCTGGTCCTGAGAAAATTACCATCATCCTCTGAACTCCGTCTGCATTTCCTCCCACTATGTCTTCGCCCTTCAGGCCTGAGGGTAATGAGAATCTGGAGATTTAATGAAACTTTCAGAGTAAAAAAATGCTTTTTTGGGTGCTGAGGATCTAGGGTACTAATTCTGCATGCAGACGTCGTACTGGTTCCTCCATTGTACTCTGTGCATCTATCATCTAACAGTTGTTGAGATGACATCAAGTCCCCAAGCTGCTGCCCACTTTTTTAGTTCCTGTGGGAAATTAAAGCATTTTTACACAGCAGAGCATTAAGTCTTCCAAGACAACAGCCAACAATTTAATTGAGCAGCAAAATGTTATTCTTGAGTCTCGGTTAGAAAACGAGGAAAATGATCTAATTACAAACCCAATTCTGAAAAAACTGTGGAAAAGTCAGCAAAAGCAGAATGCAATCGTGTGTAAATCTCATAAATCTATATTTGATTCACCCTCCAACACAGAACTCAGAGATCAACAATATTTTTAAATATTAGATCAGTTTTAATCGGATGGCAGCAGAAAATCTCAAAAACAGCTGAGAGACGGAGAGAGTAAAGAAACTGTTTTTGGAATCTGAAAGAATCTCTGTCTGCAGGAAACAGCAAAAATCAGTCTACGTGACTTTGGGGCTCCTTTAAAAACAGGCATGATTCTGTCATGGAAACCACGGCATCACTGCAGGTTAAAGCTCGGTCACATACAGAAGCTGTATGGAAACATGACCCAGAAACACCACCTTCTTTTTGGACTGAGACAAAGTGGAAAGCTCTTTATTTCTGTTCTGAAGTTTGCATGTTTGATGGCAAAGGAACGCATGGATGTCTATGGAAGTGGCAGCTTGAACATCTGGAAAAGCACCATCAGTGCTGAAAGGCGCGCTCGGGTTTCAGAGCAACATCCAGGGGAGACTTTGCATTTCTCAGCAAGCCAATGCCCAACTGAAACACTTGGAGCATCAAACAAAAACTTTTATAAAGACAGCTCTAAAATGTTGAAGAACTAGAATTTTCTATCAGCCAACAACGGGACAACATTCCTCTCCAGTCCAGAAACGTCTCTCCTCGGTTCCCAGACGTTTCCAGGCTGTCACACGGGGATAAACCTGACTCTGTCCCATTTTTCAAAGTAAATCGAAATATTAAAGCCCTAAAAACATCTATTTTTGCTTGAGTGTTGTTATTTTTTCAAATTTAAATGCATGTTTACTTGAACTACCCAGATGTGTACAGATGGCTCCTAACAGCGTCACGAGCCACTGACTTAATGTTTTTGAGGAGAGACAAACTCTGTGATGCAGACTGTGGGCTGCAGCGTTCTGGAGAAACCACTCGTCCACGGTGCTACAGGAGTAACTGTCTGCTTCTTCTTCTCCAACAGCCACACGAGCCAACAGGAAGGGTAACAAGCACCGAGGGACCAGCACTGGTTCAAAATGAAGCATCTTTTGATGCTTTGAAGGTGTCATCTTTAAAAGCGTGGCTCTATCTGACTGGTCATCAACTGTTGACTAAATGATGTTACAGAAAAAAAGAATCGTGCTGGAATTACCAACTTTACTCGTCACCTGACAAACACACTGTGGCTGTGTTTGAAATCAGCTAAGTTGCTGTGGGAGGCTCAGTCAGTGCAGGCATCCTGCACCAGTGTTGATGTTTAACAGGCTGCGAATGCTTAGACCGCCGCATCGCCGCATCGCCGCACCGCCGCCACAGTAAACATGTCCGCTTCTCTGTGATGTCAGCGGCTTCTGACAAAACAACACTGTGTGATGTTCTGTTAATGAGAACACCTGAAACCACCTCGTTTGAAAAGATAAGCAGGACTCTTCTTGCCTGAAGGTATTTTTCCAAATAAAATGAACTGCAGACTTACAATCTTTTCTTTTTAGTGCTTCTTACAGATTCGAAGCTGCTTCAAAATCCAAATCGCACAAATTAAAACACCCTGCTGTCTCTTAAATTCATTCCTCATTCATTCCTCGTCACAACATATTCCACACCGAGGCTATGAAAGTCAATTATCTTCTAATTCTCGGTCTTAAATCTCTTTGCCATCAAGTTGGTAGTGACTTTTCTATCACATTATATTTGTTTCCCCGCCGCCCTCTCTGTATTACCCCCCACGTCTCCCTCTCTGATCGGCCCATCCTTCAGTGGATCAAACGCAGCTTAATCTGCCTCTTCTGTCACATTATCTATCTTCAGTTTGGAGCTAAAAACCCAATCATCCTCTCTGCATTCCCTGTCATGCCTCCCTCGGCGTTCGCCCCATCCCTCATAGGTTCAAATCCCAAGATTACACGGGCGCCGTTTGTCACATCATCCATCTCCACCTTAAAAAACGCAATCATCCCCCCTCCTCTCTCTCTGCAATCCCCGTCATTCTTCCCCAGGTGATCGTCTCATCCCTCACTACCTAACAGGAGCCATTCATCATCAGCGGGTGTCGCAGGCTCGTCGCTTAAAAAGCGGAGAACGTCGTTAGCGTCTGCTAATGTGTGTAACGCGTCGCACGGGGGAGACATGATGGGACGGAGCGGAAAGATGAACGACTTAAATTTAGAGTTTCCTCCACGCTAAAAGTGGAGTGTTTGTTCTGTAATGCACTTGGCGGCAGAGAAAATCATTAGCCTCTGCTGCACTCGCAGCGGCGCTCTGTCATATTTAACAAAAGAGGAAAAGATGCTTCCCGCATATTCCTGTCTTCAGCTCCACAGTAAAGCAAATGGATGCTGAGCACTGAGCGGCCGCCGTCTCTTTTCCTTCCTGGGAAACTGTCTCAGGTGTAATGAGCTGCAGAGATCTCCGGGGTTGGGTTAGGGAGAAAGTACGTTTTCCTATTTTTCATCTAAATACTTGTTAATGAAGGCAAAGTTGTAACGAAAAGCAAAACTGGAAGCGCACACCTAATTTCTAATAAAGGTTCGGCTCCAGTATTTTGAATCTAGCACTGACAGAGACTTTTCTATCTTGTTACATATTTCATCAAATCAATCAACGTTTTATCTTGTGCAGTGATTTAAACTTTACAATATAATTGAACCCTCTCTTTGCCCGTGTTGGCAGGAAGAAAAACGCCCCCTCAATCATTCAGCTTCCGGCAACATTTTCTTGAGCGTCCTGAACAAGATGAATGGCGAACCCTTTGCTGCTCGGCTTAAATTGTTGTGTTTGTTTCACAGTAATGAGACTTTAAGAAAGTGACAGCCGCTGTGGGCAGAAATGCATCTCTCATCCTCAACTCACCCACAACAGATTCTCCCTCTCAGGAGGCACAAACACCCGAGACACCAGCCCCTCGTTATGGGTCCCATTAGCAAACTTTTCCAAATCAGTGAAGTCGTTTCCACGTTTGATCCTGAAAATGCTCACTTTTTTTGCACCCTTGTGGTTGTGAACGTGACATTGACATTTCCACTATCTTTTAATTGCAAACCACAGCGCTGCTTTGTTCTGGCCTGTCTCCTGGTCCTCGCTGACCCTCAACACCTCCAGGATTGTCATCACCTGCACAGGAGGATTTTCTATCTCCCAGAATCTTTTTGGCCTTTCAGATCCAAACTTTGCTTCACATACTTGGTTTGAATTATGCTGAACTGATTGTTAAAAGAGACGTATGTTTATGATTTTATGAATACATATGGCTTTCTTCAATGAGTTATCTGTTGGCATAATTAAATCATTATATACTGAAACTTAGTGTAATATTATAACATGCTGAGATGGACAGCAGATGTACAGGACAACACATTTTCTGTCCTTCTTTGTTTTCTGTGTGATTTATACCACTGAGCCGTTTATTTTTTAAAGCCTGGCAATTGTTGAAGTGTGCAACAGCTTTGCTGGCCCGCAGTGAAAAGCCTTCTGTGTTATTAAACTGGAGAGTCGGGACCAAGCTAAATGGGGACTGGAGCACGAGGTCAACATTCACCACACTGGAGATCCAGGAGCAGCAACAACACGACTTGAAGGAAGCAACATAATCCTGAGAGCTGTTCATACATCACCAAAGACGGCATCGTACCCCAACTACTGACTATTCTTCAAATGATGTATCTTTATCCAAACCATGATAAATGTAAACATAACCAACCAAAAGAAAGAGAAACTAAAAATGAAACCAGGTCCTAAAACAACAACAAAACGTGACGGCACAGTGAGGACAGACGGTCTTCTGCAGAGCTCATCTTTTTAATCTGTGGTGGCAAAGAAACTTTAAAGTCAGGATGACACAGGCTAGTCGAACACGTGCTTTGTTGCCTTTACTCTGGATTCACTTTAGCTTCACATATTTAATCATTTAATATTCGAAGCATATCCTGCCACTGTCATACTCACAACATAACATCCACAGATTTTGAGGGCATTTCTCTGTTTGTTTTCACTTGAGATGTTTCCACTTTTCAAAGAGGACAAAAAGGAATAATAACGATAAATAAACAGAGGGTGAAAGAGGAATCCTGAAAACTGCGACTGAATGTAGAAATCAACCTCTATCAGATCAACAGGGAAGAGATCATCGTGGAAAACAAGCACCTTCACCTTTCTTCATCCCGGTCTTGCCTTTGTTCACTTTCATCCTTCTTCCTGTCTGCTCTGTCATGACAAGATTTTCCCGGCACAAATCCAATAATACTTTAGTCTGTCTACAGCAGCAGGACTGTGCCGGAGATCAGAGCGCAAAGATGCCAGAGAGTGTCGGAGGGTCACAAGTGTGGCACTCTGATCCACAGCAGCTTCTCAGCTCTACTTTCAAATCCCAGCCGGGGTTATTTGTCCAACTATAACAAACTACTCCTACAGTCAGCTGGGAGGACAACATGAAGTTTCTCCACCATGTGTTTCTTCTTTTTCTACACTATGCCAGTATTTTTAGACACAAGAAGCTGAACAAATGTGAGTACAACTGGCTTAGAAGATCAGATATGATACAAATAACTTGCTGAATGAATAAATAAGCATAAAAAAGAAACATTAAAATGGTAAATAGACTGGTTCTAATAATAATAACAACAATAATAATGATACAGCTCTTTTTGACTGAACACTCAAAGAGCTAAATGATATTAAGAGGTTCCACAATGTTCTGTCCCTTCTAGGTTACATATTTGTTTTCCAGTGTGGTTATTATTCACGTCTGACCACTTGCTGCTGTCCTTCAAAGGTCTGTGTCTCAAAGTGACAGTCAAATCACAACAGCAGTCGCCACACGGTGCTTCATATTGTGCAGCAAAGACCCCACAACAGTGCAGAGAAAACCCCAACAATCAAACAATTCCCTATGAGCAAGCACTTGGTGACAGTGGGAAGGAAGAAACCTGATCAGAGCCAGGCTGAGGGGAGGGGCATGTGCTGGGATTTGTTCTCCAGACTCAAACGTTAGAGCAGGACTTCCTGTAAACCAAACCATCCATCCTGTAAACAGCGTAGAGATGCACAAGCAGGCTTTGAGGGCTAAATCTAAATTGTTTATTAATTAATTAATTTTGTATCATCATCTTGTATATCCATCATTTACAGAATCAAAAAAGTCTGTCTTTCTTCTTGTATCGCTGTTTCCTGGTCTAATTTGTATGCTTGTGTTAGACAGCAGATAAGTTGGTGTCAAGTGGAACTCCAGCTCTGCTCTGAGGTCCTGATCACAGGTTAATGATAAAACACGATACTGCAGACGACTTAAAAAGAGCAGAGAGTGAAGAAAAGAAAGCGGAAGAAACAGAAGTCAAGCGAACTCAGCATCAATATGACTCACGCGTCCGTCCCGTCGCGGCGGCTGCCGGTCCGTCTCCCTCGGGGTAAACGGGAGTGATGGAGACTTTGTACTCTGTGTCTGACAGCAGAGGCTGCAGAACCAGGCTGTTCTGACCAGTGGGCACTGTTCTCTGTAAGCACAGAAAGACCAGAGTCAGGACAGTTTTGAAAGACAAGCAAAGCCGTTAATGTTTGACTTTAACATTTAGACATTTCCCCATCCTCAGTCTCTCTGCACTGATGTGACATTTCACCTCCCAAAGTTCAGCTGCCAGTCAAACAGAGAAACTGCACTCTGCCGTTTCCTTGTTTCTAATCTCGATAGTTTCCACAGCTCATCGTCCAGTTTTGCTTTGTAATATTAAACGTGTGGACTTTTCCAGCTGCTTCTTAATCATGTTGCACCACATACGCTCACTGCAGGATCACTTCATGTAGATCAGATGTAACAGCAGGATAACGTGACTGCTGAGGTTTCTCGATTTAACAGGACCTCGAGTTTGCTTTAAAAAAAATAGGAAAATGATGTTTCTGCAAACCCAAAAGATTTGTGCATGTCTTCAGTGATTTGATTATAATTTGTGTCCACGTGCAGAGATGCGTTTGCGTCTAAATGATTGTTTCTTTGATCATTCTCATTACCCTCCCTCTTCCTTCACAGCATGACCGAGGTGACGGACTGCGACTGAGAACGTCTTCAAGCATTCTGCATTCTTCCCTCTGTTTGTTGATGTTTTTAGTAGCATTTCTGTATCTGCATTCAGTCTTTAAACCCACTCTGAAAACTTTTGAATGAATTATGGTAAAACGCTGCAGGGACGTCGACTGTGTTTACATTAGCAGGTCATATGTGTTTAAAATTAAATCAAATTCGTGTGTTTTTTAAATTAAAATCAAACCAGTTTTTGTTTCTTTTTCGCTTGATCTTCAGTCCAACAGCTCACCGGTGGGTTTGTTGGTCTCTCTGACTCCCGTCTCCCTTTTTTGTGCTTTGTGTTCCAAATACATGTTTTTTTTTTATTGTTAATATTTTATTATCATTTTTTATTTTCCATTCTTTGAACTCCTGTCTCATGTGTTGGCTTCCTCTGAGCCATGGATTTAGAGTCTAACAAGGGCGGATTTAAAAATGAGTTAACAAAGAGAATTAAGATTTCTAAAGCACGAGCTAGCAAAAAAATAGTATTAGCCTTTTTAATAGAGGTGAAGGAGGGAGAGTGGCTGCAGTGGACTGCGAGGTTTCAAAGTGCTGCAGAGGTTAATTGTGTCCAGGTGTCCTCCTCACCTGTGGGCGAGCTGAGTCTTTTATTAAAACTGATGATCTCACACTGAAGACAATCTAATCTGCTTCTTTACCCCGTGGACATCTTTCCTCTCTCTTCATCTCTGCTTCTCTCGATTTCTCTGCTGTTGTTTGTCTCACCACATCTGCTGTTCATAAATTATACTTATATGGTGACTTATATTATTTATTTTTGTTCTTTGAATCCGAAACCCAGTGGAGCTCTCTTTGTTTTTATTCTCCAAAACCTCTGGCTCATTTCCCCTCCGCTCATCTTAAAGTATCACCTTCTCTTCCACACTCTTCCCCCTTCTGTTATTAAACTCTATGATACACATATATATATTTTATGTATGATGACAGTAATTTCCAACCAAATCCAATTGGAGCAAACTGAAAAGGATGGCGTCGTCTGGTTGTGGCAACATAATAAAAGAAAATCTTGACAAATTCAAGTGGCTCCTCACATTCTATTGGTTAGAAAGAAGCCAAATCTTCTCTCAGTAAACTGGACATATTATATCAGCCGAGCCTTATGATACAGTTAAGAAACACTCGTCTGTTATTTGATCTGCATAAAGCATGCTGTGAATGCTCTAAGTGGCTCTGTGAAGGGAAATGTTTGTATTTTACATATGATTGAACACAGAGCTCATTTCGCTCCAGGTAACCAGAGCTATTGTTGTATTGTGCGTAGGAGAAATCTTTAAAGGTTGAGCTCTCTCTGCTGTCTGTCTGTCTGCTGGGCCAGTTTGCATTCTGAGCATGTAGAGTCTGGCCCGACTCCATTCGCAAAACTTCCACTTTCTAAAAAAACAGAAAGAAATTCTTATACGTGTCAGTCAGAGCAGCACTGTGGGCCTTAACAAATCAATTTCAGCCCAGCCTGATGAAAAAGGCAGCAAGTCTCTAAACTGTCACACTGTCACACAGTTGGAATAAACCACCTCCAGCTGCACTCCCTTTTTTACTCCAACCTCTTTGTAAATGCAAACGCGGTCTCATAAAGTATTTATGTGATCCAGAAACACAATCTTGTTTTGACAGAGGCTCCACGCAGGTCTGGAATATTAAGTTTGATCCACCTTCGCTGGAACAACGAGGCTTAAAGGTAAACTGCAGGGTAGACAGTCAAACACACAGCTGACAGAGTCAGAGTGCGATGACACAAGAACTCAAAAGTACAGTTTTTAAATTCAATGTTGCTGAAACAAAGTAATAAAAATAAATTAATCTATCTGATGGAGAAATCACTCATCTTTGGAAAAGAGAGTTTATTACAGAGAAATGGCTCTTTCAAAATAAAAGCTATACTATACGCTTCTATATTCTCAGCAGCATATTAAACATATCAGGTCCCCATAAGGAGAATCATGTGCTAACGGCTGTCTAAATGACTCGGGTAAAGTTTGTAGCATGCTTGTTGTTTTTGTCTGCTTCCACTTGTCTTTGCACTAGGATGATGTCGGAGTAAATGTGCAGTCATATTCGTTGTGTTCCCACTAGTGCTGTCAGCGTTAATCTCGTTAAAACGACATTAACACCATAACGCGGCAAATCTCCGTTAACGAGTTACCGCGGATCGCCCCGTGCGTGGGGCTGGACGGCATCAACACCTTAACAAGCTAACTGCGCTAACACACTAGTTCCCACCAATTGAGCATTGCGGCACATCCGACACACTGTTTTACTTTAGTCCATGACGCGCTTACCTTCAGGGTCATACTTCACATGAAAACCAAGATGGTTCCAAAGGCCAGATCTGAATGAGGGTGGGGGAGGTTCAATTTCGGGTAGCGTTGAGGCAGTTGCCATGTTGCAACGAGCGCTCAACACAGACAGCATCGTCAGAAGAAAAGTTGATAAAATAAATAAAAAATTTTGTATTGTTCGATACATATGGGTACCAAACCGAAAGCACTGTATCGAACTTGTTGCACCCCTAATAAATACATAAACACACCACAGCCAGTCAGTGTGACAAAACTAATGAATAATGTTGAACTGTCAGTAGTCTTGTTTAAATCATTTTTATGATAAATCCAAATAATCGCCCTAGATCCAAGTGGGGACGCATCCCTTATGTTGCCAACCAAGCGGGAACCTCCGGGGGCTGAAAACTGAAGCTGAGAAGAAACCTGCAGTTCCTTTAGTGGCCACTTGGGGAGAAATCCTCATAAACTCTGGTGTTAACATGCCTAGCTTTGCAGTAGTGGTCGACATCACTGACGATGTTAAAGAAGAAACACCTTTAATCTTAGATGAGGACTTTGAGCTCAGGTCAAGTCATAAGAAGCCTTCAGTTTATTACAGGACATTTTTGACAGCTGGTAGCTGCTGGACGCACAAATCCTGGAGGTTTGTGAAGCTAAATGCAATAACTTTGGAGAATATATATATATCAAAGACACTTACTGTTAAATATCCGAAACAGACCTAACATTAACAAAAAACAAATAAACAGAGAACTGGAAGTGGATCAGACACACTAAATGAGCAGTTAGGGGACAGACATTTCTGCTGAATGATGCCAAAGATCACAGTTAAAAAGAAATGGGTTTGGATTTCTCCCTCATGAAACCACACTTATGGTGTTTAGACCTAAATGGCTTCCATTAGCTAAAACCGGCAATTGAGACATGGCTCAAAGATCAGAAATTAAAGCTTTAGTGCAAAACACTGTATTTATTGATTATTTTCTAATAGCTGTGAGTGTCACACACAGACAGCTACAGTTTTTTAAGAAAAAGATCCCTTAAACTTTTTAATCCCCAGTTTTTAACCTCCTGGAACAAGAATCTGCTCCCGAGCAGTGAGAGCCAGAACCCTGCACACGGTGGAATTGCTCTTGATGCCCGGCAGCTTTGGTTTATTGGACGCTGAATGAAGCGGCACAGGGAAATAATGGAGCTTCAATGAGTTGAGCATCACAGCTGCCTGTGGACAGATGGCTTCAGAGTTGAGTCACGCCATGGCTATGGTGTAGACACCATCATCTGGTATGGCAGTGACACAGCCATCTGAATGAACCGAACCATTAACTTCTAGATTTATAAGCTTGTAGAGACCTAAGCACTGAGAAATGTTTCATTTATTCGTGCATTAATTTTCTAGTACAAGTCTAGCAAGAAAGAACCAGACCAGGTTACAACCTTAGAGGTTGTAACCCAAAAAGTACGGATTGGAAATGTTCCCGTCAGACTGCACAGGTGCACCACAAACACAATCATACCTGCTAATTACAGCTAAGTAACAGACTAATAACACGCTAGCATTTCACTCCCTGATGTCTGTATCTGACAGCAGGCCACAGAGTGTTTGTCAGATGAAAAAAGCTTCATAAGGCACCAACAGACTCAGTGGCTTCAGTCAGAGGAGGCGAGCTCTGATTGCCTACAGTTCCCCGTGTCAGGAAATTGGGCATTTTGATGTGGGAGGCACTGGGGACAGACTGACTTGTGGAGTCCGTCTGAAGGACAGCTGGCTTCTTAATACCTCTGTGATGGCTTCATGCTTCTGCCCAGGAGGTCAAAATTTGACGATAACAATGGAAATGCAGATATTTCTATCAGCCAGAGAAGAACAGGACAAAATCTAAGACATAAACACGCGATAATTAAATAATATAAATAATTCAAAAGTTGCAAAAAGGCCAAGGAAGTCTGATTTCTGGCTTTTCTTTGCTGCGTGTTCCTGTGATGCAGAGCGTTCTGTAATCGTGTTACAAAACCACTAATATCCACAATTTAATTACATATAATATGATTTGTTGCAGCTGCAGATCTAACATTACACGTTAGCTCTTTAGGACAAGATTCCACCAGTGAAGATGAAGTGGGATGAGCCACATATCAATAACACGTAAATGAGACGCGCTCCTTCGGTGGCGCGTTGCCCTGCTTTGGCAGCCGAGAACCACAGAGTGAAACTTTGAACAAAGCAGGTGTTTTTCTCTCCCCCCACAGCAGATAGACATCTAAATAGTAGCTATTGAGCGCAGCACTTGGTGATTCATAACCTGACCGGATTGCCAAACAGAGGCCACAGCTGTTCGCGCTTTGATAAGAGATCTCATTTAACAAGCCGCCGGTGCGAGCAGCTGGTGGCTCTTTATTGTCAGGATGAAAAGGCTGAAGCGGGACCTGTGTCCAGAGTGGGCCTCTGGTGCGGTGGCAGCACAACCAGCACACAACGACACACACCAGCGAAGTCAAAAGTCACAGGAAGATGAGACGGTTCTGGAGATATTTGACACTCGTTAACCTGGCAAAGGGAACACCCGACCACTTAGGATTACAAAGAACCTTGGAAGCCATGCTCTACATTTATTAACACCAAAGAGACAATTATTACAGAATAAATGTGATTTGCACAAATGTGAAAGAAAACAATGAGAGCATGAAAAAGAAAAAAGTCTTTGTGATGCATGTAAAGGTGTGTGTGAGCAGAGTTTAAAGACAGGAAAGCTGGGAGTTTGTCTTTAATTAGGATTCGAAGCAGCTTTTATCATGAAAACTAATCACACTGTAAACATGACATGTCCTTCTCACGGGGACTTTTAGTCAAAACCCTCCTCATCACCGAGAACCAGACAGACATCTTGAATAGTTGAGCAGGAACCGTGAAGTTTGACCCTGATTACTGAGGACAACTATCTTTTAAAGCACACCCCCTCCCCACACACCCAGATTCCAGGCGTCGCTAACACTTTTGCCTGGAATATTCCACATCAGGTTTCCCACATGCACGTGCTGTTGGTAAAATCACAGTGTTGAGAGGTTTTTCTTTTTTTGCGTCCTTCCTGTGTGGCAGGAGTGCAGAAAGCATCAATGCCCTTTTCCCCCTTTGATTAAATTGCCATTTAAGTGGAAGTGGACAAAAACCAAGCTGGGATTTTGCGCCTGTGCTCAGTGTTGGTCCAACATCCTGACGGGTCGCATGAGTCGCTCTGTAGGCATGAAAGCAAGTTCTGGCAATAAAAGTCACAGTTTCTGGGGTTAAGGTAGAGACCCGGAGCCAGAACCTGTGAGCGAACTTTCATGTCATATTTCGTTATTAAAAATAATATTTGGCTCCCTTTGGACATTTCTGGCACGCGGCGCCACGATTGTACCCTATTATTGATGTATTGTCACGCACGCCTGTGGCATATTTTTGCACGAGTGTTGTTTTCTATAAAAGCCTTCTCTCTCGGCTCATTACTGCAGAAGCTGCCAGGCTCTCTCTACCTCACTGAAAAAAAAGAAAAACTCTTTGAAGGTCTGCCACTGTTTTCATCATCATTATCCTCTTCCTGCTCTCGTCTCTGCCCCTTAACTAGACTCTGAAGGCCTGCCATCAACTTCACTAGCACTGACTTTCTCTCCAAGGAGGACTTCTAATCTGAGGGCCTGCCATTGTCTTCATCAATAATCTCCCACCCTCCTCCTGTTGAAGACTGATGCTCTTTTGTCTGTTCCATTGTATGAATTTGTAGGAGTTTGACTTTCAGAGCATAAAATTTGAAGAGTATTCAAAGAAATCACACAAACGTGACTTAGTAAAGTTTACGGCTGGAAATGTTCTGCAAATTAAACTTCTGCAAATTGGTGATGTGGTCGTGCTGGCTGCCACAAGGGATTTTCATTTATTTTAAATGAGAGGGGAAGGCTCTATCAGCATGGAAAACACATCGCTGTCAGTTTCCTGTTGTTTTTAGGTGGTGTTTGTGTGCTGGGGCTGATTGTTTGTTGACTTTATTAATGTGCGGCTCCTATAGGCTAAGATAGTGTTGCTGAGTGTTGATGCTGGGAATGAAAAGCAGGCATTGCTGAAGACCGTTCAAACGAGCATCAGACCTGGAAGTAATTATTATGAAATGAAGTGTCTCTCTCTGTCTTACCGTCTCTGCTGCTCGGTCTCCCCTCGCACTAATGTAGCTCAGTCGATAATGTCGAGCATTTCTGGGGTCGACGGGCTGCCAGGACACCCGCATGCTGAACGTAGTTTCTTCATCGATCTTCATGCTTCTCACCCCGTACCGAGGAGCTGAAGGGTTGGACAGAGAAACTCTGGCTGCAGATGAGTGACTCAAAGATCAACTCAGTGAAGCATGAAGCTGTCACAGCCTATCACAGAAAGCGATGGTATCAAAATGTCATCATTCTGGCATTTAATTTGCTCAGATTTTCATATCACATCAGTGTCTTCGGAATATCGAAACGTTCCTTCGGAGAACATATCGGAACAACGCACCCTCCCTCTGATAATATAGGAACAGGTTTACAGACGCTATCAGTGAAACAGGAGGAGCAAACTTCTTATCTGATTTACAGTTTCAGAATATTGATCTTATAACATCAGCATTTATAGTCACTTACACGCTCGAATTTTTGGAAACTTTTTTCCCAGTGCTGCCATTTCAACACAAAACCACAAACAGTGTTCTCACATGAGTCCTAATATTATGATCTTTATCTTTTTTCTTTATTTCTCTGATTTCTAAAAGACAATAACTGCTCTCCATCCTGTCGAGATTTCTTGCTTCCCGAAATCCAAACTGAGACGACTTCGGCTGGTTTGCATTTACGTGTCTCTGTCCTGTGCCAGGCTAGAAAGAACCAGACATTTACTTCATATCTGCAGCTTTACTCTGTCAATCTGACTAAATAATCGATACTGAGTAGCTGCACTGGATCCAAACTGCACCCATAGGTAACAGTTTGGTTTTTCTTATTTAGTCTGGAAAATTTCAAATTCATGAAAAATATGTGTTTCACATTTAAAAGCTAATTGGTTACTACAGTAAAAAAAAAAAAAAAAGATCTTCAGGCACACGTACTGCGTGGAGAAATGAAAACTGCCAGAGTTTGAAATTCTGAGTCATTATTCGACAGATCCTGAAAGATTTCTGTTGCCTAAAGAATTCCCATGAGCACTCGTTAGTCTGCAGTTCCACATGCACTTACAGGGCTGCTGATTGATGAAAATCCCTCGTTTCATGCAAGTTAGAGCTGATAAAAACACACCAACAGTTCAAAGGCATCTATTACTCATGTTCTTCATCAGCACAGGACCACAAACGCTGCCTCAGTGCGTTTCATTAACCAGTCTCAGCCAACAACCAGGCAGTGTTTCCCATTTTCACCAGTAGCCGGTGGCACCAGTACCAGTGAACTGTTTCTACATTAAACCTCAGCAACACGTTGGTGGAAAGAAGTCAAGTGAGAAATGAAAGTCTTAGGATGACAGAGTTGATGAAGGATGAAGTAAAACGCAGACGATGGAGAGAAGAGAAAAAAAGATCCAAATTCATCCCGGGATTAATTACCTGCTACGGTGGTGGTTGTCGTGGCAATGGTGGTTGTTTTTTCAGCTGAAAATCAAATGCAGAAACATGTCACTGATGCGACTGATCCATTAATTCAGAAAGTTTAAAGGATCCTTTGATGTCTGATTCCTCTGAGCGGTTTACAGAATAAAATCAGAGAATAATAACAGAAAGACGACAAACAGTCTCATTAATAAACACAACAAACATGAAAGTGTGAAGAAATCTGAGGTTTTGTAACAATAAATTTACCGGTGGACTCCACGAGGATCACCTCATCACTCTCCAGCTCATTCCCGTAAATGGCGGCGAGGAGGACTTCGTACTCTGTCGAGGGGGTGAGTTCCTTTATCAGGTACGTGTTGATATTCCCATTCACCAAAACCTGAAACAGCAGGACAACAAATCTGCTTTAGACAGACAGGTGACAGAAAAAGATGTTCCAAAATGTTTCATTCTAAGAGTTTCCTGATAAAACCTCTTTCTGCAGAGTACATAAAAGCAAAGTCACCATCAGTTAAGACAAAGATCAGAAGACATACAAAGGCCGGTGACGCCCACATTATCTCTCAGAGACTCACTGGAGTGACAAAGTTGGCTTTTATCTGCTGTCACGTGCACTTCTTCTCATATCTTAATGAAATCATTTGATTGGTGTTTATCAGGTTCAAAGACGCTGCCAGTCAACAATGACTGCGACAAAGTCAGCACACAGTTATTAAACCTGACTGTGCTGGCGGGAGCAGCTTCGTTCGTTAGTGCTCGTTAGTGTTTCAAAGGATCCGATCTGCTCATTTCTAGCTCCATATTTTTATGGAGGTGATGCAAAATAATCCTTATTTCTGCGACAGTCAGACTGAGGAGTTTGGTGCAGCCTCTCAGTCTGTCCACTGCCTGGATGAAGCCATTTATCCTTTAAGAAGAACAGAAGGTGGTTCAGTCTTCTGTGCTCACAGTCAGCTTCGTGTGATATGATCATATAAGGATATTCCCTCTGTAACATTACACAGAGCTGAGAGTAGAAACTGCCATTTGGCCACATGAAACACTGCCAACATGTGTTTAATTTAAGCATTGAGCAGTCTAAAACTTTATAACGAGAGTTTTAATGGTCATTAAGGACTGAATTACTTGAAAGAATGAGCGTTTTCCATCCTGAGAGATGACACTTCAGAAATCATAAGATTTCCAGGTGACTTTCTTTCATCTTCCAAGCTTAAAATACACATATAAGCGTATAAGAAACACGTGAACACCTCACTGCTCTCTTCTCCGTCGGTGGGTGTCCAGGTGAGTCGATAAAGCACCACATCAGACGCCGGGTGAGCCCAGGACACCCTGAAGCTGTTCGTGGAGATGTCACTGCTCCTCAGGTCCACTGGGTCCGGGACAGTTTCTAAACAAACACCAACAATTCTGGTTGAAACCATTTCAGAAACACTTTTGAATATAACAATCTCTATTTACAATGATGATAGTTTCTTACTTGTGGTGAAGCTGTCTGTCACAACCTCAGCTTGTCCTTCATCATAGACGGCAAACACACCGACAGTGTACTCCGTCAGTGATGTCAGGTTTTTCAGCAGCCAGGCTGTCACACGGCCAACATCCACCTGAAGACACAGGACCAAAGCCCAATGACATTTGTTCCTAAGCGACTCGGTTTGTTTGTCATGTTGAAATTAGCAGCACGGAGAGTGCACAGATGCCGGACCAATGATCAGGCTCTGCTGGAATTGTTAAACTTCATCGAGGAACGACAGTTTCCGAACACGTAACTACTTCCTCTCTGACAAGTTTGGGCTAGCCTGATGACCTGTGTCCTCCAGGGTTCCCTCACCTCATTGGTCTGGACTCCATTGGTTTTGACGTACATGATGCGGTACCCTTTAACCTTCCTGGAGGCGGAGTCCCATGTGATCCGGGCAGAGCTGTGATCCACCTCAGAGAAACGAAGGTTCCTCGCTGGGATCAGCGGTACTGAGGGACAGAAAGCAAACCATAAACACAACATCTGGAAAGAAACGGCTGTGAACTGACTATAAATTCCTCTCCCTATGGAGGATGGAATCAGCCAAAATATATATTAATCAGTATGACTACTGGACATATAATGCAATACTATTATTCTTTATTTGTATACCAATGAATTAACCTGTTTATTTACCTTCACTAATTTATTTATTTTTTAACTTAGCGTTCCTGCATTGACTTTGGGAGACTGGCAGCTTTGTTCCTCCATACTACTTTATTAAATGTGCCTTTCAGAAAATGTTCCAAAACTTTAAATCATATAAACTGCCCAGTTGCTCATATTAGCATAGTTATAATCCAACACTAAGGAAGCGTGTGTGGCCTCGGAAATGGAATATTTTTCAAACTGAACGTATACATCGCAAAAAGACGAAGAAAGAACAAACCAGCTTTATGTTCTTTATCAACAGCAGATACGTGGACACGCAAACACAGCCGAGCCTTCACGAGGGGCCTGAAATCGTGACCCCTGATAACAGCAGGTCTATCTAATTCACACTCGCACTCATGGGGGTTTGTACAAGGGTTATTGGACTCCACTACTTTTAATTATAAAGTGGACAGAAGCTCATTACATCACCGCACTCCCTCAGGCTCTGCCTAAACGTCCTCTCTTTCTCATTTCTTCTCGCCGTCTCGGAGGTCTAAAAAAAATCCCCCCCTGCCCTCACTTTAAAAATTCAGCCGCAGAATCTGATTCTCTCTGAGCTTTGGAACTTTTACATTTAGAATCACTGATCTGTTTTCTTCAAAAGAAAAGAAAAATAATTCTGATTGTACCCACCAGTGCTTCACCTCAATTATACCGAGGGTCAGATTAAAAACAAAGCAGCAGACAGAGAGAAATACAGAGTGGGCTGAAGGGAGTGAGATACTGCAGCGGGGTATCCCAGGGTCACAACAGCAATGAGCAAAACGCAAATTAAAAAAGTTTAACAACAGGTAAGTCGCTAAAGTTTCCAAACGTTTCCATATAAAGTATTACAAGAACCATATAGATGACGCTACAGCTCAGGGGTGTCACTGCAGCTGGCAGCTTTGCTCAACACCTACATAACTCTAGTGTTGTTTTAATTGACAGCTCAGCCAATCAGAGCTTTCAACATTATTATAACAGCTCTGATGAAGTTTCATTAAGCAGATCACCAATACAGGAAAAGTGTGCTCCTTTAATTTAATTAGGGGTTCCAGATCAGGCAGTGAAAGGTGGAACCTAGGGGTGGGTGGTATAAATGGTATAAATTTGGCCAACAGTAGAGATTTTGACTATACAGCTCTACCGCGATAGCATGTTGATGGTGTCATCCAGCTGCGCCTGTTTTGGTTGAAAGCATTGCAGCGGCTGCAAACAATATCATCTGCAAATTTTGCGGGCGGCAGTAATGGCAAAGAGACGAAGCACTTTTGGAATATGGGGAAAGCCAAAACCTGCGCTTCCTCCACTTCCCTACCATTGATTCATTAATGCTGAATTCTCTTGCAGCTGCTCTATTCCCATGTTGTTGCAGTATATTAATGACTAACTTCGTATTGTGGATGGATTATCTCAGTTGTTCTCCTGACTGAAGTTTGGTCCGTTTACAGCATCCTGCCATGCGATTGCATTTGTCCCTAACCATCAGGAACCCTCACGTTAACTTTTGTCCAGCATTCATCCTCCAGCTTCACTGTGCTAATGTTATGCTAACGTAGCTGTTTTGCTAGCGATCACGTAGCACATCATTATATACCAGCTAGTCCCAACTTCAGTAACCTTACAAACGTCACTGCTGTTTAGTTTTCTGTCTTCATTTATGTTGGAAGTGATAACAGAGCTGTACGTTTGAATTTTTTCAGAAATCTCTCAGTCAGAACATGCTACATCATGTTTAGGTGGAAACTAGAGAGCTAACTTCCTGCTAACTTCTAACTCCGTTGAATTTAATAAATTCTATTTTCATAGATGTCTGGATGTTAAACTTAATTGTTACACCTGGTAAAGCAGCAACACTGATCATTTTATTAAAGATGAAAAAATTTAGACAGTTTGACTTTGGAACCTGAAGTCGACGGAGTTTTGGACCCAGATTACTCCAAGGCTCCTACGGTAGCCGTAATGCTCCAACAATCCATCAAGCGGTGCGCCTTCATAGCTTACCAAAGTCATACTAAAACATTTTTTGACAGATTTCTATGCGCCCTGTACCACATAAAATTGGTTCGAGGTCAGTGAGCTCAACCAGAATTCAAACATAAGGAACACTGTCGAATTTTGAGAAAATTAAAGGATTTTAAGTGTGCCTTATATTATTTAAAATATGTTATAAGGAAGAAAAGAATATATCGTTACTGCACATGCCTCAAATTATACCGTGATATGGATTTTAGGCCATATCGCCCAGCCCTAGTGGAACCCATCTTATTTAAAGCTCTGACATCAAGGTTCTGCTGTTTTGCTCACTTTTGAGTATGTAGTATCATCGTACCAAGGTCAAAGCCATGTGGCTCTGGACCAGGGGTGGGGAACTCCAGGCCGGTGTCCTGCAGGTTTTAGATATCACCCTGGATTAACACACCTGAATCAAATTTAGTTTATTACCAGGCCTCTGGAGAACTTCAAGACATGAGGAGGTCAGTTAACAATTTAAATCAGCTGTGTTGGCTCAAGGACACGTCTAAAACCTGCAGGACACTGGCCCTTGAGGCCTGGAGTTTCCCACCCCTGCTCTAGAGCTTTGATGGACATGGCCAAAAAAACTCACCTAGAAATTTTCTAGGCATCCTGACCAAATGTCCGAACCACCTTAACTGACTCCTTTCAATTTGGAGGACTAGTGGCTCTACTCCGAGCACCTGACCGAGCCACTTAGCACATTTCTAAGGGACACCCAGGACACCCTGTTGTCTGTCTCTTGTATCCACAATTTCATTCTTTCAGTCACTACCTTGAGCTCGTGGCCACAGGTGAGGGTAGGGACATAGCTTGACTGGCAAAGCAACAGCTTGACTTTCATGCTCAGGTCCCTCTTTGCCACAGCAGACCAAGAAAGCCTCTGCATCACCATTAACATTGCTGCAATCTTTCTGTCAATCTCTCGCCTCACTCATGAACAAGACCCTGAAATAGTTAAACTCCTCCATTCGGGATGGCGACTCTTCTCCGACCTGGAGTGGGAACTCCCTTTTCAGGGTGAGAACCATGGTATCAGCCTTGGAAGTGCTAATTAATTCTCATCCCAGCTACTTCTCTTTCGACTGTAAGTTGATCCAGTGCAAGGCGGAGGTCACTGCCCGATGAAGCCAGAAGAACTCCAGCTTCTGCGAAGAGCAGTAATAAGCTCCTCAGGGCACCAAAGCAGAAAACATTCAGTCTATGCCTACATCTTCTGTCCATAAAGCTAACACAGTCTCACTTACTTCCAGCAACACACCGTCTGAGGCAAAGAGACATATTTAAGAACCCCAGTGTTTTACAACGGCATCTGCAAATAACTGTTGGCATCAGAATGTGAGCTTTTACAATATGAATGTGCCTGCACATAAATGCATTGGAATCAAGCCAGCAACAACAAAAAAGGTCCTGCTGTCCAAAAAGAAAGTTGACATTTTTCAGAGAACACACAGTTAAACACCAGGCCTTTTGAAACAATGTGTTGTGGAGAAAATAAAGACCACAGATGGAATAGGCAAAAGAAAATCTATCAATACAGTAAAATCCCATAACAGTGATACAACGGCCGTGGTTTGGGGTTGCCTCATTGCTTCAATGATGGGGCAGCTTGAAGAGCACAGTGTGATTAGTAATTGAATTCTGCATCACACCACATCATGTCCAAGAATGCTTGAAGACAAAGTGAAGCCATGTCTCTGAGAGCTAAAGGGGACCAATGAGAAAATAGCCCCAAAAAACCCTCAAACAAACAAAAAAAGGAAAATGGACGGATACAGACTGGCCAAGTCAAACTGGAGATTTGCATGTCATTAAAAAGTTGTGTGGGAAGCACAAGAAACCTTCAAACATCTGTCAGCTTCTGTAGTGCAGTTCTTGTTTCTGAGTGTCCCATTTCCACAGAAGAATATTCAGTTTTTTTATTGTAGCTAAATTATTGAAAAAAACCCTTTTTGTTTTAAATCCTTTCTTATATAAAAGGGATCAAGTGTTTGCAAGTCTCTCATGACATGTATAACCTCTGCAAGCGCACACACTTAGAGCTACAGTTAAATAACAAACAACCAATGAAAAAAAACAATTCAAAATCAAATCTGCATTCTGTGGCCTCACGACCTGCTTCTGGTTGTAAAACCGCAAAGTGGGAAGATGTGCAAAGCTCTCTGTAGTCTGATTTTTATGAGTCTTTATCTTTAATCTCCATCATGCTCCTTCAAAGAAAAAGAAATCCAACCCATTTGCATGTGCAACGGCCTCGTTTCACTGCAATGATCATTAAAGCACATTTTGTCTTAACAATGGAAGAAACGACAGTTAAATGACGAGAGGAAATGAGGGATGAGAGGCCTCTGATGACACAGAGAGGCAGACTGAATGAATACGAACAAGCTCGTTGAATGAAAAGCACATCACGACCGTCATTTGCATCATGTGGTGTGCAGCTAACGAGGAACCTCGTTTTTATAATGCAGAAGGAATATTTCAGGGAACGGGGCCGATACAAAGACGATGACCAAAACTTAATGTGTCCCATCTTCATTCAAGGGCATTAAGTCCTGCCTGCATGGAACAATAAAAGTTATTTTATTATGAAAATGTATTTTGTGTCCTCTTCTGACCCGCATCCAAAGCCTTACACACACCGTAAAGACATAAACATGCCCTGACTTAAAGCCGCAGGCCTCAAACCTTAAAGGAGACTTCATAAAATGTTAATTAGTGAGCACGGTGGGGATTTAGGGTGGGCGGAGCGCTGAGTTACTCTCATCAAAACTCTACAGAATGACAGCGAGGTGCAGAAAATAGCTGGAATAAGGGAATCAAAGTTGGCGCCATGTAGAGAGTTTGGCATTGCTGGCTGCTAGTTTGTCAGGAGCAGGATACGTGTTGGGACAGGACTTCAGCACGCTGCAGCCGTCTGGGAAGAAACTATGAGCAAACACTCAGCAAATGAAAAGCAAATATGTCTGCGGCAGCTGATCCTTCTGATTAGAAAACACATAAAAAAGATAATGAAAGAAATTAGCTGATAAAGGGTTTGGAGGTTTGTACATGGAGGATGTAGGTTTAAGTGCTTGGAGATGTGGTTTCCTCCTGATCAGACAGCTGACAGTTAACGTCCTGAGGAAAATGAAAAATGTGCCGGCTGCTTTCAGAGATGAGAATAGCAGTGACTCGAGTTCAAAGGGTCACACAATCTGTCGGGGATTTAATGAAATTGAATTTCACCAACAGTTAGTAAAGCATATGTGCGGCCTTTTATTTCCATTTCTGAGAGGACCAGTTTGCCTTTCTTTCAGATCTCAACTCCCAGGACATTAAAAGAAGATGAGGACACTTTGTGAAAACTGTGTGCCTGCGCCTCATTTTTAAACCGTATCCGGCTGTAGTGTGTGAAGGATTACAAAGCCCTCGTGGAATATTTGTGAAGGCTTGTGTCTTTAAAAAAAATATTTGCATGCTTAAATATTGACTGAAATTGTTTATGCAGGCACAACTCTTTACACTTGAAGCTCCTAAACTGTGATGCTGATATTTGTGTGACCTGGATGACGTCAACATTGTCGTTACATAACTCTGGTGATCAGATCAACACTTTATTTTTCAGCCAGAGTTTGAGGTGGATCCATGTCGTTCAGTCAAGAATCAGCCAAAGTTTAATGGCTGCCAACAGGACAAGTCCAACCAGTGAAGTCTGCATGGTCACCACAGACTGTATATAAAGCATAAATGTAGCCACGCTGTCATTACTGATTGGTTTGGACGCCTGTTTTGAAGGTTCAGCCAAAGCTTGACAATGTTCTGGAGACCTAACAGTGTTATTAGCAAATCCTAGAAAACTTGTTTGATTATTATTATGAATGTTAATCATCTAAATAACATTAACAGAAAATACAACAACTTTATTACACCAATCGGCCACATAATAATCCATGTTCAGGTATCAGATAATTCCATTAAAAAGCTACTAATGGCACCAAAAACACAAATAGTGGCCATGAGGACCACCGCCTGTTAGCTAAGGTGGCACCGAGCAGAGAGCCGGGCTGGGCCTGTGGCTCGAGTGATGCTCAAGTTTAAGCCTTAAACAGATACTTGAGACATGAGACATGAGAATCTTTGGCGAACTGAAGATTTTGGCTTCATTCTTCATGTATTGGCTGCTAACAACAGATCAAAGAAATATTTGATGGTGGGAGTGTTTTGCATGTTAGACTTACATGTGGTCTGCTGGCTGGTCATGGGGTCACTGGCTTCCTCTCCGTACATGGCGTAAACTGTCACTGTGTACTCAGTAGCTGGAGTCAATCCTTCCAGCTCCACCTCAGTCACCGAGTCATCCACCTTCACCTGCGCACACACAGCAGGTATGTGCATTTAGCAAAGACGCAGAGACTTTCTAGTAGATCCTTTAAATCTCTGTCTTGTCAGTGGATTTCATGCAGTCGTTTATCCGCCCTGTTACTCATCTCTCTGCACGTCTACTCTTCTATCATCAGCAGTCTCGTCCAGGCAAGCAGAGAATTAAAGTGTGATTGCATGAGATGAGTTCTGAATATGGAGATCTTCCTTTTACATTAAGCAGGAGGGGCCAATCAGGCTCTTGTAGTATGTCCCACATCTACTGAGCTGAAACTCAGAACAAAGGAAGATGATGAAACTGTGTTTGCAGGACCGCAGTGGTCGATTTTAAAATGTGAGAAAAACATCGGCTGTTTTCTGCTTTGCAGCTGGAGCTTGTCTGCGTAGCTGAAACAGACCTTTCTGTCCCCACAGAGGCCGATTTGTTTCATCTCAATCGCCAACACAGAACTCAACCAGTCTGCAGCTGCTTGCACAGCGCGCACACAAATATTCAACTTTACCATCGCTTATTCTGCCAAACATACACTGGATGCAGACATAATACAACAAATGGCTTTTGTTGTTTCCTTAGAGAACTACAACGTACAACAGGAACAATCAGCCAGAAGGTTCAACGTGATCAATAACTACTGTTAATACTTTCACAGGTTTTTTTAGTTTTTACCTCATTTAAGAATATTTCCACCTTATCTATTGGCCTAAGATGTAACAGAGCTAAATAACTAAAGGCTTTATCTCTTTTTATCCTGAGACAATTTTCTGAATAGACTCTAACCGCCGAGCTTTGGGACGCCCCTGCCTTTCTCACACTGAAGTAGGAATTTCAATCAGAATCAGAGCTGCTGCAATCAGATAGGATGGCTTAAAGAGGACCAACTCTGCTTGTTTCTCACTTCATATTTTTATTCTTGGATTCTATCAAAGCGACTCTGCATCCTTAAAAAATCCTTATTCCTTTACAAAGACTTGGTGCAGCGATTTTAGATCCTCTTCTTTGAAGACCAACTAATGTAGATTGAAGCCAGAGCTGCTGCATGTCCACATCTTACCACTTCAAATTCTGTCTCTGTTTGATATGAGCGTCTCCCATCATTACAGGAGGGGTATTAAAGCATGTTTTGTGTTTTTAGTAGAATGTGACCTATTTAATCTGCTGACTTTTTTCATTTTGTCTGTTTTCTGTGATAAACACCGTAAAAGACTTCAGGTCATACATTTTCTAAGTAGCTTGGCACACAGGAGGAATTTCGTAACCCTGTTTCTTGTCTGTGCAGAGGAAGGAAATACAGTTTCCTTTTCTGAAGCGCACATGACCTACATAACCATCAACAATCAAAATGGATTTACGTGGAATTTTACTTAAATAAAGGTCACTGCCCCTTTGCTCCTGTTGAAACACCACATTATTCTCTATCACCGCCTTTAAACATCATCTCGTCCCTTTGCTTTCATTTACCCAGCAGAGTCCAACCCTTCTTAGAACCACAGTTATATTTGTGCTGTGTGGAGTTTCCTCCGTTCCTGACTCAAAGCAGGTGGAGTCTGCATCGGTGTGGACTCTGAGTTGGCTTCATCACTCACCTCCAGTTAAAGCTAGTAGGTTTGGAGCGGTGCTAGATGTGGGTGTAGGGTTGGACCCGGGCCGATGTACATTAGCTGAAGCATTTCTTGCTCGACAAGAAGGCCCTTTTGTTACGTGCACCACATTCGTGTTACTGCTGTGTTTGTTTGGCGTGGACACATTTAGCAGCTTCGGGGACCGTTGGAGTCACATCCTGCTGTAAGATCTACCTCTTGTTCACATTTGTGCTCGTCCTTTCTCTCCCTCGGGTTCAATCTGTGCAGACCTACACTGGGTCCCTGTTTGAATGAAAGCACTTTTCCAGTCAAACTGGGCTGGATTTGAGGCTGGCTTTGGCCCAGACAAGTCCCCGCACGGCCCATAAGTGGAAGCCACACGAGGACGAGCCAGCCAAGCCTGGGCTCTGACGGAGTGCCTCAGAGCCAGGCTTATCCTCACCGCTGGAAAGCATCCATCCTGATTCCAAATTCCTTCCTAAATTGTTTTTATTGCTTTCTGCCTGGAGGGGAATGTGACGGTAGGCATAATGAGGTCTAATGGGAGAAGGAGGGATAAGGACGGCTGCCTGTGCCCTTCATACCTCTCCTCCTCTCCTTTAAATGCCTCGTCTTCCTTAACTGCTGAATTTACCTGCAAAAGATCC
Source organism: Simochromis diagramma (assembly GCF_900408965.1). NCBI lineage: Eukaryota > Metazoa > Chordata > Actinopteri > Cichliformes > Cichlidae > Simochromis > Simochromis diagramma. Next base: position 521,916 of record NW_024387222.1, on the reverse strand, counting down.
CCATGTTCCAGTCTGTCCTGCTGTTTGCTTTTAATGTCTTCTTTCCAATCAGTGCTGGTCTTTGTATGCGTGCCTGTTTCACTTTGAAGTGTTATTCAGTCTTTAAGGTGTAATTGATGCTTTGGTTGTGTTTTGTCCTCTAATTGGTCACAGTTTTTAAAGATATATTACTGTGACTCAGAGGGTGGCTGCACTTTTTTGACTCCTGCATGGTGGGGACACTGAAAGGTGGCTCAGGATCTGTTTATTAGAGTGAATTAAAAACTCTCTCCTGCCACACTTTCTCTAATATTATCTGATATTTCTGGTACATGTTTTTGGCCGTTTCCTTCTATCCCCCTTCCTTTGCTTCCTTCCTGAGACTCATAGTACAAAGTAGTCAAACATACAGAATATGAAGAAAAATAACAGAAACAGCACATGAAAGCAGACGTTTACTTTGAAGCAACTCAATTATAATTACAAAGACATCTAAGAAGGTCAACTTTATTCAGCTGAATGCAAATTAGCAGTCTGTCAGCTCCGACAGTCACTGTCTTTAATAGATTATTTCAAAGCAAATTTAGGTGGAATTCCTGCGAACGCCGAAGACAAAAATACCAAACAAGAAGCAAAACCACAGACAAAAGTCAACAGGCGCAGAAAGTCTTTGTTATGCAAATGTCCAACGATATCCTGTGATTTTTCTCCAAAGTCAAAAAGTTAAATTGTGAGATCCTGAGCTGCTGATTACATTCAGGCCAAAGTTTCTTCCGCTCAAACCTGCAGGTATTTGAAGTTATAGTTCAAGTTTTTCTATTCATGTTCACTCTAACAAAAGACTGTTCATCACATATCAAACCATAATGACATCCATGTTAACTCTAACAGTGTTGGAGTTAACATGGAGGACAATATGAAAAGTGCACATCCAGAATTCTGCTTCTATAAAGTATACGATGTGCAGTCATACAGTACGGTTACTCTGTTTGATTAAAAATGCCTGAAGTAAAGTTGGTTGAACCTCCTCCAGGGTCGCCGCCTGCACCACAGGACCACTTCCTGTCTGGGTGGACGTCTTGTTCTGACTGCTCGCACTTAGACTTCAAACTTCGACAAAGAGCAAATATCAACTCTTCCATCACTGCTGCCTCTCATGTTGAAATACTCTGCTGATGAGAGCTGGTGACCAGAGAGCAGCCTTCATTGGATGATGTGTCCAAGCCTGAGAGCGGCGCATCAGGTGAGCACAATGACCTGGAGCAGCGGAGTCGTTTGTTTTTTCCATCATCAGTCTCAACATCAAGAATTCAGCTCATGTTTTTCCGATAAACAATGCTGAGTTGTAAGATGTCAAATACTCACACTGGCACATATTAAAAACCACATTTTTCAGCCACACTAACACAGTCTTTGCTTACCACTCAGATTGATTACAGCCTGATTAAAGTCTCTTTGTCAACATTTTGGCGTCTCGTTTTTTGAAATATGGACTAATTGATGAGGGCAACTGGACAAGGCAGCACAGGAGTTCAGTTACTTTCACAAAGTTTTGAACACTATATTTGAATGGCTTTTAAAACGACATAAAGTAGGAGATATTTTACTTGGATCAGAGTTTAAAGTAGGCCTGTGAGGAACGTTGTGTGATGTAAAGAAATCTGAGGAAACATTGTTTTGGAAAAGGAGCTGGCGCCCAGCAGGGAGCACCCTGCTCTGCATCATACAGCTCATTCTTTGCCTCACATTTACTCTCATTGCACACGAGCACACTCCTCACCTCCTTCTCATCTGAAGCGTCCTCTTCAGTCAGCGGGGCGTACAGGATCATGTACCCAGAAGCCCCAGCGACGGCCCTCCAGCGGACCCGCATAGTGCTGTGAGTAATATCAAACAACTCCAGGTTGTTCACCGTGGGCAGGGCCACTGTCGGACACAAGCACAGGGTTTGGATGACGGCGTTTCTTCCTTTGACACATTTACTTTTAAACAATAAGGAAGTGTAGCTGATTAAATCTTACCTAAAACAGTAATCTGGCACTTTTACACTAACCTTCGACTCTTTTGGGCCAGACAAGTCCTGAAAATTCACATTTCATAGAAAACTCGCTCTTTTCTAAATTCTAAGGAATTCGTTATCCTACGGCTCTCCGGCAGCAATAGAAGTAAATTAGGTCTTGTAAGTTCATGCATGATTAAACAGAAATCCAAATCTTCTTTGATGTATTTTAAACAGTAATGCACAATGTCAGGGTTGTTAAAAACAGCAGTTATTCAGAGGTCATTGTCCTGCACGGCAATGAGCCAAACCAGCTTTAACTAGAAAAGAGACTAATGAGATTTACAACCAGGTCCTCAAGCTTTGGGCCAACGGCCGACGTGATGTAGTTTTGCCTCTGCAAACCACCACAGTGTATTTTAAGTCAAGCAGTTGATGTGATTGAAATGGAGGTCTGGTTTCATGAAATCGAATATATTTCAGAGAGTCGGACAGCACGAGCAAAGTCCTCACTTATTGCTTTGATAAATGTTCCACTTTTGTACCACACTCTGCTCAAACCCCCAAATCAATTAGTACCTAGCATCATGTTTAATTTGCTGCCTTAACCAGACAGTGCAGCAGGGCAGAAGTGGCAGCTTCCAGCAAACAGCCACAGCACATTAACTTTGCTACAAGGTCAACTTGTGACTTTGCATTCATCCTCGACCAACAGGGAGGAATCCCCTGTCATTCGTCAGCGAACGCCAGGTCGAGAAGGTCAGAGAATCCAGCCAGGCTCTGGCTCGGGGTACACATGTCAGCACGAGGCCTCGGGCAATACCACCAGAATTAGAGCTCGCCACAGGCATCCTGTCAGAGGAGGATCGGGCCACGAATAAATAATGAAACACCTGTGTAGCTTTTATGGCCCAAATTCACTGTTTTCCTTTGTAGTACAACACATGTCTGCTGCTCTATCACTGCTATTACGGATGCTGCAACTCAACAGTCATAAATTGGCTTCATTGGAATTGAGTGAAAAGACCAAAGGTGTGTTGTTCATCTCGGTCCTGTCAGTTTCTTCAAAGCAAAATTAAAGCAATAAATAAATGATTAAAAGCTCTGCAGGTTAACACTGAGTCTTTCTCTTCAGTGTGAGCAAGAACACATTTCTACTGCACAGAAGCAGAAATGGTTTGATGCAGAGAATTAACAGCACAATGAAAGATCCCCGGGGAAGACTGTCTTGGAGGTGACCTCAACTTCAACGGTTGCCATTTAAGACAGAGAGCGATAGTGAATAATAGAAGAGGTGCATGCTGGGAAAAATGAAGAGTTCAGATCCCTCATTTGGGACTTAATTCTTAAATGAGGCTCAAATGGACATTGTTCATTTGCCTCTGCAACATTTAGAGGTAAATCTTCATCGTGTGGTTTTCACAGTTCTTCAAACGGCCGCTTGAGACTCAATCCAAAAGTGAATCAATCGCTATCAAGCCAAGTTACAACAGAAATATGAAAAATTCATTCATTAATTAAAAATGTATTCATGAATTCATCTCATCCCTGACCTGTGTTTGTGCTGGCGATGCCTTTTGGAGCACTTTGAACAATTTGAAGTAGTCACGGTCACCAAACGTTCACCTGAATGTGAAACACCCTCAACCACTGGCGATGGCTCAGGCCTCTTAGTGGGAGGGAACCCGTCTCCAAACAACTGCAGTCTGACTCAAAGGAACTGCAGTCGCTCTCAGACACATTCACCGGTTTTTGCAGGTAATCACATCTCGATCATAGATGCAAATAAACTGCTGACACATTACAGTCAGTCTCAGTCTGTAACGATGAGCGATGAGCGCAACTTCGCCACAAGATGTCACGTTGCAACTCAAGACTCGACTCAGCTGATTGCCAACTGGCTGCATTCTGCTTACATCTCTTCATAAAAGCACGGCTGCCTAGTCCCTGCATAATTTTACAATGAAACTGCTAAACTGTGTAACTGTTTGTAGACGAAATTCTGAATCCATCCATTCTCTTCCGCTTATCCTTCTCAGGGTCGCGGGGGGCGCTGGAGCCTATCCCAGCTGTCATAGGGCGAGAGGCGGGGTACACCCTGGACAGGTCGCCAGTCTGTCGCAGGGCCAACACACAACCATTCGCACTCACATTCACACCTAGTGGCAATTTGGATTAACCAATTAAACCTATCCCCACAAGCTGCATGTCGTTGGACGGTGGGAGGAAGCCGGAGTACCCGGAGGGAACCCACGCAAACACGGGGAGAACATGCAAACTCCACACAGAAAGACCCGGCCTGATGGTGGAACTGAACTCAGGACCTTCTTGCTGTGGGACAACAGTGCTAACCACAGATTGTTTAAAATCTGTGAGGTTCTGACAAAACTTTGTATAAAGAGTTAGTGTGGCTTTCTGTGTATGTAGGTAGTAACAGGTTTGTAATTTCACAAACATACTGCATTCATTTCCACTCAATACTGAACTAATGCATGAAAAAACTGACTATGACTGGTCGCAGACCTGGTCCCCAACTCAAAGGCAACAGGACTGCAAGGTGACTGCACCAGGTTTGCTAGCATTAGCAGAGCTTCATTACTGTTAGCTTCAACATGTCTCAATGAAGACGCCAATATTGTTGCAATTGAGGCTTCAAAATGGGCCTTACAGACCATCAGATGCTGCATGGTGCTTACTACCATGTTTCCTGCTTCCATCTGTTTGAACGCGTAAACATATAAACTTACATGTAGTAGCACTTCCTCTCAGGGCTTCACTTGCGGCGCTGCGATAGACGGCAAAAACAGCCACCTGGTACTCTGTCAGAGAGTTCAGATAGCTCAGCTCCACGCTGTTCTGTGTCCCCTGGACCACCTAAAAACAGATCCCAGTGGGTCACAGCCTGGATATCACAGCAGTGTTATCAAGTGCAGTAAGTGTACAATGCTGGAATGAGATAAGCCAGTCAGTCAGACACACTAAACAAGTACGTTTGCTTGTGATGCTCATTCATTTCTGCTGTGCTCTCAGGGACATAACTGTCTGATACAGCTGGGATTAAAATAATCTTAATTTGCTCTAAATTAGAGCTCTTCATGTCTTTGTAATAGACAGCAGAACTTTGTTTGTCAAAAAGCATTAAAATACAGAAAAAAATCTTCTGTTTATTAAGCGACTGCATATCACAAGGTTGAAAAAAAGCACCACATGTTGCTGCAGGCATTCAGCTCTCTCCAAAGAGATTTAAATTGAGTGTAACTAGATCAGATTAGCTTTGATGAAACCTCAGTTTTCCTTGTGGGGAAACTGGGCCGTTCCAGCTGCAAGTTGTAATAAACATCAAAGAGAAATGGGATAAAAATAAGAAGGAACTGCAGGAGCATAAATATAAACTTGGAAAATTACAGCACTGCATGTCTCCGTGGTGATATAGGTATGGAAACAAAGTTTGAATGTATTATCCGGACATTTCCGCACATGGGAAAACACCTACGTCACAGAATAAGTCAGTGGATGTCTGTAGTTTGGGACACTGATTAAAAAGACACATCAGTGCTCCAGTTTTTCACATCTTCCACAGCTAATGGCTAATAATGAAAATAACAGAATATAGTTTACCACAGCATACGAGAGTGCTCGCTTTTATTATTCCCTTACTGCAAATCCTGCATAATTGTTGGCATTTATCGTGCAGATCACTCTGAGAAATTACTTAACTTCTGGAAGTGACCCTTAAAAGGATTAGCCGAGCAGCTTTAATTAAAATGCTGCCACTACATCACAGACAGTTTGTATTTTATTTGCTCTGTGGAGGCGAATCAGGACCAAAGTTCCACTAATTAAGGGGACAAAAGAAAAGCGCTCCCTTCAGTCAGTTATAAGAAGCCAGAAAGCCAGATGAGCCGCCTAACAATCACACAGTAGTTTAGACTTTATTGCACAATTACAATAAAAGCAGGGCCGTTCGCTGTGGTGGAAGAACTATGATGGAAGCTGAAAATTAAAAGTGAAAAATAAAGAGCACTATTTGTAGTTTCTTGAAAATTGCATGATTTGCATTAATCGCCAAGAAAAAGTGTGTTTCTTTCAGGCATGAAAAACTCCAAAAATAAATGAAAATGATTAAAATAATAATGGACCAACAATAAAACAAGTAAAATACCTTTTCTTCTGGCTGCCCCCCACTGGCAGGGTAGTACACCACTCGGTATTTCTCCACCTGACCCGATGCGTGTGTCCATGTCACCCGGAAACTACGAGCAGTTATCTCCGAGGTCACGAGGTCACGAGGTGCAGCCACGATGGCTGGCGGCGGGGCAGGCTCCGCCCCCCCTGCAGATAATAAAGAAAGCAGAGATTTTTCTTCTATTACGTGTGAAACTCGGGTCAGAGCAGCCTGCGAGAGCTGAAATAATCCTGTTGTGTGTGCAAAGTGACTCTGAAAGTAATAAACTGCAACATCTCTGCTGCTATCTGAAGCCACATCTGTGTGTATGCGGCACAACGTTGTGGGCATTTCATTACAAAGATAACAAGGCTGCAATATATTTGGTGGAGAAGTGGTCTTGTTATTTTTATAACCAACAGCATCAACAAAGCAACACCGATGCAAACAGCAGCATCTTCGCCGTATCATCTCCGACTCTGCTGATTCCTGCTGCTCTTCAGACCTTTGATCTTCTTGTCGAGCTGCTCCACGCGGTCGCAAACGGTCTTGGTGAGACCTTCCACGATGTCGCTCATCACGCTGAAGTCTGCCACGTTGTAAACGTGAGTTTCCTCTGGAGGTGAGGCAATCGCCTTCAGCTCATTCTCATCAGCATTTTTCACACCTGGAGGGAGAGGAGAGAGAAAACCGAGTGATCCGACTGTCAGCAACGGTGACATGAAAGGTGTTGGAAATAAGTTTTCCATGATGCAACCAGAACATGAATATATACACAGGACTTCATCTACAACAGCAAAACTACTCGCCAGGCTGTGACATGCGCTCTCTGCAACAGGGTTTCTTATTCCATCTCTAAACTTTCCCCCTGCTGAAACTACAAGCTAAAGCTGAAGGCTGACAAGAGCAACAGACTGAGTCCAAAGGTAGCATAGCATCAGGGGTAGTCTGAAATGAAATGCATTAAAAATATTTATAAGACAAGAAGCATCAGCATGAATCTAAGATGCTGCCTGCTGTTCTTGCCTCATGAATATCTGCAAATATCATTAAAGGTCTTTTATTCAATTTTTGTCAGTTAATTAATAACCTGCTATTTCAGCACAAACACAGAACGGCAGAAATGTTGAAATTAAGCTGTGACTGTGCTGAAGAAGAAAACAGAGTTCAGCCTAGAAAACTCCAAAGGAAAAACTGTGAATCTTTAAAGACATCAGCTGGTTTATATGAAGGAGAGCTCAGTGAACCAAAGGAGCTGCACCATTTTAACACATACAGACAGATGTAGAAGTATCATTGTGCTCTATGTTTGCTTTCAACCAGCTGCACGTGTAGCAGAGCAACAGCCGAGTCCATGGTGTGTGGAGCATTTAGTGCTGTCATACCAATGGCAAACAGTTCTATCCCAGCATCCTTCAGGCTCTGCGCTGGGGGTATGACATCATCCTGGGACTTCCCATCCGTGATGAGGATTCCTATCTTGGGAACACCGGGTCTGGAGCCTGACTCGGGTTTGAAGCTGTTCTCCAGGACGAAGGTCAGAGCCAGACCTGGTCGGATTCAAACAAAGATAAAGTGAAAACATGAAGATGCTGAAATAAAAATAAGAAGAGGAGCATTTGATCTGGAATCATCGCAGCCTCGGCCGTCTGCGATTTGTTTAAATACTCTAAAGTCTGGACTTAGATATTGAGTGCTGTGGAAATTTTGCTTCATTTATCAAATATTTTTTGAAAACCAGATATTTTTTTCACACATTGAAATCTGAAGCAATATTCAAACATAAATATCTCAAAAACTATTAAACCAGGATCTGTAATTTGGGAACAAAAGTACTGGCTAGTTGAAATATAAGAAAAAAGACCCAAAGTCCCAAATTTGGGCACAAACCAGTAAAAAAACAACAAAAAAAACCTTGTAAATGTCACTTAGTGATATATAGCTGAATTTCACAGATTCGTGTAGAAAACATGAACATTTTAGTCACAACAATGAAGAAAACGTTGTTTTCATTCAGCTTTCCTGCTGCGTGGAGCAAAGCTGACGAGTCAAAAACATTAAATGTAGGAAAACCATAAAAACATGGTTTATTTTTACTATAACATACTTCTGCATACATATTAAATCTATCATGAGTTGGATAAAGTGCGGGAGATTCGAGCCGTTTATCGTCTGCACTTTTAAAGCAACAGTTACGTCCTGGCTGACAGTTTGAGTGTACTTAAAGTTTCCCACTGGGGTGTAGCAAGGACAGATAAATGCCTCCGAGCCGAGACGTAGCCTCAAGAGTTGCAATCAAAGACTTGAAAATGATTGTTATAGAGCGCCTTATTAGCTCAACAAGGTTTTTGTCTAATGAGCTTGATAACATAATGAGCAGCTGAGTTCAGCTGTGTCCATTAACGACATTACAGACGTCTTCTTCAACTTCTAACAGACTGTTAGTCCTGCTGCTCCCTCGAGCGATAGATCAGTTTCATTAGCAACACAAGAAGTTCAATTACATTTTATTTAAAGAGGGTCAAATTGCAACAGCCTGTCTCAAGGTGATCCATACTTCACGGTAAAGACCCTGCAATGATTCCCTATCAACAAAAACAAAACCACCAGGAGGGTCGGGGAGGGTGGACGTCTGTGATAAATCCCTGGGGTGAAACGGTTTTTCTTTTCCGACCCTGTTTGTAGTCTCCAATCAGAATAACAGATAAAGTGTAGGCTTCACAGTGAGCTATCAGGACGCCTCCATAAGACTATATTACAATTTCAGTCTACAAGTGTCAGATCAGTGGGGGAGATGTTTTAGGCCCAAACTGAGACTGAATGTTCCTATTTGTGAATATTCTGTCAGATAAAACAAAGCTGTCCTAATTTTTTGGTTTTTTAAATTTAAGAGCAAAACAATAGTATTTACAACGTGACCGGAGGGCAGCCACACATGAAACCTTCCAGAGATTTCTAGGGTCAAACTCATAATTTAGAAATGTAACTGCACATCATCTGGATGGTGATGGAAATGCATCAGTCTTTGCTCAGAACTCCATAACTAAAGTTTGTGCACGAGGAAGACGCCCACTCAAGTCCAGTCAGTTTGCATTTAATGATATTGACAGTTTTGTGATGTTCACTAAGCCCGAGCAGGTCATCTCCATCCAATCCTGGCTCCTCCTGTCAGTGTGGCGCAGTGACACATGGGCGAGATGCTGAACCCTGAGTCAGCCTGTGTGGACGTACACGTGCTTAGGTATCGATAAAGTACCGTATGTTTTAATATGCCCGATGTTCACGAATCTTGGCCTTTCATTGATATAACCAATAAAATCTGCTCTGGGACTGAAAGTTTACCTCAGGCAGCTTTTGGACAGCTACTAGAAACTCAGCTTAATGCTGACTATTCTTTCGTCTTGAATCTTGTGGACAGCCGGGACCCTCTGCTTCATTAGTGATGCTTTCCACGTGGATTCATTTTTGTATAATTCAGTTTTTGGATTCTTTAATTTTCTGTTTCCCCCTCTTCCCAGAACAACACGAAACAAATGAAAGTGCCTGTTGGTAGAGTTGATGGTTGTTTAGTCCAAGAACATCCTGATGAATTCCAGGATGAAGTCATACTTCTATAAAATGTTTCTCCTGCTGGTTTAAGTAACAAACACAAAAAGACTAATTTTATAACTATTATTCAAATAACAGCATGTGCTGCATTCCTGCTTTACCAATCTTGTCCTGAATATCGGTGAATGTCTTTATTTATTTCCTTCTACTGTCCGTTAAAAGTGATGCTGAGACTTTAGAAAGCTAGCCGACCTTCTGATTCACACTCAGCTCTTATCAGCCGAAGGCGGCAAGGTCACCAACACTTGAAGACTAATCCAAAATGAGCTCCGCTCAGTTTAATAAGCTCGGGCAAAAGGACGGGCTTTGGTCCAAGTGCACCTCTGAGCATTATCTGTTCACTCTGATGGGGAGAGCAGACCATAATAACCAGTGGGAGGCTGGGGTTTCGCTTGGCTTCGCACCTGTCAGTGTGTTTCCTCCTTTATATGGCAGATTCTTCACAGCATCGATTACAGACTCTTTAGTGGTGTGAGCGTTCAGATGCCACTCGATCCTGGGGTCTCCACTGTACTGAGCCAGACCTGCGTGCAAAAGTAAGAGTGGAATTTAAACTACAATTAGGTAGTAATATTTAACAGTAACTTAATAACAGATTCCAGTCTGGCTCAGACTTCATCCTCCAAAGGGACAGAAATCTTCTCACCAATCCTAGTCTTGTCAATCTCCACTGAAAACGCCTTGACCAGGTTCTCCAGGAAGGTCCTGACCAGCCTGAAGTTGATCCGCCCGATACTCCAGGAACCGTCTACCAGGATCACGATGTCGGCTATGGCTGGAGTCTTACACATAAATCCCGCTTCAGCTTAAAATCACAAGAAGAAAACAGGAATTTAGAAAAGATTTTGAAAACAGGAAAACTCTGAACTTTGAAAAGCTAAATCAGCAGAGGAAGGTTTCCCGCCATGATGGCGGACCACAAAAACATTTATCCCTCTGCCTAACATGTGACTGAGACTATAAACAGGATCCCAAACTTCCACGGCAGCCTACAGCACATACGTGATAAATCTGCACTGGTAAAAGTAGGACAGTTTGATGTGCAGCTTCTGTCCCAAAGTATTACAAAGTGTTTCATTAATTCTAATTCAGTTCAACACAGTATAATTAAACCCTAGAGGAGCGAGGCGCTTCGTTTTAGCAGATGAAAAATAACAGCCCCCTCTGTTGTTTGTCTCAACAGTTTACTGGGTGATAAAACAGACCTGACTCTAATGAGGAAACAGCGGTTCATTTACAAAAGCCAGTGCAGCACAGTGAGCCAAAGGCCAAGCAAATTAGGAAACAGACATATTTCTGTCCACCAATTATCTTTCACACGGAGCTGAGGAAACCCGAGTTTGGGTCTCGATGGGAAATACTGCAATCGTTAAGGGTGCTGGGTTTGAATTCAAGAAGCCTCCAAACTGCATCAAACCGGAGTTGAATATGGCACCTAAAACTCCCAGCAGATCCACTGGAAGAGGGTCGCTATACTGGGGAGTTTCCCAGTGGGAACATGTGTAGCTTCATCACCTCTCTGCAGCCCCTCATCCTCTGTTTGCTTTCAGCACCCGCTCCTTTAAAGTCAACTTTCTACTGATTGGCTGTCGGTCACAAAGCATTTGAACAGCAGGTGGGTGTGGCTTCTATGCCTGAGATGATGTAATAAGGATGTCCCCTTTCACTGGCAGAATCAAGATCCAAGTTTGTTTCACACTTTTTCTTTAAAACTTTGAACATCAGCCACTGGATGGAAAACAAAGAAAATCAGAGTATATAACTTTTGAAATTTAAGTGCTTCTTTTAATGATAACATTGCACTTCACAAAAATCCCATGCTAAATGTGAATGAAGACATCCCATCATGTCACAGTTCATGAGTAGTGTTACTGTGGGTTAGCAGCTGCTGTAAGATTAACTGCAGCTACTATTTACATGATGCATTCATACACTTACAGCAGGTTTCTATATTTTATTGGACAGTCAACAATATATTATAAGAAGATGATAATTGTCCAGTGTAAGAAAAAATAAACACGATGCACAGAAGAAAGGCTGTGAGGGACTTCAGAGACTGTTAGCTCCTCTTTATTTCCATATCCCTGCACTGCAGTTTTAACAGGCGTGTGCTTGATGTACAGATAGAAACTGCTCAACCTATAGCCAACCGAACTCTGTCGCCTCGAGCTCACCCTGGCCAGCACTGATCAATACCAGGTAAACTGAACAGGTGACTGCACCTGCATCTTAATGCCAACACACCCCTAAACCAACCATCAATGCAGCGTGAACGAAGCAAGTAGATGAATCCAAATGTCTGCCCCACGGCGATGAATACCACGCCCACCACACTAGCTTGCTATTAGCAGCCGCTAACATCTCTGCATACACGTTTAACAGCAAGATATTTCACCATCAACTGTAAGTGGAATTATTACAAATTGGAAGAATTCAGGAAAAAACAGCAGCTACAAACAAGCAGATCATTTAAAGCAACAGAGGAAGGTGTTTAAAAGTCTCCAAACACCATCTGGCATTGATATCAGCTGAATCACTGTGCACCAGGAGCTTCATGGCACGGGTCTCCTGTAGGTGTAATGTGTAGGTGCATTATAGTGCATTTCCCATGATTTGATGTTTTGAGGATAGTGCTGGAGATCTGTGTCTAAAGCATCAGTGAAAAAACTCTTAAAAAGGTTTTCAGCTGGGTTGAGATGAGGTGACTGTGACGCTCCAAGCATACGATTCACATTCGTCTCATCAGGCTGTTCACCGAGCTCGGTGTGCTCTGGATAGAGGAGGCCACTGTCATCAGGACACAAGTGCCTCTGCTCAGAGAAGCTTTCTATTAATTAGCAGTGAGCCTTTCATCAAAGTGGAGAAAGCACCATGCCCTCACATCATAAGAGGCCACCAGGTGACATCAGTGTAGGGGTCAGAGGTTCAGGTTTTCCCTTTAATTGAAACCAGGCTACAGATGGCCGTATGGTGCTGTGTTAAACTTTGATTTTGTGTTTCCATGTTTTAGCATTAGGAGAAATACGGAGTGTCATCCAAAAAGATTAAATGCAAAAGCATCCTTTGCCTCTGGGACACAGAGGCTCTCCCTTCTACGTTTAAAAGCTTAATTAAAAATACTGACATGCCCCTTGTGTCATTCTGAATGTGTACTGTGACGGGGGTCGCTCACGGTGGCTTCATCACATGTAATTACCACCATCTGTGCAGCTCTGTGGAATGGCCTCTTTATATTTGCTCAGTTTTGTGGTGCATTTATTAAATGTTTTAGACTCAAAGGTTGAAGCACCATAAATCCACCCTGCGCTACCTGCCCGGCACCAACTGGCAGAAAAAGTTACAAATGGCTCAAGGATATTCACTGATGAGTGGCTTTTAATTTCTTCCTACTAGCAACAGGATTCAAGCAGACGTAAAACCCATCAGGAACCCTGGAGGGTCATTCGGGGAGGATCTCAAAGGTTTAAAATGTGGAAACAAATGAAGCAAGCAGGGACCAGAGACAGGGTCATACTTGCCCAGCATGTTTTCCTTGAACAAATAAAGCTTATCAGTACACACTGACATACAAAAGCGCAGCCATGATGCATACCGATTATAAAAACAGAGCCTTGATGCTTCGCCTTAACAGTGGATTAAGTAGAATAACCATTTTACTCCCAGGAAGAAACACGAGCATTGATTTCAAGCATGAGCACAAATCTGACACATAGTTGGCTCAGTGCTGCTGCGTCTCTATACGTGAGATCTAACGTGTGTCGCTGATGCCCGTGGCACCCAATTACTTATCCTGCAGATGTAAAGGAGAATATTTCTTTCGGGTTATAACATGTCTCAAGAGGTGTATCGTTAAGTGTGTTTGGAGGAGGGCAAGGGCATTCTTCAGCAGTCATTTCATTCATCGCTGACAGGAACTAACTAAGGTATCACTTCTTACAAGTCTCTACAGTGTAGGAATTTAAGCCTCCTCCTCGGTCTTCCAGCCGAGTCTCGGAGCCGCTGTTCAGCGTGACTTCAGATGAAAGCAGTGACACATAAAACACACAATTACTCCGCGGCTCTGGGAAGACGAGCTGTGAGCCTGGCATCAGGTTTGTGTGGTGAGACAGAAACTGAAAGTCGTTTTTGGGTTGCTGTCTGCACCACACAAACATCTGAAAGTTTTGGCTGTATCAATGTGCTGTAGTCTTCTGGTCCAAACTATCATTTTGGAGGCTTAAAGACTTTTGACCTGTTTGTTTTTGCTCATGATTTAGACAAATAAAAGCAGCTGGAGGAAAGCCTTACTTCAGATGGACGAAGCAGAAACCGAACACAGTGAATCCTCTCTTTGGTCCAGTTTTACTGCACCAAACGCTTTTGTACAAGCTGCTGTGATGCACATGGTCTCGCTTCATGTTGGTGTTGTGGCCACAAGTTTTACAGTGATACCGAGCGATTCATCCGTCATGCCTAAGGACCGGTTCACGACACATTTTAATGCACTGGGTAAGAAAGATTAGTCAGTGTGCAGAGTTGCTGTGGTGAAGCAGCCAAACCACCATCTCTTCCTGAATAAACAAAGCTTCCTGACATGAACCGCAGCCTCTGACAAACCTCAGGGTCACACTGCAGCATCCAACTTCTTCATTTTTCAAAAGTCATCAGCTGTTGTTGTCCAATACGTGTGTCAAGTGCCGAAAGCGGTGCATGTGTGAGCACTGACGGCGACATCATTAACACGATTTGAGACAGAGGCTCAGGTTGCATCAGCTTCCTGTTTGTTTCTTTGAACGCTCCCATTGTTTCTGATTCATGCTGAACTGAAGTGAAAGAGCAAATTGTTTCTGAGTCTAGATCGGTTCAAGTCACTAATAAAAGGACAAAAACTTAATCATATCATATTCAGCCAACAACAGTTTGACAAATGAAGAACCTTCAGCAGTCTTGGGCTGACCTGAGAAGACTTTTTATAAAGTGCTGTTTTAACTCTATAACACAAAGTAAATAAACAGATATTTTCTAGTTTGGAATGAACTATTTTGGTGTTATTTTTAGTTTGCCAGATTTGGCATTAAATGAAACGATACAGCTTGAAAAGACCGAACTAAACACAGAATCGTCTAAAGATGAAGGATTTGAACAGAATTAAAGATGGAAGAGGCGGATTCTTCTTAGTCAGCACAGGAAATGAAACAGAAGGGCAAAGCAGTGCTTGGGGGCAGCAGGTGAAAGAACTACCTCTCTTTTAATAGCACGTCTGGGAAAAGACTAGTGCCTGGACAGATGGCAGAAAGAGGACAAAAGACAAAGAAGAAGAAGAACTGGGAAAAAAAGTGGCAGACGCGTATTAAAGGATGAAAGTACACAAGTGAGTCTGCTGCGAATACCAATGCTGTGTTTTTCTCTGCTTGATTTCCTAATGCCCCCCTTGGCATTTGTTTTCTTTTATTTCTTATTCTCTGTGAGTGCGCTGCACTGATTCTCCTCCAGCACTAATCATCAGCACTGCTCTGTTTTATTATGCTGTAATTGCAATGCACATCTATATTTTCACTTAATAACTACTGTGCACACACTAATCACACGAGAAGCAACAAACAGGATAAAAGCAAACTGGATAATGTGAGAATACGAACAAAAAAAAATGGAGGTAAAGAGACACGCAGAGAGAAAAGAGGGCGGGGCCAACACACTCTGAGCAATGAGTGTAACAACACAAGCGACTGACATTTGTTAGCACACAAAGGAAACACTGGTTTCACAGCACAAACTGCAAAGGAAGCACACAGACCGTTATCGTCACAGCTCCATTAAAGCGGACTGACACCTCTGTTTTTACTACAGCAGCAAAAATGAAGAATATCATGGTTTTTGGGTATTTTGCAAAAACTGTAACATTAATGACTTTGTTAGAGGCCATCCTGTGTCTGTGACGGTGTTTTTGTCCATTCTGTTTACCTCTATGATCCATATTTGTTTAGCTTCCATGTGCTTTCGAGTTTCATCGTGTGTATTTCTGGTTCTTTGTTACTTGTTTATTTGGTCGTGTCCTGCTCGTCGTGGTCGTCGTCGCTCAGTCTCCGTTTTGTGTTTCCTGTTTTATTTTAGTAGTGCATTGCTTTGCTTCCCCTTTCTCCTTATATGTTGATTTGTTCCTCCTGTGTTCTCACCTGCTGCCCTCGTTCAAGTCCTCACTCTGCTCGTGGTTGTGTCGTCCCTGTTTGCTTCCTTTTGTGCCATGTTTCCCTGGTAATGTTCTGGTTGTTAATTATTAGTTGTTTGTAGCTTATAGCTCCCAGTTTGTAGTTTTAGAGTTTCATGTTTCGTCTTTTTTAGTTAATCCCTTTGTGTTTGAGTCCGACCTCTGCCTGCCACACAGTGGTACCTGCCACAGGCTCACATGAGCAGCCACTAAGTACAAATGAAGGAAAGGGTCTTAGAAACCTTTCGTTTTCTAAAGATGTGTCTATAATTTGGTGTTTTCATATACATGGCAGAAAGTGCAATAATAATGTGAATAAAGCCACGTTTGAGATCGATGTCATATAGAAATGTTACTAAAACAATGAACTTTTATTTTGAAATGTAAAACTAAAGCTCGTTTTAACTTCGTTTAAAGGCAAAGAAACAAAAAAAGTAAACACTGGTTGAAAAAGCACAAAGCTAACAAAAGTCAACAATGGAGGGAGGAGAAAAGAGCAAAGGTCAAAGGTCAACCCAGTGTGACACCAACCGGGATGAAAAAAAGCAAACAGAAGAAACACGAGGAAGTCTCCTTACAGGAACAGTCTGTGCAGAGCATCAGTTTTCTATATCTTTAATAATCCTGAGATACAACTTTGATTGTTTCCGCACAGAAAGTTGCAGTTTTATATGTTTTGATCATATTGTAACTGAAATGTTGTCTGCTGTTCACACTTTGCCTCAGAACAGAGCCGAGCGTCAGCCCGAAGACGAGCGCAGCTGACTGACAGTCGAGAGGAGGATAAGCTGCTGGGATCCGGTACTGAGACTGAGCTCTGCATCAAGGAATTAGTTCATCCCTGATGATGATGATGGTGATGATGATGATACATTATTAAAAAAAAGGAATTGGGTTGCTCGTCCACTGCAAAGCAAACTACAAACATGTCTCTAAATACATGTAATGAGTCAGCATTTCACACCTGTGGGAGCAAAGATTCTGTTTTAAACTGATTCTGTAATTAAGCATTATTTTCTTTCACTGTCACAATCCAGCTGTGAGCCAGCTGTGTCTCTGTAGCTGTTTACTTCCTGATATAATCATTGAACAAAGTTGTCATGAATTAGGAGAGAAGAGTGAGTTTCAGTCTTTAACAAAGACTATTGGGTTTTCTTGGTATTTAAATAAAAATAAATAGACAGCATGCTTCACCTGTCCTGCAGCTCACTGTGCTGCAGTGTACAGATGCCATTTGGGAAGGAGGGCAAGAAGAGCGGCAAACAGACACTAGCCAAAAACAAAAAAACTTCATTGATGGTTTCTTCAACCAGATCATAAAAAGACCTTTAAGTGTTTCAGGTCGAGAAGTCAAAGCGTCGCAGGTCTGCAGCACAGCTGAGACAGGAAATGTCGAGACCGGCGAACAGAGGACATGACCCGAGTCAGCTCAGTGTAAACAATATTATAATGAGTCTGTTTCTCTTTACTGATATTACATATTCATGAGTGAAAGCAGGGCCCAGAGCTGGGTCCAAGCTCAGCCTGATACCATGTCCAAAACAAGGCAGCGTAACTGTCAGGTTACAGGTCCAGTTACATTCACTGTGTAATGAATGAGTCACGGTTCATGTTTCCTTTCCATTATGTTTACACAGTGTGTGTGTGGCTGCTGCTCGCATGGATTTAGACAAGACAGCGATCAGCAGAGCTGCAGCAGAGAGACTGCATGAAGATTTGAAAGAATAAAGTCTCATGTTTCAATCAGAGAGCCACACTGACAACAGAGCAGGATGCTGCAACGAAGCCCAGACATCCAGCCCGTCTCAGGAAGCACCCAAAACTCCTTATCACACCGAGTCCATGAGCCCACAGCCACCGACTATTTGACAAAGCTTATCTGAAGCGCATGTGCAACATTTTTGGCTTTAAAATACAGCGTGTCTGTGATTCTTTAGCAGTGTGAAGCTTATTTAGGTGGAGAAGTAGCAAAGCAAGTCCAGCACTTAGCAAGACACTCGAGGCAACAGCAGAAGAGCTGCGTTGCCAATATCTGCTGTGTCAAAGGTGAGCTAGCCCACCTGAACGCTTTCTCTCATGGGTTTGTCTACAGTAGAGCTAACCTACATGCTGGGAAGTCAAAGGTCAGCTTTGACTTCCCGGCAAAGTCAATTTCATCACTCCACACTGAGGAAAAGCTCGTGAGAGAAACTCAGCGTTCAGCCCCTGCAGATTCCACATGGTCATCCGCCTGGAAAGTTCAGCAGGTACAACAGTAAACGTGGTTTTCACAAAACGTCTGTGCCTTCCTGTTTCCCATCATCTGGATCATCATAGTCACCTGGAAACAATGATGCAGTATCTACCTACTTATGTAACAAAAACTGTTTACTTAGAAAAGACCAGGTGCTCTGCAGATTGTTAAAGAGTCGCTGAGAAATAACGAGACTGTGGAAAACCGCCTCGTCCAGTTTCTGTCGGGGACGTTAAAGCAGAGCAGGTTGTTAGCATGCAGCCCAGTAATGTCACAAAATCACAGAGTGATTGTTAACTACTTAATTTAATTTATTCATTAATATTCACACTTTAAATATCCAGAACTTTTTCACTTTACATAATTATCTTTGAATTATGGAATATTACAGATAACTTATCTCTCGAAAGAAAAGCCAAAGCGGATATTTAACCTGCATTACTCCTAATGACCAGCAGGGGGACCTCCATTAGTTACAAACACGACTTCTAGTGGCACCGAAGTCAACAGGAAAACAGGCTTAGTGAACAGTTTCCTGGTGAGTTTATGGGTCTAGTCACTAGTCTTAATTGATAAGACATGAAGTTATTTTTTATAATTTATGGTCACTGTTAGAGTCAGAAAAGAGAATCAACATGTTGTGTTAATCAGATCTGACTTATGACTAATCAAATCCAAGCCTGCAGTGTGCCATCAGCTTTCATAACACCAACATGGTGACGGTCAGAATGCTCCAGGCTTAACGAGATGTAATTGACCAACAGGCGAGGTCCCGGTCGTCGATCACCGATACTCACGTAACTCATTTGTTTTCATTAGACCTTGAGCAAGGCACTAAGCTCCAATTTGCACAAATGAAGCTTCTCAGCTCCTGGTTTTCCTGCAGTGGTCACTCCTGCTGGAGTGGTGAACACGCGAGCTCAGCATAAAGAGAGCGGCTGGAAAAACAAAGGTCACAAATAAGTAGAGAAACACGGTCATGTGCACAGTGTGCAGAAACAAGCTGCAGTGCTGTGAATCTAAAACAGGTTCAGATACATTCAGCAGTATTGGGCCAGATAGTTATTTGTGATGTAGAAATCTCATTAAGTGTCAAATGAATGATCTGTTTTTTATCGTCGCCGAGCCTCTGGAAGGAACGTCTCCAGCTACGGGGCGCAGAAATTAACTGGCTGGATGAACCTGAGTCACAAGCTTGCAGTAGATGAATGCACCTCATCAGAGTCAACATAAATCTGAACAGTTGAACAGTTGCTCATTTCAGCCGTGAGAAGCTGAGTGAGAAACAAAGGTCTGAAATACAGCTCAGAGGTGATTCTCCGGTCAGCATCAAATATTCTCCAAAGAATTTTGTAATTTAATTCATTATAACATCGAGACCAAGCTACTACAATCAATTTGTCTTCATTATGGCGTAAAGATTTCTTGAAGGTTGTTTATGGCTCTGAGCCCTCGGCAGCATTCTGCCACAGTGACTTCCTGTTACCACGATGAGTCTCAGCTCGTGGGTGGTGAGTGAAAAGTTTGCTTTCAGGTGTCGGGCTGTGGCAGGAAACATTTCTCATGCAAATGCAGGAAAAGTAAGGAAAGGTCCACTGTTTGGGGTAATGGCACCCAATTTGAAGCAATTTTGATCAAAGACTTCTTTTTTCACCTTCTACATCTAACTGTGTGTAACATTAAATTACTCTAATTAACTGTAACAAGTTTTCAAGAAGGTGTAATATTTCTGTTGGAGAGTGCGGAGCTGAGAAGTTCAAAAAGCCAAACTTCTTTAAAAGTTCTGGTAGAAAAGGAACAAACCCAGTCTGAAGGTGTTCCTCCTGTAGCTGCATGGACACATCAGCCCCGCACAGCTGGCCAACAGATGTGCATCACACCACGTTGTGATTAGGTCATGTAAAGTCAGGTGCAATTAAATAATTATCCAGAAAATGCAGTGCTGTGCAAAAGTCTTGAGTCTTTCCTACGCTGGCAGTGTGATTGGGATCGTCGTCACGGTGATAATGAAACGATCTGATGTGGCGGCTCAATAGCTGAGGGTACTTTTCAGTGCTTTCTGTAATAAGGCCTCTTCTAACAACAGAGCCTCCACTGTGTTTGACAGATCACCTCCTCCATACGTACCCACTCATCACTCGTTACCACCTGTTGCTACTGATTCAACCGGGTTCTTGTATAATTGGGCGTCTCTGCGCCTTTTTCTGCCTCCTACTGTTCACTGAGGCCTCTCAACAACTGAAGAACAACTGAAGGAGGATGAACTCGGGTCCTGTGTCACATCTTTGCTGCTTTTGTTTTCTTATTTTTTTAAAGATACGACTTTCAGATACTGTCCATCTGCTGAGGGGTTGTTTATGGTTTGTCCTTCACGTGTCCAGCTCACTTAACTTTTTTAAGAATACACTACACAGCATATTGAGATTTACTAATACTGAAGCTCTTTAAGAATCACCTTAGTGGTGCAGAAATACTATTATATACCAGTCAGACTGTTATCTGTGGCAGGTTTTATAGAGTCAACTAAACAACCCCCTTTTTTAATAGACGTTAATAACAAAGTGCTTAAAGATCAAATTTTAAAATGATTATTTACACAGAGCAGGGTCATTGTGTAAGCTAGGTGCTTTTTTATTCTTGAGTGATTCATAGATCAACGTTAGCAAACATAAAAATCCCTCTGAAACTGCTCAGGTACAAGAACTGAAGTGAAGTGAGTGAAAGCACTGAAAGACGTTCAGAAAGTCCAGAGAACTATTTACCCCAAAATAAAAGAAACGATGGCTCCAAACAAAGTGTAAAGAATCGGCTCCAGTTGCAGTATTTATTCTTTACCAGGAGTCCAGAAATGAATCCTTGCCCTACAATAAAAACGAGACGTCTCTCATGTGAGACTGGTGCCCCAACAACAGGTTCACCACTGAGGAGAGGAGCTGTGACTGGGAATCATCCTCCGCCTCAGTAGAACCACTCAAAGCTGGAAAAACATTGTTCTTCTTGTGATACTGAGGAAAACACTCAATACTGCTTTCAGTACCACAGGGGAGAAAAGGGATTTTATATATAATTAGAGGAGCATATTAAAATTAACCAATTATAGCACTAATGTGTCTGATAAAGTGAAACACTAACACTACATTAATGCTTGTTGAAACAGGAGATTTCCACATTTAAGCTTTTAGTGACGGAGGGCCCGGGTGCAGGGGGGCGGCATGAGACACAAAAACATTCAAATAATATCCGAGCATAGATGTTGATTTTCTGCAGCCAAAAGTGACGTTACCTGTATGAGAGGGTGGAGCTACAGGTAGGTGTAGGTGCTAGCTAGCTTGTTTGGCACGCTGCATCCTTGGAGACGTAGGTAACGTCTGCTTGGTGCTCATTTAACAGACTAATAAAATACTAAAATTTCACTCATTAAAACTGAAGCAAAGGCTTTTCAGTGAGCTGTTAGAAGAATTAACTACTCCACAAGTCATATAATTGTCAGATAATTGCATCATAAATGCATTAAAAAGACTGTTTCTGTGACTTCTGTTAACTGAGGTGAAAAAAAGATCTGGTGTCATGAAAGAGGAAATGTAATATTGAGATTAAAAACGTTCGTTTTCTGCTGTAGAGGTCATTAAAAACATCAAAGGGTGAGATGCAATGAGATTCTGAGAGGGCAGACCACCTGTTTCCTAGGAAGACTAAAGGGTTTCCACAAGTCTTTGGAGAAATCGATCATTATCATCAAAACTTTCAGAAACCCTGAAAACGTGAGTTGCATTTGACACGAGCAGCAGGGTTTCTAAGACTGCCATGAAGTGCTTTGTTTCATTTAAATAAGTTTTGTTATAAAATATCAAATGCTGTGGAAAAGATGCACAGTGGCAAAAATACCACCCCACAGATAAAGAACATGGTTCCAGTTAAATGCACAGGAAATGGAACAGCGCACATCCTGCCAGCACACTTTGACAGTCTCGATCGACTGACTGCAGGAAGGAAGAACCAGAGTGATGAGTGCAACACAGCAAAGATTAAAAAAGAAACAGTTTCAAGCTAATTAGCAGACGTATTAGTGAGCAAACGTTCACATTCTGGTAGAGTTTTCCACCTAGAGTACAAATCCTCACAAACCGGAGGGCAAGCAGATACACTGTGATTTGCACAGGAAATATTATCTCAGGGTTACTCGTACATCTTCATTTTTTCTTCCTTTTTCAGAGTCAAGAATCCAACTCCAGCTTCCACCGGCGCAGCATTAAAGGCTCCCTGCAGATGAATCAGCACTTGGCTGCAGCCCATTTTCAGAAAAGATAAAACTGACAGCAAGTCAATCAGGACAAATCAATGAACTGCTTCAAATCAAGACCCCCCCACCACACACACACACACACACACACACACACACACACACACACACACACACACACACACACACACACGAGCACAGAACTGTGGTAATTGCACCTGTCAGGGTTGACTGAGCCAAATTGTGCCCAACTACTACATAATTACTTTTTTTGGGAATCAGCATAGAAGCTGAAGATCCCAGACTGGAGCCTTTATGAGGTGTGTCAGTCGGCCTTCAGCTCATGACACCAGCTGTGACTGTATATCCCTGGATTCAACCTGCTCCAGTGTCTCTGGCTTTAAAAACAACCCACAGCTGCCCACTGCCCTCTCTACAGAATCACACACTAGATGAGTGTGGACACACAACCTGCAGACGTCGTACGATATGTTCTCGTTACGATGTCTGAAAAAGACATTACAATCTTCTGTTGTAGTTCCAGTGATAACAGCTGAGCTTAGGTTGCACTGAAGCACAAAGAGACACACAATGAGTCGCACATCTTTAGACTTAAAGACTTTAAAACTAAATGAAGGTTTCCACGGTTTCCAGTTCTCCTTCATTACCTGCGGTTAAAGCACCCGGAACTTTCCAGAACAACTAAATCTGCTGGGCAGGTTCATGGACTCTTGTATATAATATGAAAATAATAACATCACGCTTACACTGTTTTTCCTTCTCATCCCTGTGATGCATTCAGGTGCAGACATAAAGTTTCAGTCACAGCAGTTCAGCATCTAACTGAGCTGCAGAAACATCACTTTAATCTCTGCTCGTGACCACTCTGACGCAGCACCTGCAGGCTGTCGGGACTTTTACTAGATTAACTCAACTTCTGTTCATTTTAGCTTCCTGTTATGACATTATTAACACTGGTTCAAACTAGAGATGGCACGATACCACATTTTTATGTCCGATACCGATACCATAAATTTGGATATCGGCCGATACCGATATGAATCCGATATAGTGTGTTTCTAATCAATAAAACTGTTTTTTAATATCTTGGTGCATTTTGTATAAGTTCATACTCAAGTTTACAAAACAAAACAAAACACTAAAGCTATTCTGTTACACCTGTATGTAAAAAACACACTGCACCCAAAATATTTCATAGTTCAGCAAAACTGATCAATCTAATAAACTTAAACCTGCTCCATCCTCCCTATTCTGGTATTTTAAAGAGTACTTAGCAGAAATATTAAGCAACCTAACTAATAGGGTTGCAAACTCCCAGCAAAAGAAAATAGGGAACCACCCCCCCCCACCTCATGATGCTTAATCGATGTAATCAACTTTAATTTGATGCAGTGTGGAAAAATGCACAGAAATAAATTATATTTCAAGAATCATTAAATAGATTCAACATCTTTCTTCAACAGAACTGCAGACTGCACAGATGGTACCTTCCCAAAGGAAAAAGTACTATAGCTTACTAGGTTATAATAGACTTAATAGTTACTATATACAGTAATGGACTTCTATACATTTTACATCAGATTAAAACTTTGGGTGTCAGATAATTATTTATTAAAAGCTCGACATTTTAAATGAGAATAAGAAAGAAAAGTATGTCTTTGTGCCCCCTTTTCCCTGTTCATGCCCTATCGGCCCCCCTGGCTAAACTTTGCTAGATCCGCCCCTGCACAGTTACCAGCCGTCAGCTGTAGAAAAAGATCCTGGTGTAGAAAGTAATATTAAATAAATTCTAATGACAGCTTATCAAGCTTAAACGTGCTGCTGTTGTTCAGCCGCTGGTTTCCTCTTTCTGGTGCAAAGTGGGCCAAAAACAAAGAAGAGACACGATCAGCTGATCATTGATCAGTTTCAAGATTGAAGTAGCAGCAGGAGAGAGAGAGAGAGAGAGGGGCAGTCGCTCCATATATCAGTTGTTAAGCTTAACCTGGGAATGCTTTACAAACATTCAGAGATGAACTTGCACACTTGCTTTACTTCTCTCTGGGATCAGTTCCTCGGAGATGAAATGCTGGTTTGAGGCTACAAATACACACAGCCGCTCTATCACGTGACCACACTGCTGCAATGTGCTACGGTTATGAGCCGAGTTACACTGTGTCACAAGTTTTGTGAGGTGCTTGTTTGATATTTAATGGATCGATTACATTTTTTATTTCTCTCCGATATCCGATCCAGTAATTTACGTCAGTATCGGACTGATACCGGTATGTAATATCGGATCGGTCCATCTCTAATTCAAATGTGAAACATTCAAACAAAGGAAGAAGAAGAAGAAGAAGAGCTGTTTTGTTTTGTACCATTTCCTCTGTCACTGTGGGCATTGTGGCTCTATGGGTTGGGCTATCACCACACGTTCAGCCTCCACTGCAGACACTGACGGAAGTGAGCAGTCACACAAACTGGGGCAAAAAGAGCATAGCTCCAAAAACACGACCCATAAATCTACAAACACTTCATTACCGCTGAAACTCCAAAAGTCTAGAACCGTTATTATCCGTGTTCAGAAACAAGAATATGAACAGTAAGAAAGACCTGTTTATCAAACAGTGTCGGCACGGTTTAATTTCCTCTTCAGTTCCCTTCTCAGCAGAAGGAGACAAGCTCGATTTCAGTGTTACCTGAAGACAGAATAGTGTTAAAGTTGATCTAATCTCATCATAAGGTGATAGTGAACTTTCCTCACTGCGCGCAGGTTGAACAGGTGACAACACACCTGTCACCAAAGGGCTGCTGCGACTTCTTGTTGACATTAACTTCACGGGTACGCTGCCACCGCCGGGGACTGAATTCACACGAAGCTGTAAAAGACAGTCTGTGTGTGCAGATGTGAGAAGCACAGACAGCAAAAGACAGAAGATGAGAGACGAAGAGGAAGAAAACCTGAAGCTCTTTAATGAGCACCGTCACAAGACTGAGAGAAACTGAAACAACAGGAAGTCCCACGAGGCTTACACACACACACACACACACACGCCGAGCTGCACACACTCGGCAGCAGCAGAAAGAGCAAAACTGAGAAGTACAGTGTGTGAGAGACAGGCAGCACTGAGTCACTGTGGCTTCGACTGCAGCTGTTTTTCCAACAAGCCGGAAGTGTCACTTCCGTTTGCTCAATTTTTTTTTTCAACTACAAAGTAAAAAAAGAAAAAGAGAGAAAGTAAAACCTGCACAAAAGTCCTTCGATTGGTCACAATAATAAACGTTAAATCCGATATGTTCCAGGTATAAATAACACAGATGGTGAATGTGTGTCAGTGTGTGTTTGTTCAAAAATACTTTCACACCCTGCAGTGACACGACAGAGGAAACGCTTCAGACATTTCACGAATGCTAAAATATATAAAGCATCACTGTTATGAGAAAAAAGCTCCATATTTATGGTAGTTTCACTTCAGCGGGGAGAGAACATGAAGCCAAAGAATTGATTTAATAAAAGTTGAGATTATTATTTGATCCCAAAACAAAATGTGACTTTGTGCTTGGTAGAACGCGCAGTGAAATGTTTCTTGTAGTTGGTCACCAGGTTTGCTCAGACCACAGGAGGGTTTGGGCCACTCCTCTCTACACAAACTCTAAATAAACCTTTGGTTGCTGCTTGGCAACTCGAAGCTTCAGCTCCCTCACACGTTTTCTGCAGGGTTGCCGTCTGTAGACTGAGGAGGCCACTCCACGACCTCCATGTGCTTCTTCAGCCACTCTGTTGTTACCTTGGCGGTGTTTTGGATCACTGTCATGCCATCAGAGCCATCTTCTGAATGAGAGGAGTTCCTCGACCACGATTTTAATGGCGCATGACCCCATCGGACCTTCAATGTGGTGAAATCGTTCTGTACCAGCAGAAAAACAGTCCCAAAGCACAGCGAGTCCACCTTCATGCTCCGGTGTTGGGGAAGATGTTCTCGGGGTCATGCTCAGCATTAGTCTTCCGCCAGACGAGCTGATGCCAGAGTTCACTGTTGGTTTCCTCTGACCACGGAACTTCCTCCCACACTTCCTCCCACACTTCCTCCCACACTTCCTCTAAATCATTTACATGTTCAGCTGCTCGCTTTCTCTCTCCACTAAAACGAAACTAAAATGAAACTATCATGAAATTAAAGATGATTTATTTCTGTGACAGCATATAGACACACTCCCGTATCACAGCTGAAGCAAGCATCTCTAAGGTAAAGGCCATCAGTCATTTTCTGGCATTGGTGTACATTTCCACTGATTTCAGACAAAGCTCCAAACACTGAGGGCAGAGGGTGAGTGAGGAGCGGCACCGAGGCCAGTTTATGTTAAACAAGGACTGAACCGGAGGATGGTGGACTGCTTCACCTCTCAGACTCTACAGCTTCATTAGGTCTGAGAGTGAAATGTGGAAGCAGAAATTGGGCCTCTTTAACTTTTGTTTCCTTGTTGGAACAGCAGCGTGTGAAGCAGTGTTTGTGTGACCAGGACAAACAGATTAGCTTCATTAGTCTTTGCACTCAGAGCTCAGCCGACAAAAGGAGCATCGTTAACCGCTGTACACCGAGTTCAAGTTACCTTCGTGCTGTTTGTGGCTGTATTTCTGAAAACAGTGGTCGAGTCAGTGGTTATAATATTAAAATATCCTTAAACTGTCGCTTTGATGTCCTCAAAGTTTGAGACAAAGAAAATTAACTGAACGATCACAAGTGTTTGGACTTCCATTCAAATACTGGGCTCTAATTAAGTTTTACCCAATACTAATATTTGGGAATAACGATGTAATTGTACAAATACTGTAGCAACATCAGCAGCTATAAATAGATCCAAGTGCTGGTTTTATAATCCCTGCAGCAGCAGCTCGTCTCTGCAGGGCCAACAGTGGCTGTTGGCCTTTTATACTCGTGTTTAAATCTATTTTTATTAGGAGAAGTTTGACCACTGATGTCATTTTCAACACACACACAAAAAAGCAAATTAGATGAGTTGTTTGTCAAACAAGTGATGTGGGGAGAAAATAAGAGGAAGCAGAGAAAGGTGGACAGACAGAGGAGAAAATGTGTTATTATTCAAACAAGCACACGAGGTTGAATATGAATCATCTGCCAGTCAAACAGAGAGAAGGTAAAGAGCCTCATCATCGAGGAATATGTGAAGAAAAGCGATGGCAAAAGGGAGAAAACACCGAAGAAAGAAAGCTGGCAAGAGAAAGGTTAAAGGTTAAAATGCTGGGTACCAATCCGGTGAGGAGAGGCTCAGGAAATATACAGAAGACGGAGGAAGGAACACAGGTGGGAAAAGATAAGAGCAGCAGAGATATAAAGGCAGCAACAATGTGACAGTGAAAGAAGAGGTGATAATGAGAGAGGGAAGACAAGGAGGAGAAAAGAGAACATTTGAGCCAAAGCATGAAGACAACAAATCATAAAGCAGCACAAACTGAACAGGACTCGACACCTCCGGGGTTTGAACCCTATTGAGACAAAAACAGAGCGAGCCAGAGAGCGAGACAAAAGATGCAGAAAGAAGTGGATGAAGTGTCTTTTCTCCTTTTTGAATCTAGGAAAGAACAAACTGACAGTCAGTGCAAAAACACCCAGAGGGAGAGACGAGCTGACTGGATATTTACAGCATGGAAACAGAGACTGAAGCAAACAAACAAAAAAGGCAGAAAATCATTAGAGGAATTGACAGATATGCTACTTTGTATTCCCACGGTGGAGACGCCAGGATGGAGAAAAGGCTGTACTGGAGCCACGCATGGACGTTTTACACTGAATGACACGGATACACAAAGGTTAATAGTGATCAATATATATGGATAAGAAATGCAATAAACAAACAAGCCCGTTTCTCAGCTCGCAGCCTTTTATGGCAAATCTGTGCAGACAAAGATTTTTGCTCCCTCGTTTTCCTCTTTCAGAGTACCAGATGTCAAAACCCACGCCAAGCATTTCCATGCAGCTGGCTCTGTGATGTAGCCGTCCTCTGGTCCTTCTCCTTGTTCCTCCATCTGCGTCCCTTCATTTCTCTCTCAGATCTAAATGAGGTTGTCACAGTGTCAAATAGGAGGCGATGGAGCTTCATCTGCACTGAACCCACATCACCACCACCCTCCTCTCCCTCCCTTTCCAATTTCACTAAATCAACATCTCTTCTCCTCTGGCCTTCCAAGAGCCCTCCACGTTTGATGTACTGGTTCATCATTCATCTTTATTTGTGGCACTGCAGACTGACATTACTGTGTTGTTGTTAAAGCTGCTGTGTGAGTCCTCTTCATGCAGTTGGAGGACGCTGTGTGCTGAAGCTATCTCAGCCTCCAATTCCAGACTTATTAATGGCTAATGAATCACGTGCACACGTTTTACAACAACAGGGAAATAAGAATAATTACACCCATGTGGCATAATTACTTAGCCTTAAGTACAGTGCAGCTTTTACAATTCATGCAATTATCTCGTATGGAACACATTCCCACATGAAACCTACTATCAGCATAACTGTATATTAGTTTTAAATCAGACTGAAGCAGATAGTAGAAGGACCTTAATGATCACATGCAGAATACCTAGCAGGCTTTAAACCTTTGTTTCAGAGGGCCAATCACAGCTCTGTCAATCTGCAAAGCCTAACCGGAGTGGTGCACGCCTGGCTGGTTCACCTTGATGGTTCAATAAGTTTTTCTTTGTTTCAGTGCAATTTGTCAAACTGTGTCTTTTGACATAGAAAGAAAAACAAAGGTTAACATGTGATAAGAACTCGCAGAAATGGAGAAAGAGAGGATAGGAGAGGAAGATAAGAAAAACTAAGGACTGTTCAAAACTCAACTTTTTAAAAATATAATTTGCTGAACTTACATGAAATGTCCCAACTGTTTTTTTTTAATCCGCTGATGTGAGATGTTTGCTGAAGATGTCTCCAAGTCTGACTCAGAATGCAGGGAAATTCAATTATCTTGTAAAATTAAAGGTTTTACTGGGCAGATGCAGGCTAAACTGGGTAGTTAGTAGTATTATGGGGCATAGCAGACTGGTAGCCATCATCACTGCCAGGTTAGGTACTGGGAAGCAGCAGATACGTTATAAGACATCATTGAAATAACTCTGAACTGGAATGTACGGCTTCTTTGATTCTGGAAGAAGTTTGTTACCATTATTAGTCATTTATAAAGGCTAATGGTTTATAATGGCTAAGGGTTAAAATTCTCTTGTAACATGAGCCCTGACTGCATTAATCCACAAACAGCGCTGGACTTCAACAGCACAGGTCAGCCAATTTCAGCCCCATTATAAAAACACAGAAATGATTATGGAGTTCAATTCTAAGTGACTCATTTCCTCCCACTGCACTGCTACACAGGATCTTAGGCTTCCCCACCTGCAAACCCCACGTCTCCACCCTGATTACACTTTTATAGATCCAGAGAGGCCAGCTCCTTCTACATGCTGATGTAAAAACTGATAAATCACCTGAAAAATAACATTTATTTTTCCAACCTTTAAGAGATGAATCATCTTGATTAAAACTCTGCTCACATACACATATTTTGAGTGCACGAGTATATAAACGACAGGGAAGAAATCCGTCACATATTTCTGACCTGTTTGCTTTAGTTATTCTCATATCTGAGCTTTTTATCTAAATCAGGAAGCTGCTCATTTCTGACTGTAAGGCAGTCGTGCGAGTAAAATAACAAGCCCCACCCAGTCCAAATGACCAACTCACTGGACCCTGTACGCCCGCCTCATAACTCCGTGTAACCCCTCCCCCCAGTAAGAACAAACGCTTCCAGAGATTCATCAACACTGAAAACACTGAACGCTTTCCCAAATCCGACCATGATGGGGAACATTACAGCCTGATTTTCTGTACCTGTGCCCAGAAACAAAATCAAACAAAAACATGAACGAATCCACATCAACATGTCAAAGTATTGACAAATGCAACAGTGCAGATCCATATCGAAACCGTCTGCGTGCAGCTGTTTGATGCCGCAGATGACTCACTTTTCATGCTGTTTACCCAAGCCTGACTATCCGTCCACACCGACCGTCTCACTTTGGTTCGTCGATGCAGAGAATTGATCTGCCCAGAAAAATACAAGTTATACCAAGTGTATCATCTGAAAATTTGCAAAGCTTGCTTCACGTAGTTTATGTGGGAAAAAGTGTCTCAAGTTGCCTCACTGGACTCAAGATGCTAAACACAGAAACACTGAAGCTTCACTTCTTTCCCACTTATATGAATTTTGTTTTAACATTTAATGTCTCTTTTGATTTTGGATTTTTCTTCTGACATCCAGATTAAACCAAATGAGATAAAACAGTCTGATCAGTTAATGCGTGCATTGCAAAAACAATCTCTAACCAAGTGCATCCATCAGACATTCAATGCTGCAAAGACTGTAAAGATCAAGCAAAAAGATGCAGAGTCATAAAAACGATGCACCAAAAGATTCCAGAGTTTCATGAAAGGTTTGTCTAAACTTCTACAGACTGCAGATTGATTTGTTTTAACTTGTCGATTCAAATTGTGTTGAGGCTTCAATCCATGCATTATACAAACAGCTGCAGGCGCTCATAGTCTCTAACTCTCTCTCGTGTTCGTGGTTTTAATTCTTAACAGAATTATCTGAAAAATACGAAAAGAAAGTCATGCGCTCAAGTGTTGGTGAGTGAAGTTATTTTTCTCTTGCTAACCACAAATTAGGAGGCATCTGTGTCTTTGTGTTGCACCGTTACTGTTTATGGATGCAACTTGCAGGCTTGCTCACATTTCCCATCCGCCTCACATTCAAATATGTTCTGGCTCCTGAAAAAGCCACAGAGAGGCCAAAATGCTAAAGACAAGGCTTCGAAACAGAACCCAGACAAATGGGTCTATGGGTTCATTACGTCTCCAATCTTAATTTAAAAAGCTTGAAAATCAGGCAAAAGTGGAGAAATTAAGGAGGAAATCTTGCTTTCACCTTATTATATATTTGAATATAATGAATCTTAATTATAAGCAGAAAAGCTGAATGTTGAGTTAGAGAAAATACTGCTCATACAACCCCTGCTGGATCGATACATGTTAGAAAAGTACACAATTCATTAACTGAATTCTCTGTCACACGCTCTTTATTTTGTCCTTCACAGACACACAGACATCCGTGTTATGTGATGTCAAAATGACATCGAGAGCTGTGATGTCAAAATTCCTGTCCATCTTTTTGTGACAACGTCGAATTATTGCAGCCGAACAAACGTGGCAGGAATTACACCTCAGTAAATGGGTCAAGCTGGTCCATGCCACACGTTCAAAGTCTCTGAGACGAAATCAAAATATGAAACGTCCAGTTAGAAAAGGAGTAAAGTCTTTGGAATAACTGAGGAATAACTGGGTAAACAGATTCAGTGATGCCATTAAATATACATTTAGAACTGATCCTATTACAAAAACGGACATGAAGTCAGACAGAAAATTTAGATGGGAAAAATTATGAACAGCATTAAAATGTAATTGGCTGCATTGGTGCAGACATACGCACTTATTTCAGGGACGCTGCAGAACCATGTAAAGCACTGGCCAAACCATAATGAGTCATTAAAGTCGGGTGTCCTGTTCAAGGACACGGTGACGTGGAGCCAGGACAGAAGCACTACACATTTAATAAAACACCCAATCTGCCTCCTGAAGGATAATATTCTGCTGTCCAAGCATCTTCCACATCCCCCATTTATCAGCATTCAGGTTTAACTTCAATTTTTAAAGCAAACACAAGATTCCTGTAAGTGGTGCAGGTTTGTTAGCATTGCTGTTGTATGCAGGAAAGCTTGTGGAAGATGGATGCACTAACGAGCTTTAGTATCAAATACACAATTGTTTTAACTGTGACATATTTTCCCTTCAAACATCTCTCCTTGTGCTCACTGCTGTCCTGCTACACTGGGATTTGAAGCATCCATGGTTTCAGAAGAAAACTATTCAGTTTTATTTATATAGCACCAAATCACAACAACAGTTGCTTCAAGGCTCTTTATATTGTAAGGTAGACCCAACAATACTATCAAAGACAACAGAACAATCCCAACAGTCATATGACCCCCTATGAGCAAGTGCTTTGGTGACAGTGGGAAGGAAAAACTTCCCTTTAACAGGAAGAAACCTCCAGAAGAACCAAAGTAGAGATAGTGTCTCTAGAGATAGTTGGTTCTAATCTGATGGCCTAAGGTGGAAACAAAATGAAATGAGGTAAGGAGTGTTGCTTTGACACACCGGAGGAGATTCAGTTTGTATCACTTAGAAGTCCAAAAATGTGATTTCAGATGAGCTAGGCTTTCAGCTGGCTGAAGTGTGGGAGAGGTGTAGCAGCACTATAGCTGAACCTTTAGATCATATCTCCCTTATACACACACAAATCATGTTTTACATTACAGGAAACAGTTAACTTACATACATTAAGTTACATCCCCGTATTCAGCTGATTTAGAATCAGCAGTTAACCTACAACGCACAAGGAGAATATGAATACTCCAATAGAAAAGTCAGATGACCGAGAGGTTTGACTCACTTTACTGTGACATGAGCGTGCTAGCTGCTACGCTGCCATGCTACCTAGTGAGGACTCCTAGCTTAAGATGCACACACTTTAATGTCCTTCTTAACACTGAAGCAGATTATTCGTCTGCAGAAACTTTCAAGTCTCTGCAAGTTCATTTTGATGGTCAGTGTAGATGTAGTGAAACAAACTGAACTAATGGCTACATGCATGAAAGAAAAGTTAAAAGGTGTCATTTTCTTATACAAAGGTAAGCAGCACTGTGTGTGTGATTTATGGTTTATTGAATCAGTATTTGCCCTCCTGCTAATCTCCCGTCCTTTCAGGAGATTAGCTTCACAAACTGTAGATAAGGAATGCAGGAAAACACACACACACACACACACACAGACACAGACACACACACACCTTCCTGCCACTATTCTGTGGACAGGTGAGTAGACTAAAGCAACAAGACAGTGATGTAAGTCAGACTGACAGTCTTCAGACAAATCCTGGCAGTGTGTGCTCATTCAGCTGGATCACTGAACCATGGATGTGAATAATTTGGATTCCAATTGAGTGAGATAGTGTATCAGGATATAAGGCTGATATAATAAAGACAGAGCTCAGTATAGTTTCATGCAGTTACTTTGTTGCCAAAATCTAAAAGCACAGCTAAAACGCAGAAGTCAATGCACAGACACGCTTGAACCAGTTTGGTTTTCTTTAAAGCATCTAGAGTGTAAGTTGTCTGAAATTCACTAAATTAAAAGCACAAACTCTCCATCCCAGAATGATGCAAAGAACTAACAACCAGCAGCCAACATATGGGCCTTCAGACAATAAACTGTGCCATGGCAACTGGCACGAGTCCTACTGTTTATCCATTCTTCAAAAGAAATCTCTGGGCGTGTGTCAAGACTGTACCTGTGTTTGTGCAGCCCGTTTGTTCTGCGAGCAAACAGAAAAGGCGACTTGGACAGCAAAAAGAGAGCGTGCACACGCCTCACAATAGAATGCTATTATCAGCATGTGACATGTGTTCCTTTTTCACATGTTCAGGCAAAGTCCGACTGGCAGCTGCAGAAGTGGCAGCGTGAACTATGTTAACTGTCAGATGTCACAGTTTGGTTGTTCTCAGTTTTGGTCACTTTAGTAAAAAAGTGCCGTTTTGTCAGACTGGTGATGAACACCAACGCACGGCTCACAGCGCCGAGGAGTTTCGAGGCCGCTGTTGACACTCCTGCATTGCTCCCTCAATCAGTGCCTTAAAGCTTAATTGTCTGTGTGTGTCCTCAGAAGTACTTTTACTGTCACACGTGTAACTGCCTCCTGGTAGTTTCGACAGGAGACGAGCCTCAACATAAAAACTTGTCCTGCTGCAGGTGAGATAAAGGTGAGACATGTGCATACAGTTTTCAGCAGGGAGCCACCTATCACAGATGTTTCATTCTCATTTTTATATTAAAAGAAAAAAGCGAGACCTTTTAGTTATAATGTAACCAACAACAACAGGTTCTTAAAAATATACGTGCTGTGGCTTATAGATTAAACCACGTACAGTGTTCTCCCCTCCATAAACACATTATTACTGGAACACAAACGGCGTCCTCACCCACGGACCCTGGATTCAGTTTCTTATATTGTTTGAACTATGACATCGGTTTTGTCACAATCTGTGCTCCTCAGGGTTACTGGGACATTGCTGTAATAAATCTTTTAACAACCACCCTAAAGGTGGCTGCAGGCCAAGCGTGGAAGTCACTACAAGAGCCGGTCACAGCGACACACAGCACCAACTAAAGTTTAACACTCTTTTTGGCCGCATAGAGACTGAAACCGTAATCACACCTTTCACAAAATAACACCTCTGAATTAATAACATAACAACTCGTAAATAAAATAATAATAAAAATGTGTGTTTGCAGATAGTTTTTCTCCTCAAAGAAAGAAAGAAAGAAAGAAAGAATACTTTATTGAGTCCTGTGGGGAGACTCCTCTCTGCATTTAACCCATTCGCTCAGTGAAGCAGTGGGCAGCACTGTGTAGGGACGGTACCTTGCTCTGGGGTACCTCAGTTCAGTGGATTCGAACCACCGACCTTCCGATCATGGGGCCAGCACTCTACCTACTGAGCTATCCCTGGAAAGCCATCAGAACTGAGAGTATTTGACTGGATTCACTGCAAATACTGACCCGTCTGTATTTTCTTTGTTTTTTTCAGCACTTAAAGTGAAGAAAAGACAAAAAAAAAAAAAAACAAGTGAATCAATAAATTCAACTGTCAGGAATATAAAGTAGAGCTGAGTTCATTAAAGCATCTGGATTATTGTGAGAGGCAGTGCTTCACCAAACTCTTCACTCCTCTTCAGATTTACACCCACCGAACAGAAAGTGGACGCAGCCGTCACAAAGTAGCACCATTTGCAGATACGTCTTCATACTGAGACGCAGGCTACGTGTAATAAATGCACAGCAGCAGTAACTTGATTAATTATTTAAACCGTCTGATGTGGCACTCAGGTCTTATGTGAGGTTATTAACCTAAATGCTGCTGCTGCACGGTGGACGGCTGAGCTGCATCCGAAAAATCATCGGGGAACAACAAGGATCAGGCAACGAAGAGCAGACGTCACAGGGATCATTACAAAATGTTTTAAACACAGTTTTATTTTTATTAGTAGAATACTCATACTGCAGAGCATTATAAGAGCAACGAAGAGGAAAGTGAAATGTATGTGCCGACCTGCAGGGACCCCTGTGGGTGCCACCTGGGCGCTCTGACATCGAAGCAACAGATCCGATGAGTTATAGCGCGGTCGTGTCAGATTACACTCCACATCCATCACACGATGGAGGGCGGATGAGACGAGAGTTAAACGCACACAAAACATTTATCTGATGAGCTGGAATTACCTGGAAGCTCAGACACTCAGAGATGCTGAAATATAAACTATAAGAAATATAAGCCGACAAACTGTTGCAGGTCAAGCTGATAAAAACAGACTCAAAGCCAACGTAGCGTTTTCTCACTGAGCTGTACTCTAAAAAGGCTTTCCTAACACACTGCACATGCAGAGAAGACGAGAGACTGAGGATTATTTCTATTAATTCTCAGTGTCTTTAAAAAGGTGCATAGCTGGAGGCTTTCTCTAAAGTGAGAGCGCTTTTACTGACGAGCATAAAAGAGCTGGATATCACCTTTATACAAACCTGCGATGGCTGCAAGATACAGAGGAAAAAATCCATCAATATTAAACAACCCCGTCTCCTAGGAAGGCTTGAAATGAGGACCATACTATAATAACTCACTCTTAAAGGATATTTCTATAATTATCCTTCTTCAGCGTAATTAAGCCCAAAATGCAACCTTCAGGAAAGAAGCTGCAGTTCCTCAAACGGCC
Source organism: Simochromis diagramma (assembly GCF_900408965.1). NCBI lineage: Eukaryota > Metazoa > Chordata > Actinopteri > Cichliformes > Cichlidae > Simochromis > Simochromis diagramma. The sequence goes on along the minus strand of NW_024387222.1, from coordinate 485,548 downwards.
ACCTGAGGGTCACTCAGAAAATAACATGAAATAAGAGCTATAGTGGGTCCCTACAGCCAATTTCTCCATTCTTAACAATTGTACAGTGGCTGTGTATTTTATATGCATCAGATATCTGCTGAGGTTTGCTCAGTATTATTATTATTATCTGAATCAGATGTGTGAACATCAGAGAAGGACGCCGTGCTTCAGGAAGTGTTTTCTTAGTAACCGCAGTTATAATTGTATCTGCCGTGAAGTTAATTAAAACCACCACCTTCTGTCAAAGACCAGCTGCAAACTCTTTAAGACAACCGCTGAGGTGTACAGGGCTGAAATACTGAAGCTTTCGATTTTCCTCTAAGACATGTAGAGCCTGCCAGTCTTAGAAGGAAGTAAGACATGTTCTGTGACCACCTAGGGGACCCGTGCGGAGCCAAGCGTGAAGACGAGAAGACCTACAAAACAACACCAGCAGATGAACAAGCAGCCAAAGCTTCAGACTGACAGCCTTGCAAGCAGACAGCTGTTAAAGGTCTCATCAGCAGCAAGGCAGGAGCCCAAGAACAGGCCTGTGAGGCTATAGCTGAGGTATTCAGCAAGTGTGGGCAAGGAGGAGAGCATCAGCTGTGAGCATGGAAAAGCAGAACGAGAGAGAGAGAGAGGTGAAGCTGCGGGGAAAGAGGGAGAAAAGGGTGGAAGGAAACAAAAATGGTGCCGAGATGGGTGAAAAGAGAGGAAGACAAACTGTAATAAAAGAGGACACACATTTCAGACAAGTCCAGGAAAATGAAGACGCCATATACGTACGCTGAGAATATGATCTGCAGGTTTTATTCTAATTACCAGAGGCAGCATACATATCTATGCAGTATTGATTTCAGCAGTCAGAAAGAAGAAAACAAATCCTCCATGTTTTCAGCTTCTGAATGTAGAAACATGGCCACCAGGCACAAACAAGCAAAAGAGACTACAGGTGTGGGTTTCAGGTCTGTAAAGGAGGGATTCTTAATAGGTACAGTGATGATGAAGGGTCATAGTTCAGATATAAAGTGAAGAACAGGGTGGTTAAGGACAATAGGGAGGGGACAAAGAGAAAAAAAAAGCCAAAAAGGACCAGAAATCGAACAAAGTAATGAGAAAAAGAGATGAGAGAGAAATAACTGCTCCACCAGAGATAGCACTCGGCAAAGAGAAAGTGGAGGGCTGATGAAAAGGAGAGGTGGAGGTGATGATTGTGGAGTTTTCAAGGATTGTGTGAGAGTTTGGAGGGAGGGGGTGAAGAAGTTGTTTGTGATTTGGAGTCGTATAAAAAGCTCAGTGTTTTTAATCAGCGTTTGGCTCTTCTCTACCCACACAACCCCCACCCTCACCCACATCCACCCACCGCGAGTTAGAGCAGATGACGCACACTCAAACCCAACACACACCTGAGATACACAAACACACGACTGATTCTACAAAATCCAAGTAAATCCAGGTACAGATGCGTTAACGGGCAACATGTTCCTACTCCGAGAGCATCAAATACTGTGTGTGTGTGTGTGTGTGTGTGTGTGTGTGTGTGTGTGTGTGTGTGTGTGTGTGTGTGTGTGTGTGTGTGTCTGTGTGTGTGTCTTACAATGGTGAAACTCTGAGCACTCCTTCTGCTTCCAGCTCGTCACACATAGATGCTTGTAAAGGCTCCTCTTAGTGTCACGTTCAGTTGCACTGGCTAAGCCTGATTTTTCATCATGCAGGCCGGTGTACTCGTGAATTACTCCACCTGTCCTACACCAAAATGTGGAATCGGTCCTTCTTTAAAAAAATAAAAAAAAATAAAAAAAATGACTGTTGTCTCTCAGCATCAAATATTGCTGTGACACGTGCAACAAGACGCAAATGATACAAGCCACGTCCTGTCCATGTACACAAACAAACTACTCCACAAAACGCCACACGCACAGGCTAATTATGAATATTTACTTTGAATATTCAGCATTTCAGATTTATGGTTTATTTGTTTTGCAGCACCAGAAGAAAGCATCTAACCGGTACAAATTTATTCTGCAGCAGGAAAACAAACTTGCAGTGACAAAAACAACAGGAAGCCCTGCAACAGATGGTCTGGCCCCCACAGAGCACTGATCTCAACATCATGGAGTCTGGAACTACATGAAGAGACGGAAGACACGGAGACAGACTAAACCCACAGAAGCACTGACGTACGCTCTCCAAGATGATGAACGACTTACCTGCCAAGCACCTTGAAAAATACAACAAATATTGATTTATGTTTTAGTGCACGTTGAATGAATTCAATTGATAAATTCTGAAAGCATCCTCACTATCCCATCTTTTCTATGAACTAAAGACGCTATAAAAAGTCCTTTGGCATTAAATAATGAATAAAATAATCAGAAGAATTACATGAAGAGATGGAAAACATTCAAACAATCAGCACTTAAATGTGGGTCTGTATGGGTCAAGTACGTCTGTTAGACAAGCACTGACCCAAAGGGTGCGACCACCTCCAACCCCGACCCCCACCACCTCATCCTTCCATGTCCATACATGCAAAGGCTGAGGACCAGCAACAAGACCCCCACAGAGAACCAGTGAGAACAGACATGGCGTTGTTTCAGTTGTTAATAGCACAGAAAGAAGGAGCTGGAGTGGAAGTGGGTTGCCAGTTGGCTTGCAGATGTTTAGTGACTGTGGCTGGGGTAAAGCAAGTTAAATAATGAAGTTTGCCAGGTGGATGTGGAGCTGATGACTTTGACACTGACTTGTTGATCTGCCTGGAACATAGCTGAGTTTGATCATATAACAAAAAATATAAGGAACTAAATTAAAAAGGTGCGGAGAAGCTACCCAGCTCACGACACAGCTTGATAAAAAGCAGACTAGATGGGATCAGCACTGAGGGCACTTCACCAAGACGACACACAAATGTCAGTTATATTAGGCGTATTAGCTGAATCTATTGACTATAAAAGACGCCTCGCAGTCAGCAGATATGCCATTTCACAGAGACGATCAACCATAAAAATACTGAGAAATTTAAATCGACACAGAAGACAAAAACAAACATTTCCACCAGCTCAGACATTTTGGTTTTAAGAGAAAAAGCAGAGCTCTTATTAAAACTTGGAAAAATATATTCAGAAGTAATAAATTTACGGCTCCCAGCAACCTTAAACTGCACTAAAACATGAAACTGTGACAGTGACTGTGCTAGAAGAGAAAGAACGATCAGGTTAATTTGCTCATTTCTGCTGCATGTGTAAAGCGCTTTACAAATACAGGACATTTACATGGAGAAGTTGTTGGGGGGAAAGTGTGTTTCACTGCAGCAGTACTGCAGGTTTATTTGAGTTCTCACTCATTACCAGAAAAAAACAAACCCAACCATTACAAATGATCAAATGAGCATAAAGACTGATGGCATATAAATGTAGAGTTGGTTTTTCAGTGTTTGTATTCATGAGTTGGGCCTGCAGCTCTTAGTAAGCATACATAAACAGACAAAACAGCCAGGGTGCACTTAATGCTTAAAAGACATTTTTATGCTGACAGAAGCTTAATTGATTTAATTGTGATAAGTGACTCATTAAGTCAGATTTAAAAGGTCAGAATGATTGTTAGCATTTCGTTTACACATAAATCAGACGCATTTGGACTTTTCTGCCTGTTTTCTGCTACTCTGAGTTTTAAATTCACAGGTTTTCCTAAACCTAACCGAGGAGTCTCTGCGTCTAACCTAACAAGCAACTGAAAACAAAGTAACCGATAAGTCAAAGTGCCAACAACAAAGATCAGAGGACAGGAACCAAGTTTAGATTCGTGTACAGACCAATGCAAATGTCTTGATCCTTTTGGGCATAAATTGTGACACATCACTCAGACCGCATTTCTTCCATCTATCTGAAGCTGTGTTGAAGGAGGTTAAGCAATGTTTTTCAGTTTCTTACAGGGAATTCTGTGGCGTTCCCAGGTCGACAGGACACAGCTCCCTCAGCAACGTGTAACCCTGGGTCTCCATTGGGAAGCAGCCAGGACATCAGATGCCTGAACCACTGCAGCTGGTTCAGCACCTTTGTTCTCAGCCTCACTCTGGGCCTCCACAGACTCATATTTGATGCTGGTACCTGTGACCTCATTTTCTCAGTGACCATAGGTGAGGATTAGAACACAGATCATCTCGATCACCTCAATTCGCTCTTCACTACAATCGCTTGGTTAATTTTGTAGTTGCAAAACTGTAAGTGTAACTTCATTTGAGCAGACTGAGTCCATAACTGAAGCTCAGTCACCTTCTTTCCTCTTCCTTTCCTTTAATGACCCAAACGGTTCCTCCTCTTGCCGAACCCGAGGACATTCGACATGCTGCACCATGGCATCTTTGACAAACACCATCGACTCTTACTCTACTTACTCCCACCTCACTCTCACTCTTATACTATCCACTGAGAGCTTCTACTGATGGTAAACTGCAGGAGACAGCCTGACAAAGGGAAAGAGGTCATAGGTGAGATACAGAAAGAAAAATAGTAAAGCCAAAGACACACAAACGAGAACCTGCATCAACCCGACTACCCGTGGAATAATGCGACACATTTTCCAAAACACCGTATGAATTACAGTAACTCTTTTATCCCGTCTTATTTTAACATGAGGATGAGGTGAGAATTCAAACTGGCAACATGACAGATGCAGAAAGAAGAAAATGAACAATCAGAGAAAAGCGATTTGTTGGCTGTACTTAACACCTTTGTTCCTCACCATCTCCACATATCGCTCACTGAACAGGACAAGTCAGTGTCTGCAAAGTCCAGCATCCACTTCAAGTCACCTGCCATGCAACAAGGGCCCTCACGCTTTACATCAGGCAAATTTGCATCACACGATCATTTTAACCAGCGTGCTGTCCAAGTGTTGAAGCAGCTGTCCTCACTGATTTGAGCCTACATGTCCCAATAACCTCAGTGGTTTCATTTACAGCATAAATATGACACTTTTGTGTGTAACAGCTCATCCGACTCACAATCCATCACAGTTCACAACAAAACAACAAATCTGACCCTGAGCACAGTTTGGATGAGGACTCACTGAGTGGTCATTACACAGACAGCAGCTATTCGCTCTCGTTCCACATCAGCTACAGCTCAGGGTGTAAGAACAGCGGTCTCAGGTAGAGGATGAACTGGGAGGGCCAGTATTGTGCCAATCATGCTGAGCACAGTCCAAGAATCACACTATAAAACGGAAATTGGCATAACAGCGCCGCTGTAAGCTACAGTTTTAACACCTTTTCCTCTTTTCATGGTCTGTAACAAACCAACAAACAAACCACAACAATGCTGGCTGTAAACCCTTAGTAACACGGAGCTCTTAATTCTGTGGTACTAAACTCGGGCGTATGACACTTCTATATTTACTTGTAGTTAATGTCCCCCAAAGATTTCACCAGGATCATTCTTTCACTCTGTGACGACCAGGATCAGATCTTACATCCTTGCAAACAACATGAGCTGCAAGATGAGAAAGCCAAGAACTGCATTCAACTTTAGACAAAAAACAACAACAAACAGTTCAGCAAAGCTGTCCTCCAGAGGCCTGACAGATTAGAGGGGAGAATAAAAAGTCCTACTGAAGAATTCATGGAAAAGGATGAAGTGATAAAGTTAGAGCTCGTTGCAAAATATTTTTTCGTTTTTTTGTACAGATTCAATTTTACCTGCTCCAAAAAAACGTGACAAAGATAAAATGCACAAAGTGGTTAAGCATAGATTTAGCTGTTCAAAAAGAAAGAAAGATAAAGAAAGAAATGTCAAGTGTTTTTCTCCATTGTTACAACTCTGAAAGCAAAAGCTGTAATTTGGGTTTTAAACTGGTGTCTAACCGGCTGCCACAAGTCTCACCCCACCATCATTGACATCATTCCTTCAGTTCTGGTCTTCAAAACACAAAACCAATCACACGAGTGTTCACATCACATTTTGAAAAGCTGCAAAGGAACACAGCAAAATATCAGGTCACAGCAAAGGAATGATCCTGCAGGATTTAAAGAACAATGCTCACCCAATTACACTGACAATAGGTTTATTGCATCTGTTGTTTAGGAGCATTCACACATCCATATTAAAAAATAAATAAATAAATAAATAAATAAATAAATATGAAAAAAGGCAAATGTCTGCATAACTGAATCAAAGCTTTGTCTTACATTTGATCCAACTAGTGTGCAGACTTTTTCCAATTTTGCAGTCCTATTATATTTTATCCACTTCATTGTGCTAAACACATTCACAGCATAGCAATCACAGGAATAATAAAATAAAAAATACTCATTATTTCATCACAATACAACAGGAATACAAAAACATCTTTAAAATGAGAAAAAGATTTGAAGAACAGTTCTGAGTTCAATTTTTCTGAGGTAGAAATGTGAATTACAGCTCTAACAAAACTGAGTTTTCCTGCATTTTGCAGGACGTAAAGAGATTAAAGATTTTTTTTCCTTTTTGTGGCATCTGATTGTTTGCCTCAGCATGCGCCACTTACCAGAAATTACAATTGGCTTGTTTACCGCACTCCTCTCTCCATTCATTTCCTGTTTGTTGGAGGCTCTTGCTTAAATTCCCATTTTTGTGCCATTTCATTTCCTTTCCCTCCATTTCCTTGGGTATGTCTCACTGACAATCACTGTGCAATTTGCAGAAGTATTACATTCACAGAACAGTAATCTTGACACATCGTGAAACGGCGGTGTTGTTGAAATGGATGGACGGATCAGGATTTAGTCGGTGACTCAGCCGCACCACCATTGTGGCAAAAATCAGAGCCCTGCAGCTTCACACTTACCTGCTTTTGTGTCAGTCGTTTTTTCTTCTCTTTCAAAATCTCCAGCTACTAAAACGAAAGCTTCCTGCATGGCATCTGTTTAAAACTGCCAGAAGAAGAGCAGCTGTGACATAAAAGGTCGGTGACGACATCTTCCATTAATATGAAATCTTGATCCTGAATGTGTTACAAGATACTTTGAAAATTGCTCTTCTTCAAACTTGTTCTTGAGGAACAGCAGGTTGTCTTCCTGTAACGGTATTTCAGCAAATCATCTTCTGTCACTGCACCATACTGGTCTTGAATCCAGACAACTCGAGACTTTCAGCAGACGGCTGTATCTTTATCATTTCATTGTGTCTGTTCACCTGGATCATCTCCCGTCTCCCTGTTGAAGATCTTACCTTCTGAGATCTCATTGTTCTCCTGTGTGACGCTGCCGTTTTTTCTCCCTTGGGATGGAGCCATTTCAACAGCTGATTGCTGAGCTGGAAGATATAACACATGATGCAAAAAACAACATTAACGAATTGTAGGACACTGGAAGAAGCCTAGGACTCGATGTGTGCATCGACATATGACAACATGTGTTAAATAATACACACAACCTTCGCAGCAGCCAGTCATTCAAATTCAAGTGTTTGTCTGATAATCAGCAGGTGTGAGTTCCTCTATAAAAGCAGAGGTTTGCTTGTCTGGAGCATCCAACTGTGCGATTCCTCAGGCGTGGACATTCTATTACATTCAACCAAAGGTCAGACTAGGGGTGGGCGGTAGAAACGGTATAAATTTGGCCAACGGTAGAGATTTTGACTATACCGCTCTACCACGATAGTGCATGTTGATGGTGTCATCATCAAGCTGCGCCTGTTTTGGTTGAAAGCATTGCAGCGGCTGCAAACAACTGCAAATTATGCCGGCGACAGTAATACCAAAGAGATGAAGCACTTTGGGAATATGGGGAAAAGCCAAAACCTGCGCTTCCTCCACTTCCCTACCATTGATTCATTAATGCTGAATTCTCTCGCAGCTGCTCTATTCCCATGTTGTTGCAGTATATTAATGACTAACCTCGTATTGTGGATGGATTATCTCAGTTGTTCTCCTGACTGAAGTTTGGCCCGTGTATAGCATCATGCCATGCTAAATGTTATGCTAACATAGCTGTTTTGCTAGCGATCACGTAGCACATCATTATATACCAGCTAGTCCAACTTCAGTAACCCTACAAACGTCACTGCTGTTTAGTTTTCTGTCTTCATTTATGTTGGAAGTGATAACAGAGCTGTGCGTTTGAATTTTTTTCAGATATCTCTCAGTCAGAACATGGTATGTCATGTTTAGGTGGAAACTAGCGAGCTAACTTCCGCTAACTTCCTGCTAACTTCTAACTCCATCGAATTTAATAAATTCTGTTTTCATGGATGCCTGGATGTTAAACTTAATTGTTACACCTGGTAAAGCAGCAACACTGATTTTTAACTCTCAGTGATGCCACAGTGTTCGTTTGACTTTGGGACCTGAATTCGACGGAGTTTTGGACCCAGATTATTCCACGAGGCTCCTGACTACGGCAGCAGTAATGCTCCAACAATCCATCAAGCGGTGCGCCTTCATAGCTTACCAAAGTCACACTAAAACATTTTTTGACAGATTTCTGTGCGCCGTGTACCACATAAAATCGGTTCGAGGTCAGTGAGCACAACCAGAATTCATACACAAGGTGAACAGGATTATAAGATGCTTTTTGAGAAAATTAAAGGATTTTAAGTGTGCCTTTTAGTGTGTAAAATATGTTATACAGAAGAAAAGAATACAGTGGCTTTTGCAAGTCACTGTATATCACGATATATATCGTTGCCGCAGATGCTTCAAATTATACCGCGATATGGATTTTAGGCCATATCGCCCAGCCCTAGGTCAGACTGCAAAATGCTCAGAGAAACTAAGAGCTACATGTCAGACTCTTAGGTTCTCAGTTAACATGTTAAATGTTCATGACAGTGCAATTAGAAAAAGACTGAACAGGTGAAGGCCTGTCAGGAAGGGTTCCCAGGAGAAAGCCTGTTCTCCCTAAAAGAACAAGCCACATTTGCAAAGCTGCATCTGAACAACCCACAAGACCGAACAATGTTCTCTGGACAGACGAGTCCAACGTGGGGCAGAGTTTGGTTATAATGAGAACATCACACTGGTGAAAACATCAGAGTTTCAGTGCAACAACAGAACATTAGTCAGAGCTGTGAATCGAAGACATCAGGACACAGTTATATAACGCCATTTCGTCAGCTCTGAAGAGCAGAGCGGTATTCTAAATGCTGAGTCAAAAGGGCTTTTGTAGCCTGACATGAATACTGGAAACACTCAGCACCTGTGGATATGTACATTCAGCATCAGGTTTAAAAGCTTTGTTTTCCTAAAGCACAGCATGAAAGCAAGTAAATACCAGCAGGTCGCTGAATGTCAATGACTGAAACTAAGTAAACACTCAGCTCTGTATTCAAAACTGAAACACTGAGATGAGGTGGCTATTTGAATTCTTCACTGCTTTGCTCTCGTCTTCCAACAATAATGCTACGTCCAGATGAACAGAACCTTTTGGGATCCAACAATGCAGCTTAAATAACATATAAGAAGTTCTTACAGAACAAAGGAGGTCGGGATGAGGGTGCACATGTTTTGATCGTGTTCACAACACAAGATTACACAAGAGAGCTGCTGCACTGGTCTGTAGTGTTTCAAACTAAAGTGTGCTCTTGTCGCCACACCCCAATAAGTGATGTCACAGCAGGTATTCTGCCAATCACAGCTGATGGAAAGCACCTGCTGTCACATCACTGATTGGAGCCAAAAGTGCAATTTGGTGTCACACCGTAATCAACTCGGAGGCAGTTTTCTGTCTGATTTGGTGCGACTGTGACGACGTTTCAGTTCTCTTAATTTTACAACTCGAATTACATCAATCAAGCTGTCCAATCAGAAATCAGCTGGAGGATCCCTGAAGCAACAGATTTAATAATCAGTGGAGTCATTCTCTTACCTTCATGTTTGCCCTGAAGAGGTTTGCTCTCCTGCCCCTCATGGACTGCAATGATCTTAAAGTTGTACGTTTTAGAAGGATCAAAGTCCTCGATGACCAGTTTTGCTTCCTGCTTTGATGCCTGAACCACCTTCTGCTCTCCGCCTATTAAAGAAAAAGCACAAACACTTAAGACTGATAATTACAAGCAAGAAACACACCCCCCACCCTCTGGGTGTGCGGCCCTTTCTCCTTGTTTCTGTTTGTATGTTAAACCTCAACCCCACATGCATTCAAGTCAACTGATAGACCCTGTATGATAAAAACCAATGAAGCCTCTGGATCTGAGAAGTGAAGCCAAAGTCTCAGTTAAGTTTCTTTAAGCTGCAGCCGTTATAAACCTCTGTTGGCAAAACAATATAGAGGTCTATGAGAAAATGACTCAAAGTCTCATCTCAGTAAACATTTTCCTGAAGTTTTATGACTTTCATTGTCTAAAACCTACCATAGGGTAAGATAGACCATTTACTTTAGAATAAGCAGGGTGTTAGCCAGTCGTTTTAATACAGAGACCATGGTAGGCATGAGGGTTAAGCCAAAGATATGCCAAGATTTATCAAATCAGTCGTAAATCTGTCCAAAACAGCTGCCACAGAAATGGTGTTAATTCAACAGTGATAGCATCTTGTCCTCACAAACACTGTGAGCACAAGATGTCCGTGCAGCTATCAGTCGGTGAGGGTACGAGCTCATCCCCCAGGACTTATTCACAGCACGACACAACCTGAATTTTAAGGCTGTGTTTAAACCAGTGAAGATAAAACATAGCTAAATCAATAAATCACCTCACACAGGTAGACAGCAGCGGTCGGACTGCATGCAATAGAAATCTGGCTTTGTTTGACCTTTTTAGTGTCAAGAAAAAACAATTCAGTGTCATTTTGGACAACAAGACTGTCGGTCACACAGCGAAAGTATATTATCGAGAATTTCAGGAGGATTCTGTGTTGTGTCGAGTGTCTTTAGTAAGACTGCTGAACAAAAACCTCACTCTGCTGCACAAAAACAAATTAAATACAAAAAACGCTTCATTACCTTTCATTTTCTTTCTATTGTAACTCTAACCTTACAATTAAAGTACATTTGGCAGAATAATTTTCAGTGCCAGCCTCCTTCATAATGTGACAATCACTTTGTAGATATTGCACAACTTCAGTAATTTCCATGTAGTTATGTTTTAAATTTAACACAACGCCTGTTTAGGAGCATAGAGATCACTGCAGAGCTTCAAAACTTTTTAAATTAAACTTTCAGGCTAGATATCCATCCACATCAATAGGTGTGTTTCAGATGTGCATTATAAGAAATGTTTTTTTTTTTTTACATTTAACATGTTCATGGACACAGCTGGTAATACAACACACGGCTCAGATATGTGCAGAAAGAGCCCGACAGGGCAAAGAGAACAGGTAAGCTTAAAAGTACATTTCATTTTCTGTAACAGCTGTAATTTGTTCTAAGATGAGGTCATTGTTACGATTAAGTAAAAATTAAAAACAGATGTAAATCTCTGGACTGATAAATTTATGACTAAAAAACAACTTTATGTTGTTCAGGTTTCTCTACTCCCAAATTTTACAAACCACTGAGTTGACTTGGCACCAGCACTGTTGTACCGCTACAATACAGGGTGGGCCATTTATATGGATACACCGTAATAACATGGGAATGGTTGGTGATATTAAAGTCCTGTTTGTGGCACATTAGTATATGTGAGGGGGCAAACTCCTCAAGATGGGTGGTGACCATGGTGGCCATTTAGAAGTCGGCCATCTTGGATACAACTTTTGTTTTTCCAATAGGAAGAGGGCCATGTGACACATCACACTTATTGGTAATGTCATAAGACAAACAATGGTGTGCTTGGTTTCAACGTAACTTTATTCTTTCATGAGTTATTTACAAGTTTCTCTTTGTTCGCAGCCATTGACATGTCGAAGAGGTTAACACGTGAGGAGCAGATCAAAATTGTGTTGATTTCTGGTGAACGCAGTAACCGGGTCATTGCAGCAGATTTCAATGCAAGACACCCTACGAGACCACCCACCTCCCATGCTACAGTTAGCAAACTGCTGGCTAAGTTTCGTGAAACTGGTTCAGTGTTGGATTTGCCAAAATGTGGACGCAAGAAAACTGTCACTTATGAAGAAACATCAGTGGCTGTCCTAGCTTCATTCAGCGTAGCACTCGCCGCATGTCACTGGAGAGTGGCATTAGTCGAACATCCCTTCGGCGGATATTAGCTACTCACAAATGGCACCCTTACAAACTCCAGCTACTGCAGCATCTCAACGAGGACGACCCAGATCGGCCACAGAATTTGCAGAATGGGCAAAACAAAAATTGGAACAGGACCCTCAGTTCACACAGAAGATTTTGTTCAGTGATGAGGCAAACTTTTATGTGAATGGTGAAGTTAACAAACAAAACCACCGCTGTTGGTCTGACACTAACCCACATTGGACGGATCCCTCCAAGACTGTTGGAACAACAAAAGTGATGGTTTGGTGTGGTATATGGGGACAACGATAGTGGGTCCATTCTTCATCAATGGAAACCTCAAGGCCACTGGATATTTGAAATTGCTACATGATGATGTGTTTCCCTCTTTGTACACTGAAGCTGGCACGTTCCCTGAGTTTTTCCAGCAAGATGGTGCACCACCACATTATGGGTGCCAGGTCCGAGCATTCCTAGATGAACAGTTTCCTGGAAAGTGGATTGGTTGTCGTGGGCCAGTTGAATGGGCCCCAAGGTCTCCCGATCTGACCCCTTTAGACTTTTATCTTTGGGGTCATCTGAAGGCAATTGTCTATGGTGTGAAGATACGGGATGTGCAGCACCTGAAACTACGGATACTGGATGCCTGTGCTGGCATTTCTCCTGCGGTGTTGCTATCAGTGAAGAGTGGGAGAAGAGGGTTGCATTGACAATCCAACACAATGGGCAGCACATTGGACACATTTTATAAGTGGTCAGAAACTTGTAAATAACTCATGGAAGAATAAAGTTACATTGAAACCAAGCACACCATTGTTTTTCTTGTGACGTTACCAATAAGTTTGATGTGTCACATGGCCCTCTTCCTATTGAAAAAAACAAAAGTTGTATCCAAGATGGCCGACTTCTAAATGGCCACCATGGTCACCACCCATCTTGAGGAGTTTGCCCCCTCACATATACTAATGTGCCACAAACAGGACTTTAATGTCACCAACCATTCCCATGTTATTACGGTGTATCCATATAAATGGGCCACCCTGTATTCTGGGCTCCTTTTGGCCATGAAGGCAGTTTAACCTGTGACTCACGCGTAGGGCAGACAAATATCTGCAGCTGCATGAATAATCGTCTGTTCAGCTGTGCTGAAACTAACCGGTGAAAAAGCCTTGAGCAAACGCTTTCAGATCTGTGAACTGCATCTGTGGGGTCAAAGCCACTTTTTCCTATTTTTGGTTCATCCTCGTACAGCTATGCTTGTGTAATATTAGCTTTACAATGCACAAAAACGTGTGCTGGTCCGAGTTAACAAGAATGCATGAAAGTCATTGCCTTTTGCAAACAGGAAAAGGGATTTTTTTTGTTTAGAAAATGTCTTTCAGTTCAAAACGTTACCTGTAACGATTCCTATGCTGAAGCTTTGCATTTACCCTCTGACTCTACATCACTTTTTATTATCAGATTAACAATAAATTTTGTCAAAAAAGGTCAATCATTTAATAAATCTGCAAAATAGAACATATTTAACTTCCTGTAAGCTTTGAGTGGAGGCTTCACAGACTTCCTTCTGTTCACATACCACATGAGTGTCTTACTTGAGGGCAGATGATCAACCAGCCACACCAAGCATGTCTGTTTTTAACTTTGAGTGATATCAGTTTTATGAGCGTAATGTTTGTTGGTCCTTTACTGGATCTCGAGTATTTAATGTTCTTGAACAAATTGGGCCTGTTCAAGAACACTTTACACAAGCAGATGACTTCTGATGAAGATGCGTGGTGTGATGAGATTGCCATTGACCCCGTGTTGAACTCTTTGAGTTCAGTGTCTCTCGGCCATCATTACACGTGTGAAGCGTGCACACCTGCCACACACCGCTGTGCAATCTCAAAATATGCTAAAACGATCTCTTAAATTGCTCAAGAAATATTGAGAAGCCCCGGGCTTCAAAAGCTGAGGGGAGAAACTGAGGATGTGAGCAAAAATGTAATAGACTGTAAATAAAAATCATATAAAGAGTATGTGTTTAGCATCCGATTCTGCCAAACGCGCTTTGCTGTAGCAGCAGGAGAAAGTTTTGGCAGAAGTCAGCAGTTTGCAAATTGACTGTGCAGTGTAGGTTTTTGCTTCCTGGCTTGAGAGAGAGTGTACCAGATATTTACTGAGCAGTCCAAGATCATCAGAGTAGCACATGCTAATTAGTTTAAGAATTTGTGATGTAAGAAAAGTGCTTATTCTTTCTTTGCCTTTTTTTCACGAGGCTTAATTAAAATTAGCCACTTTTCCTTCTGTTCATTTCTCGTACTTTTCCTGCTGCTGGAGAACAAACGTTCCCGTTGGGATTCATAAATCTTAAACTGTCAGTTACCAAATCTAATTTCTTCTGCAGCAGCTGCTCCTTCAAATTGACTGACAGCAAAAACCAACATGATACGGCGCTTTTTCAATAGCAATTGCTTCCTTGAACTTTTGACTGTCAAAAACAGCATCTTCAACCCTGAAGACATTTTAATTCAATTAAATAATAACTGGTTTGTTTCACATTTTGGAAGTAAAAAGGTAAATGACTCGAGTCTTGGGCTCAACCAGGAATAGACAAGCCTGATGAAAACCATTCGGCAGAGCTCTACAAAAACATCCCTGCTGATTAAGAAAATTAACTGCTGCTCAGTCGCTGCCTTTCCACCTTCATTACCCTCGCACCGATACCAGCGGCCTGCAGCGTGAAGATGATCGTTCCCGTCATTTGCTCCCTGCACTTAGCCCAGAAGGCACTCAGTCATCCCGGCACTTTCACTTACTTTTTAGAAATAATTTTTATCCTTTTCTTCAAAACTAAGCACTTCCTTAGGCAACATGTTGCAAAGCGGGCCTGTGTGAGCACATTTCAGAAATAAGGGCATCACGCTCTGCTAAAATGTCAAGGCTATTTGGAAACCCGTAAGACTGTATAAAAAGCCATGAAGCTCGTGAGGCTGCAGTGTTCACGACTGAGAAGCTGAAAGCTTTCTCGGCCTACAGTACAATGTGTGAAAAATGAGAAAAGGCCTCTTAAAGGAAACTCGTGTTTCTATAATATCAGATATAGGAGTGGGGCAGAACATCTGTGGTTGCCCATCGCTGTTTGATTGCTTTGTCTAATTTAGTTGTCTGCCTCTTTGGTAATTGAGCTCAGTGAATAAGTAACCAGGAACACACACCTACTACCTCGCAGGACTTTTATAATCTTTTTCTTTCTCATGGTTGCTATAGGGGTCGCCGACATCTCATCCTCCAGTCAGACCAAAGCTCTTCGTGTTCTCCTTCACTCCATATTTGAATCTTCTCTCTCAGCTTCCTTCTTCTCCTCCTCTTGCCTGGCAGCTCCATCTTTGAAGCATCCTTTGTCCAACATGCCCACACCCTCCTCTGCACATGTCCAAACCATCTCACCCATGGCTCTTTGGCTTCATCTCCAAATCTGAGGTGTTCCTCTGATGTACTCCTTTTTGATCTCGTCCATTCTGGTCACTTCCAATGAAAATCTTAAGGAAAATCTTCATCTCTTCCAACTTGATTTCCTGTCTTTTTTGCAGTGCCACCAAACAATGCATCACTGCAGGTCCCACGACCATCTTGTAAGTCTTCCCTTCCACTCCTCCACTCCCCACTTTCTGTCACAGATCACCCCTGATGCTCATCAGCCTAAACTCTCTTCCTCACCTTCCTGTAGTGACCTGGAGGCGAGCAACAGAATATTTCACTCTCTTCTCTCGGCATCTACATCATTCATTCCTCCTTCCTCCTCAGCATACCTCCACCTCTTTACTGTGCACCTAGCCTTCCAGTACTTTTATTATTTCACTTTTATGCCAATCACTTGTTACATGCTTATACTCATGGCTATACTTATGTAGCAAGTCTACATTCCTGTGTACAACTAATTTCTGCATTCCCAAGCCCATGCTCAGGGAGTTTCCTGCTAGTCATCTACCAGCAAGTTTCCATTTTTTCCATCCACACACCACAGGCAGTGCACCCTGATCGTGTAACAGCATGAATTATTCCCGTTGCTGTTCGGTTCATTAAGAGGCTGCCAGGTGTCTTTCATCTGACTTCTTCACTTTGGTCCTTTGGCTTGCCAGTTTTTTGCAGCTTAAAACAATTCCAATTAGGTGGTTTTGAATTGCTTTCCAGAACAGGATTGTGTGCGTACTGCCCAACCCTTTACGCAGTGCCACAAAAACAACATACAACAGTAAGTAAGCCTTCAGTTTAGTCACCAAATGAAAACAGAGCCATTCTCTGAAAATACAAACAAAAAGAGAAACACGTTATGAACATGTTTTTCTTTCTTTGACAGGAGCTACAGATAGAGATTTTTTCTGGATCTGCTTCTTTTCAGTTTTATATCCAACATCCTTCTTTCCATTTGCTCTCTCTTCCTGCCTCTCCAGCTCTATCCTGGCATCTAGTATCTCCCTCCATTTGTATTCCTGTGTCACTCCCTCCATCTGCCCGATTCTGCCTTAGAGTATCAGGGGAAAGCTGCACCTTATCTGACTTTTTCTCTATTACTATGATCAAATAGACATTCAAACCCCACCAAAAGCTACAGGTTTACTTAGCCATTGGCGGACAGCAACACGAGCAGGTTGACTTCACCTTCAAAATCAAGGCTACAGTCGACTTGTGCATCTGGCAGTGAGATAACTGGTTCAAACACATGGAAGTTTTTTCTCTCATAAAGTGTTAAAACACTACTTAAACATTCTCAGTGGGTAAAAGGAGGCCAAAATATTCAATATTCGGAACATTTAACATATGATTAAAGACCCGAGATCACCATGATACAAAACACTGTTTTGGTTTCTTGCTACTTCACTTTTCCAGGATGGCTCTAGCTCAAGAGACGGAGGTCATCTACTAATGGGAAGGTTGATGGTTTGATGCTAAGGTGTCCTTGGCTACTGAAATCCGAGATCTCCAAGGCGCCCATTGGAGTGCGACTGAGACATGTTGTATAAGTGCTCAAGGAGAGCAGATCTATATAAGAACCATTTACCATCCATGCATTTCATGTTTGTTGACTATAATCTCTCCACGCCCCTGTTTTCTCCCCACCCGATCAGATGTCTGCCCGAATCCTTTTTTTTTTTTTTTTTTTTTTTTTAAAGGGAGTTCTTCCTCCCCACCATCACCGCTTATTCAACATTCATTACCTGATGGCTCGAGTTCTGTTCCATACTTGCAGAGTTGTTCCTCATAGAAGAAAATGGTTTCTTATTTATGTTGTGGTGAACTGAACTGTGAAAAACATTGAATCTATTTGAACTGAATATTGGAAATTAAGTCAACGGCATCTTTGGCCTTACAGATTTGCTTCATCCATCTTTACACATTAGACATTCTTTTGGAACAGACCAAGTTTGTAGGAAGTTTCTGTAGCTTTTGACAGGTAGCCCCAACTACCACCAACTCTTTGCCATTTATATGTGGTTATGCATGCACTATGATTTTAGTACATTTAGGTGCTACTTCACTGAGATGAAGAGTAGGAGCTATTTTTCTCCTCTGCTGATGATCCGTCCAAACAGCCTTTCTGATAATGTCTTTATAAATGCTCTGAAGGACGCCTCATGCTGCCCACGCGTGCTGTGGGAACATTCAAACTGTGCTGTTACTGAACCAATCCTTGTAACTCTCCATCATAACGGTAACAGGACTTGGGGACGGGTTGACAGTTTTAAAAGCAGCACCTTTTCCCACTGCAATAAAATATCCCTTTTTACCCTGACGTCTCCCTCAGAGGAAAAAATATCCACCGAGACGACAGATAAGAAACGGCAAAAGAAATTCTAAGAAAAATGTTGCCTCTCTGCTCTGGACACCCTCTCAATACCAGCAGCTGATTCCAAACTGGGTGTTTCAACAGAAGAGTTCAGAAATCTGTTCCAGTTTTTACAGCATTTCTTGCAGTTCACCTGGGAATACTGAGGGGATTAAAAACAACACTGTTGTTCTCCAAGTTCAGCATACTCAAGCGCACACACACACACACACACACACACACACACACACACACACACACACACACACACACACACACACTCTCTCTCTCTAATTAGGGCTTCGTGTTCTCCATTTCTTAATCCATTTTTATCCTCCCCACCAAATGAGACACACCTAAAATTAACCTGAATCAGAGGAAGTGTTGGCATTTATTTGGCAGCACTCTGAAGAGAGCTGAGCAGTGTTAAATTAGACTGAACAAGCTTTGAATCAAAGCGATTTGTGTATCGATAAAAATAAAACAACTATTCTCATTTAGACAGATGAATGAAGCAGCTTTATATTTAACACTTGTTGGTAGAAAAACCTTGAACAACTCTAAAAATAAACCCAGCATTCATCTTCTCTCAGACTGGGATCCAAACTTTTATGTCTTTTGAAGAATTTCCAGAATTTATTGTTTATGGAGAAATTCATATAATTCAAAATCATATATTTTAAATAAAATGCATTCCCAAGATGCTGACACGGCTCCTATATCATCCAAATAAAAGTCTCTTTATGACACATTGAGTAGTTTATAAACTAATAACACTTGCAAACAACAGTATGACTCAAATTCCAGGCTTTCAAGCTTTGCATCAATATAAACAGACAGTAAAGATGTCTGCAGTGCACCTGCTTCCACTAACAGTGATTAAAAAGCCTTGGCCACAAGTTTGAAACCGAGTAATACCACTTATGCATATAATCACAACGTAGCTTAGGAACTATATACAACAACTATATACAACAACTATATACACATCATCATTTTACAGCTGTAATTATAGTCAGCGTATGACAAAGAATTCCTTCCTTTAAAATGTAAAAGCAATAAAAACAGCATACGCTCCATGATTCAAAGTCAGGAATTCAGATCAAAAAAGCAGTGCAGAGCTGCATCAGGATGACAGAGTCTGTGAGAGCCAAGTAAGTATAGTGCCAGTTTACAGTCAGCTACCAGTTAATTAGGTGCACCTGGATAAAACGTATGCAGGCTTGCCCTTTAAACAAACCCTCCTTCAAGAACCTCATCGAGTCAACTTCAGAGTCATCCTGGAAACTAATTTATCAACTCCATTTGTGCATACTGACTATAAATAAATAAATATATTAATTTCAGTGTGTCTCTATTCAATTACTTCCAAGGACACTTGCATGTAGTATCCCACATGCACCATGCACTCCCCTGAAAACTATGAGAGTTCAGCAGTGTTGTTCACTCCAACAGAAATCAGCATGTTGTCTGATACAACATAAAGCAACGAGGCACCGAGCTGTACCTCCTGACTGGCTGTGCGGTTAAGTGTCCAAACCGAGACGTCTGTGCTCCAGTTTTGTGAGTGAAATTGTGAGAGAAGTAATTTTTAAAAAGAACAGAATAAATAAAAAATCTTCCTTCTTTCATCACGCAGCCAAGATGCCAACTACTGAGGATGTGAGGTGCACAGCGCTGCTGTGGGGAAGTCTTCACTTATGTACACACAGATGCAGCTGAACTGGATACAAAATAAATCCCGTTGTCATCAATAAAACCTCAGATTCAGCCAAAGCTTTGCCGTACCAGTGTTCAGCTGGACGCTGGTTTTACAGAGCTGTAAAAGCCAAACGCGTCAAAGCCTTAATCAATAAATCAAGAAAACGTCAGCCGCAACCAACCACAGGCTACCACACTGGGCACACGAACAGCTCCAGTATCAGTTATATCAGATCCCGTGTGTGGTTACGTGTCTCTCTCTGCACAGTGAGTTATGAACCTGCATGCAAGTGAAAACCGCATAAAAAGGTCGATTTGTTTCCCCTCAGGGGAAGAAGTTCAACTGCTGTGCTCCGCCGTGCATAGCTAGAATTTTTTGTCCCACAAGCAAAAGACAAATACCGCATTGTTAAAACATGATTTATGAAAAGACATCATTCATATTAATTTGCAGATGCATTAATCTGCATCTGTTTTTCATTTCAGAGCACTTTTTTGTCATTTGAGAACAAAACCGGTGCAGCTTTTTACTGCTCCTGCTGACGGTGATTGGTCTTTAATGACACGCCTTCCTGCAGCCATCACTGCTGAGGGACCCTTGAGCAAAGCACGAGACAGCCGATCCATCACAGAGGTGTGACTGTGGGCAGCTGTGTGAACACCAGAGAAGATTGCGAATTCCTCGTCAAATTTCCCGGACAAATCAAGTCTAAACTGGAAGGTCTCTGCAGCAGCTCTGTGCAAAGGTGAAGCCTGAAAGCGCTCAGCCTGTGGCGCGTGGTGTGGGATTGTCATGTTCAAAGAATTTGCTAGTTTATTCATTTTGTTTGATTTTTGCAAATGATGTAGACAAAGCTGCAGATTCAGTCTGATATCCCACTCTCACAGCAGTCATCATATCACACTTCAGTTCACATCGTCTCTCCCAACTTAGCAAATTTCTCACTAGGTGTAGCAACTTTCCCGTCAGGAGGAGTGTAGAGAAAAGTTTAGGGCTCTCGCTGCGCCACACCGGAGGTCAGCACAGGGACAGATTTCTCTCTGCGAGCAGCTCACAGCGGGGCCGAGAGACAAAAGACGCATTCTGTGGCTCCGCAAGCGATTGTTAAAATCACAGCACAGCCATCATCGTAAACGAACCACACTGTGGCAGAAAAACTAATCGTGTGTGATTTTGTAAGCAGCCTCCAGCAGTGGCCAAAGCTTTAAGTCTGCTGACTGCTGCCGAAAAAGTTAATCAAACCAACAAACTAAACAACTAAATGTGATAGTCACCGTCACACCCAAACCAATTTCCCTCTTTTTAATGATGAAGCTACTAATAAGAGGTGGAGGCAGTCTAGGCACAGACTCGGGATCAGTTCTGGATCTTACCTGGTCGTGTGGTGTAAATGACTTTGTAGCTTTCAAACTGTCCTTTGGGTTCTTTCCAAGACACGTGCAGCTTGGTGGGGCTCAGGACTTTGGTACGAAGCCTTCTTGGTGATGAAACTAGACATAAAAAAAAAACAATACACAGCTTTACACAATAACTGTCAGTTTGATATTTAGTGTATATATGTGCAGAATGAGTGGTTATAAAACTCCTTATCATGCACCATCAACATCCAATATTTTGCTGTAATATTGGAAATGAAACTGATGTCATCATTAATTTATTAGTAGATTGTGTCCATAACAATGGATGGAGTTCAATTTAGCCGACTGCGCGACATGGTGTCATACAGCTGCAGGAAAACGTTTCAGTCCTTTCAGATTTCCACATTTCTAATTAAAGACGACCTAAAGCATCATGTGACTTGCATCACTTCCTCCAAATAAAATGCTCAAAAAGTACAGAAAGTTAAGTTTATGTGTCATCCAGTCACAAAAAACTTCTGGCTTTTTGATCTTTAGCAAAAATTGTAAGAACTAAGAATTCTGCAGAGCTCGACTTTGTCCTGGTAGCTTTGAGCACCACTACTCCTCTGTAGCTACCAAACCGATACATTTACACTCTTTTGCCTTTGTAAATATGTAACATCAAAATATAACTCACTGGGTTACATTTGATTAGTCTCACAGGACTGTTGGTGATTCACACAGATATAGATTCTGTCAGTTGTAATATTCACCTATTGTGTATGTGCAGGTATAATTTTATAAATTCAATATTCAAAAATAAAAAAAACTCCTTTGCATCTAATTTTTGTGACAAAAAAAATGATGGATCAATATAATCAGCTGCCTTTCCATGAGCCTTTCACCTCCAGCAGACTCCACCCTCATGGTGTTTTGTTCTCCGCCTGCTGCAACTTCTGGTTGGAACTACTCTTCAGCTCAAAGATGGCGGAGCTGGAGTCTGTACGATCTTTACACGACAGACTCACTGAAGAAGCAGCAGAAGGATAGCCAGCTGACAGAAAAACAAGGAACAGGAAGAGCTGGGGCTAGCTGACATTTCAAAATAAAAGCAAGGAACCTGTCCACTTCTAAACTGAGCAAGGTTGGCATTCTTTTGGATCATTTTGGCAGCTGTTAACTTATGTCTACGTATATCTGGTAAACACTGAATTCTGTGAAAATATGATGATTTTTTTAGTTCATATTTATGCAAAAATATCTCACCAAAAACTTTCCCCTGCAACTGTACGCGACAAAACGTTTCCCCTTAATTAGTCACATAGAGCATCGGCGCTCAGGAAGTTTTACAATCTGCACGTTTCACAGAATCTGCTCTCCGTCTGTTTTACTTCAACACACTCGTTCATCCGCTGAGCGCAAAACACAACTGTGACTGACTCGAGTTAGATTGAACTCCCTCCAGAGTTATGATGGCGTCGAGGCAGGCGATCCATCTGTGCTTTTAAACCGTAAGGAAAGAGGAGAAAAAAATAAGGAAGGATAAATTGTATCTCATCCAAGTAGAGGATACACATCAGAGAGATTAGCTTGCACAGATGTCACATTAAAAAAAAAGCCCCAAAAGTCCCATTTTCCTCCTTTTCCTCATCCTCGTCTTCCTGCTCTGTGCTTGTCTCCTGTCTGCATCAAAGCGACACCCCTGCCTCTCATCCTGATTAGTTGTTGTCCCCGTCCGCACCCTAGAGGGCTACATATCCCCCCTTTCCCGCCTTCCATTCTTCACCTATATTCATTTTCTCCAGCTTACGCGCTCACTGTCACCTCATCTGTCCCCGAGTTGTATTCCATATATCCTTGCTTGTCCCGATCTCATTTTCTTTCCCTTTTTATTATTTTTTTTCTGCATCTGTGCTTTGAAATATGTCAGGGTGAGAAGAGGATAACAAAAAGGAGGGAATGCGACTTCTTTTTAACTGTTAAGAGAAAAAATAACAAAGGAACCAAAAGGAAAGACGCTGGAATAGCATCTCGATACTATTCCTCTCCTGTCCTCAGCAGGAGCACCTGATCCACTGAGCTGCACAATGTCCACACACACTTTACAATGGCCTCAACCTGTGCACAAAACCTCTGAAAGGTCAACAACACTGCATTGGGGGAACTTTGTTTTCACAGTTCACCAAGCGTGTATGTGGTGTTGTTGTGTTTTTGCATAGACGCTGGTTTAAAACACAGGGATAAGGCTATTGTAAAGCACTGCAACGGCAGAAACCACATTTCCAGAGTCAACAACCAAAACAGCCTATCATTTCCACACCAGCAGCGCCAAATCCCAGATAATAAATATGTATTATTCCCCAGTTTACTTTGGTTAACTGTGGAAAAAAAAGAAAAGCCAGGGGGTGGAAAATAAGATATGAAACCCACAAACTCGTCTTTGTGTTTGTGTACTCATTATGAGGTGAGCCATCTGCTGCTGCCGACTTCTTTAAATACCTACACGGAGATTGACGCCTGCTGTAGCTCAAAAGCGGAGTAAACAAGAGCCTTGTAAGAATGGTTCACCCAAAAAAAACCAAACTGTGGGTAAAGTCACCTCTTATATCTGCATGTGTGCATGCCGCTTTCTCCAGGTGTAACATGATAACGTATATCAATGTTAAACATGAAACTGGCACGTTTGAAGAGAAAGTAACAGTTTTAGGTCGATTTAGATGGCAATCAAAGATTTAGTCAAGCCGATAAGGCTCATCACCCAATCCTCTGCAGCATTTTGAGTGAACCACCTCTTTATGCAAAGAGATTATCTGCAGAAAACTACTCATGTAGGTATACAAAGAAACTTGAGCTCAGCACAGGAAGGATAATCCTGATTTTAGTGGAGAAGATATGAAGCTGGTGCATTCCACAGCAGACAAATATACAGAAACACACATAAGGAATACAGTACCAGTGATTGCACCAACCTGCGGATGAGAATGAGGGCTGCATGGGATTTCGGCTCAGGTATTACAGATCTCTGTCTTGGAAACAAAGGATGCTCTCTCGTCTGAAGAGAGCTGCTCAAATCCCAAATGATTTGAGAAGCAGATTTCGCACGGCTCTGTTTGTAGTGTGGTTGAACTCGGTCGCGTGTTCCCGTGTGCCACATCTGCATATGTGTGCATTAATTATGTATACGTGTCCGCAGCTGGAAGCAAGTGTTTTCTGATGTTTCCACATTAAAAAAAAAACATTCTTCATGCATTTTGTTCCGGGGAACTCAGGTGGTTGTTTTGAAACCTGCCGATTCCTTTGCAGCTCCATGCACACATGCCTTTTACACACACACACACTCACAGAAAGCCGTGGATCTTCTCTGCAGGATTGTATTATCACGCAGAGACAAGTATTGGACGGCGAGCGAAGAGCCTGGTGACGACAAAAGGCCTCACCAGTAGAGATGGGAACTTAATTCTCATCTATTTTTCATGGAGAATCCTGTGCAAACAGCCGAGGATGGAGAAGGGCCCCACCGCACCCTCCGCGAGCGGTGTGGCAAGCCGGAAGTGCAAAGTTTGAAGTGCATTTAAAGTCAGTGAGAGCAGACTAAAAGGGCAATATTAGGCAAAAGGGCAACAGTGAGCAGAGAGGAAAGAATAAGGAATGAGAAGGTTTAACAGGAACTATTAAAAAACAAGTTGGAGAGTTTTCTGCAAATCAAAGTCACTTTGAAAAATACTCTGACACTGAGGTTCTTATTACCAAACACACTCTCATCTTAAAGATGCAACACAGGACATTTTAACACCATTTTTACACATCGGGATAATTACTGCACAGCACTCCTTATTTTTTCTTCCCATACCTAACACCACGGCTTGAGGTGGAAAAGGTCTTTAATTGTTTTACACCACAAAACAAGAAAGCAGTGCTGAAGGCAAACTGTGCTGTCAGCAACGGAAATGAATATTGGAGTGCAACAGGTTTGAGTCGCTGCTCATTTCTTTTGCTAGGAAAATGGGATAAGCTAGGGGTGTCCAACTCCAGGCCTCGAGGGCCGGTGTCCTGCAGCTTTTAGATCTCACCCTGGGTCAGCACAAGTGAATCAAATGATTAGTTCATTACCAGGCCTCTGGAGAACTTCAAGACATGTCGAGGAGGTAATTTAGCCATTTGAATCAGCTGTGTTGGATCAAGGACACATCTAAAGCCTGCAGGACACCGGCCCTCGAGGCCTGGAGTTCCCCACCCCTGGCTCAGACCCTCTTAGGAAAGCTGTCTGACTATTTGTTTAACTAGTCTTCAGGAAAATTTCTCCAGGCTTCTTCAAGGACATTCAAAGTTCTCATTTGGATGTTGGCTGTCTTACGTTTCACTCTATGTTAAGATCACTCCACACAGCTTCCATCATGTTGTGGAGCCCGCTCATTGACTGGTCCAGGTATCCCTTACTGCACTGGCAGTGTGTTTTGTGATACTGACTTTGCAATCAGACACTAGAGAGTTACTGTCTGAGACCGTTTCCGATGATGCTTTAGTGAACAATGAATGGATGGACTGAAGAACCAGACGTATCTCTCAGGTCTCGTGTCCTGTCTTTTAGATACTTTTCACTTGCTGTAAATAGTTTTCTTTTGAATCTTGCTTCTTCGTCTCCCACACTTGTTCAATTTCCTCAGTGTTTTTTAATGACACACTGCCGAGATACGCCAAGATTTCAGTGAACATTTTGGGAATCAGCTTGTTGGTGCAAAAATGCCATTTTATGCCTGTCAAACTGTTATCTTTGGCATTTTCTGTAGTTTCAACTAAAGAAATGGGAACAAATCATATGGTTTGTGACAGGCTGTAACAAAGTGGCTTAAAATACAATGTAAAAATGTCTGTTTGCTAAGATGTTCCCTTGGGTTAGATCACTTTTATATGCTTGAATGAATCATAAGTCAGCATTAAGTGGCTCAACAAATCTCTGATAATGGTAAGTTACAAAGACTGGACTGAAAATGAATAAAAGTAACCAATGTCTAAAAAAAAAAAACAGTGAAAGACAGTCAAGACTTTTGCACATTGTTGTAAGTAACATCTCAATAAACAATAACTATTATGATGATAATTTTATAATTATTTATTTGATAACTTTGGCAGTCCTACCCTCATTCCACACGTTTCATTCCCTTTAATCCCAGAAGTTCTCTTAACTAAACCCTTAAAATGACTTCAAAATAACGTTGGCGTTTGACCACACTCATCACGCCTGTTGCCCCTCCGGGTTTAGATACCTGCTCCTTTATGTCTGCAGGCAACAAAGAAATGAAAAGCTCCTCCAAAGCTGGGACTGAGCCTTTGAAATCATTCTTTGACCTTTTTTTTTTTTTTTAATGACAGGTGCTGAGCTCGAGGGTAATTTAAGACAAGCGCAGAGTAATTTCTTAAAACAGCCTCAACTTTATGGCACAAGGAAAAAAGAAGTAAAAAGTGGAAATGGTTCCTTTGCTTCATATCTATGGATAATTTCAATAGATATGAATTTGTTTCTGATATATTATAGCCATTCCTCAGCTTTTCATGTTAAAGTTTCTTCTTCTCTGCAATAAATCAGAGCCATTGCAGTGAGCAGTTTCACATGCGGGAGCTGTCCAAGCTGCTCGGAAACCTTTAGCTCTTCCCAGGTCACTGCTGTAGCCGAGGCTCGCGCACTAAAGCCTCTTCACTGAGGAATGCTGCGGTTTCTCTCAGTTTACTCGCACTTTAGCCAAAACCTAGCAACTCTCCTTATTGTGAAAGAGTTATTCTGTTGTTTACTAGACTTATTCTCTCTGCAGACCGACGGGTGAATATGGACATTATCCCTCCAGGCTTATCAGGGTAATATCCTCACTAAAGGAATTGATCTGTTCCAGTGCAAAACATTTTGAAAACCTTCAAAAAAAAAGCATGTTTGGTGAATTTTGAACACGGACTCACAAAAGACAGCGTGTCACTTCCTGTTCACTTTCTCAAGTTTCTCTTCCTCAAATGTTTCACATCAAGAGTTTTACTTCCCAGTTATCATATATAGAATAAAATAATCATAATGTAATAATGTTCATGGTAATGAAAAGAAGCCTTGGTGTCACAGTTTAATACAGCGAGGCGACGCAGAGTTTCTCAACATATTGTTGTAAATAAGAAGGAAAACCGAACCCTCTGACTCCACCATTGTCACTATTCACAATATTGTTTTATATTTGTAGCACTTTGGTCAACACTGTTGGATGTAAAGTGCGTTATAAATAAAGATGCTATGCTAATATCAGACGAGCACCACAAACATAAAAAGTGTCACTTTTGTGGTTGAATATATTAATCGTGTCGAGCTAATTAAAAATATGACTGAATGAGATTAGAGTTGGATTAATATGAAACACAGTGCAGGGTAAAGGGTGGGTGGGAAAGCAGACCGCCCATGTACTGTCCTAGCTTTAGTGACTAGCTTCCAGCCAATCATGACGAGGTATACCCGAGTCACCTGGTAGCGGGCACAAAGGTAAACCAACTACGGTAAGCTCATTTTCACACAGGACGAACTTTCACACTCTCAACATGCTATTATGGCGTGGCACAGCATCGGCCCAAGTCCTGAGTGTGTGGCTGTGGAACAGCACCAAGCTTTGGTTTTCAGCAGGTTTAGAAACACTTCATGTTCAGTGTTGCCAAAAACCTTTGAACGTTAGCCAAAGCAGAAGGTGTTTGGATGGAGCGCAAGTACCTGACTGTGTTCAAAGCAAAACACTTTTGAGTATGTTAGAGGGTGTTTTTCCCCACCAGACGTGACGCTCGGCACATTAAGGCTGATTCCAAACTTCATCTGAGATCCATGTGGTCAGGTCAAACTCATTCAGCTCAGCCAATTCAAGACGCGTCATGAATATCAATCAGTCATTTTCATTCTTGACAAAAGGTCTAGAAAAATATGGTGTTTAAGGTTGTTCGTAATGGTGTTAAGATTAAGAGTCATCTCTCACTAACAAGGTAATATATTCAATCCTAAATGGGTTAAACAGGGTGAAAGACAACGTCAGCGCGTAGAGTGATTTAAAAAAAGAGGGAAAACAACACAAACAGCTGCTGATTTAAGAGTCATGGTGAAGCATGTTGATGTTACGACGTTAAACTTGATCAAATTTAGATTCGGGACTTTTGAAGATCTCACAGCTTCTAACAAGGGTTACACAGACATTTGTCACTGTCATTTCAACACTCCACGGTAACTCACAAATAAGATGAACACGTGTATTTTTTAACACAGGTGACAAAACGTGCCACAGCAAAGCGATTCGGCTAAGCGACGGCAAAACTGTTTTTCTCATTCCGACTTTGGCATCGAGGCTTTTCCCAGACAAACAGACAAAAGGATCAAGAGAATAAAAACAACCTTTTTTCCAGAACAAAGCTGCACATCGAAACAGTCACAGTGAAATTCAGATATGTGACCTGCTGAGTAAAACTGTGGCTGCAAAGTATAACAGCTTCACATTTAGAGAGCGGGACCACACTGAGGTTTATCCAACCAGCAATTAACTTTAGGAGAACGCTAAAGCACAAAAGGTTCTGCAGGCTTTCTAGCCATTTGATACCATTATGATATCAACCTCGACTTTTTATGTCTATATTTGGTCCTGAATGGAGACCCCTCGCTGGGCTTCTTTGACACCAAAACGGTGAGCCCAAGAAAATTCTGCTGGATGTTACCATCATGGAAAGCCTGCAAAACCCTGTTTTCTCTGGCAATGATTCATCCATTCTGATGTTATCAGCCCATTAAACGCATGTTATCAGTCAGTATCAGCCCATACATGTCAATGATATGCAGTCATCAGCTTTGGCATTTTTTTGTACCAATCAATAATACTGTCTTTTATTCTATACACTTTCATTACTGTGTCGTTTACGGCCCATTCAGACTTACCAATGAATACATGATACTACACCATCTAGCAGCTTACTAGGCTGTTATCCATGAGGGAGAAAGACAGATTGGAGATATAGGAGACCTCTAGTGGTTGCAAAAAGGAGTGCATGGAAAATCTCCATTCATGCTATTAACTAGCTTTGTAGGATAGCTTTAAATATGTGAAAGGGTGCACATGACTATTATTTATTTATTTTAAATTGGTCTGTTTCAGTCACCCCATGCTAGTTTCCCCATCTCAGTGCTGTATACACTTTTTCAATCATTTTATCTTCTTTGTCAGGTCCACATTCTCTTTTGAAGAAATTTGTAACTTTTGGTTACAAATGAAATCCCTACAACATCCAAATGTAACGTTTTGTTGCAGTTTTCACCTGGAAACACTTTGACCATTACTCCCATTTAACGGTGTGAAAGGAACAAGGAACGTCATATGTAGGAGGCCACCTACAGGCGGCATGTTTGGGACTGATAAGGTCCAATCAGTGGAATGATGAGATTTAAAAGAAAGTGGAAGACCTTGTATGGCCTGTGTTCAACACTCACTAAATCCTGGCTTCTATAAGTAACAGTCTGGGGAAGTCAGTGGATGGACGTAGCTTTGCAAAACCTTGGACTGAAAATCCAGACTAGTCCTTACTAGTCCTACATCGTCAGGTAACCCCGTTCCTCGCTCTTCTACACAGGAGAAAATCTATACATGTGCAAATCCTGACAGTTTAGCACACGGTTTGAAAGCTCTGGCTTTCCCTGTGGGGTATCATTAGGGAACTTCATGGTTAGGCCTGCCGGGCTGTGTATAAAAAGCTCTGCTTGGGCCCAGTGTGGTGAACTGGGATTGTTGATTCTTGAGTGGACAGCAGGATAGCAGTGATACTTACCTTGGCCTTGTGCTGCGTGAGGGAACACAGAGATGAGAAAGAAGCCCAGCAGGCAGAGACTCAGTCTGACTGTGAACCACATCCTGATACCAGCAGACCGAAGGACACGATACACCTGATTGGTAAAGCAGTACAAGAGGAGAAAGCAGACAACAGGGTGGAAAAAAAGAGGAAGTAAAAAAAGAAATGAACGAGCAGGAAAGGACGGGTCAGGGCGTGAGATTAGGAGGCAACAGAACAGGAGTCAGACAACCCAGAGAGGATGACAAAGGAGGTAAAAGAACGTAGAGAGAGGTGAAAGAAAGAGGAGCAGAAAGGAAAGAATGAGGAAGAGGACAAAGCAGGATGTGAGGGAGGATGGAGTAGTGCAAAGATAAGAAAAAGGAGGGAGGAGGAGAAGGGGGAGTGAGAAAGGGAGCCATGGCAGAAGAAGGTGAAGAAGATGAAGACATGGAGAAAAACATCATGTCATCCTGTTATCATAAGTTAAATTCAGTCATTTCTGTCCATGTTTATGAATCCATTCACAGTTAAAACACATTCATATTCTGAATGTGCAGAAATATGAAGGCAGACGAGTTTGTGGAGATTTGCACTGAGATCTTAATGGAGATGTGACGATGTGATCTCTGGGCCACTGCAGGACTACAGTGCCCCTCCCATCACATTTCTTTGGGTTGTGACTGTGTTAAGTGTCTTTCTATGCTTACTGTCACAATTTTCACCCCACAGCAGGACATTGCAAAGTATTTTTTTATCAATGTAAAAGAAATAATGTGGTAAATTCTAAACATTTATAGAACTGAGTTATTACTCAAATATAATACTTCTGTAAGAATTTCAAGGTAAATAAAGTAAAGCATGTTTGCTCCTGCAAATGTCTGAGGGAAACATTCAAAAAAATTATTAAATAATACAAATAAAAATACTTGCAGTTACTTGTTCGTTACAGCACCTACACGTTTGTCTCAGAAATGGCTGTGTCTGTTTCTAATATTCGGTTCTTTCGCCAATTTTCTGATATTTTTGATGTGATATTTTCATCGCCCCAGTATTAAGACCAACCGTTTCTGCTGCCATCAAACAGATTTTGCTACTGAGAGCAATACTGCTTTAATATTTCTGAAGAAATTAAAGTTAAAAAAGAGAAAACAATGATTTAATGTCCAGTTTTTGTAATAATGCAGGAAGGACTTGGGCTGTTAGGGCGCTGATCAGCTTCTAGCACGTGTTAAGGCACCGCTGAAGATCTGCTGGGGTCGTGAATACACTGACAGCTACACCAGCTCCTCAGTGAGGAGAAGCCCGGGCGCTGCGCGTTCAGTGGAATCGGCCTTTGCGCACTCCTGCACAGCCACCCGGTGCTAACAAACACCATAACACATGCTACGCCATCTCTCTCCGCACCTCTTAATTACAGTAAATAAAAGCAGCGGAAGTTTCTTAATTGAAAAGAGCGCAGGTGAGGTCTGCACGCTGCGCCACCCGCAGCACCACAGCGCGTGGAAGTGGGGAGAAAAGGGTCGCAGATTTTCAAAGCTGATTTCGGAACAACTGCGCGGCGTGTGAATAAAGAGCAGCTTTACCTTCTCAGTTCATAAGTTTGCAGGTTCCGCGGCTCTCCTCCTGACAGCTGTGTGGCGAGCTCAGCAGTCCCCACAGCGACTCTGATTCACACTGTTCACCAACTCCGCTCTCGACCCCGAGACAAGTTACACGGAGTGCTGCGCGGGACTGCCGATTCAAAATTTCAAAATAAAGTTACAAACTTGCTACAACATGTTTCATCCTTCTGTTCTGGTGAGCCAGTGCGCACCAGAACAATAAACATGACGACACTGCTGTGATTCTGATGTCGTCTGAACTCGCTTTGATTGGTCCAGTTTTGCAGTTTTGAATATTACAATAGTAGTACATACAAAACACACGCTTACGTGTTGTATATGATGTAGGACGATGAATCCAGTTCAACAGAATCTGAAGGATCCACAAACCATTACCAGCCTCCCAGTGAGCCGCTGCTGAGCAAACACGTGAACATGTTTCAGCTCCGAGCTTCAGCTGGTGCATTTATGTAGACCTTAGTAAAGACACAGGCACGCGCTGCAGTCCAGAAACTATGAAAGGAAAAAGTCCCAAAACAAACAAACAAACAAACAACAACATACTTTCAAAGTTCTTGTTTAGTTAGTTTGTTTTAAGTGTTTTACAGGAAGTTGAGTTTAACTTGTGTCGTTATCTAAAGAGATTAAAGGTAGAAATAAATCTGCTGGAAAAAAAGAGGCAAATTATTTATTGTGTATTTATTTTATAATTAGAGTCTGATTTCTTTTTAGAGATCTGTTTCTCATCATATTCACTGCCCGTTATTTTACAGATGGTCAGATTCGGATTTTAAACAGGTTTTTGCGTCCTCTCATTACACAGATGAGCTACATGTAACGTATAATAGACCTGGAGCAGGGCTCGATGCGCGTTACAGTCTCTCTTTTAATTTGAAGGTAAAAGTGTCTCACTTCCCACCTCTCTGTGGTACTTTGTATCCAAGTTAACTTCTTCCGTAAGTCTCCCTTCAGTTGAGACTTGCAGTGGATTGATGGGTGTTTCCCGCTTCATTCACCATCCACGCCTGCAGCTATTCATTCCTTTTACCTCATTTAAAGCGAGACGAGGCAGCAGAAAAATGCGTTTGAGCGGCAGGCAGATTGAGCACCGACAGGAGCGAAATGTGTGTTTCTGTGACCCCTGGGTAAATGCTCCGAGACGCCCAATATGATCCTGTTAATATGCCTCCTTCAGTTTGGGGCAGGTGGCTCGTTGTAAATCTAAAAATTCATGACAAAGGAAGATGAATGGGACTTTCTTTGCGAAACATTATTGGCTGAATAGCAACTGTCACTAAGATCCATTGGAGGGTGGTGAAGGCACAAATGAGCTGCAACTATGGCGAATTAAAAATTAAACATCTGCATTTATTCCCTCTTCATCTGAGAAAGAGAAACACAGAAGGCAGTAATTTATACCTTATATAAAACTGAATAAAACCGAATGTCGAAACAGACAATTTCATTACTGTTTGAAAAATATGTTCTCATTTTGAAGTTGATGCCTGCAGCATGTTGGAAAAACAAACAGAAAGGTGCTGGATGAGCTTTGTCTTCACAACACTAAATGTTCAGGGAGTGATGAGGCCCAGTTTTCACAGTTTTCTCCAGCTGTAGGATTTTAAAATGTACTGCACAGTCATGCATGCAGAATGTGTGACTTTTGTCATCTGCTCAAAAACCCAGCTGCAAACAGTTTACCATCAATGGCGTCTTCACAGGTGTGCAGGCTGCTGTGCCATGTTCAGTTCTGATTGGTCAAACCCAGGACAGTTTGGCGCGCTCTCTTTAGCCTGTCTTAAACGAGCTCAGAGACGCATTTGTGGGTTGAATGTTTTCATTGCATAGTAGAATTTGAGCTGATTTTGTGGATGCAGCAATAAATGTGTTCATTCAAAGCTGCCTTTGGGTTCAAAAACCACTTTGCCTCGTGTGCAGAGACTGAGTGATATTGTGCACCACAGATACAAAATTGGGAAACATTATTAAAATACTGCTAAGCTATTTGCCACGGCAGTGAACGCTTCTCCATCTTTGCTGAATCCAGCCTCTTTATGATGTCTGCGATTATGTTTTTATACCCAATCATGTCACTAATTACACTTGTTGGTTAAATGTTAAACTACTTTCCTCATCTGTTTTTGCTGCTGTCACTCACAACTTAGCTATGTCAACAAAAAGTAGTCCCTACAATATCTAGATGCCAGTTTCCAAACGCAAAAATAATCCAATGGGTAAAATCAAAAACACAAGGGGAAAGGACTCGAGAACACACAGGGAGGCAAAACCAGGAACTTACGCTGATTGTTGGGTTTTTCTCTGTATGTATTATTGGAGGGTCCACCTTACTGTGTAAAGCGCTTTGAGGTGACTGTTGTTGTGATGTGGCGCTGTATGAATAAAATTGAATTGAAAAATTTACCAAGGCAACAACAACTAGTCAAAGTCTAAACATGTAAAAGAGACAAAAGGAGGAACACCAGGAAAACCATTGCTGAACCACCGACTTTCATTCCTCCACCTGCTCCTGACTATCAGTACAGATTGTCTGCGAACCTCATAGTTTATAGACAATCCTGCTTGACCTCAACTGACAATCTGTCCATCACCACTGCAAACAAGAAGGGGCTCAGAGTTCATCCATTGTGATCAGCACTAGCAGTACACTGGGTTATAACCTAAGGCTGGGTTAGGGAAACCACTACTTAAGCTGATAACAGTAATGAAAGGCAAGAACCAAACACAAAAAACCGAAACTCATCATTACCAGAGCCATAAATTAAACTCACTAACCAAAGACTTAAAAATGAAAGAACTAAGACCTACATAATACTAAAATAATAGAAACTCGGAAAATTCTACAAACACATAATCAAAACCTGGAAAACTAGAATAAAAGAAGAAATAGCAACACGACAGGGACCAGAAACCCAGGGATGAAATGATGAAAAAGAGGCTACGTTTCCCTTTTCCCTACATTTTAAATTGCTCATTTCTTCACCGATCATGTCATCTTTGGGATTTCACAGCAACATAGTAACAACCACACAGAAGTTTCAGCACTGAATGAGCAGGTGTTGCTATCTCTGAGATAGTGCAGAGCCTTGAATGAATAATGGGCTTTGTGACCTGAAGGTGAAGGTTAAGTTTCTTTTGTACCTCGGATATTCCAGGTGTGTTTGGTGAGCATGTTGCTTTTAACAGTAGAAATTGAGGTCTTTGGAGTCTCTTGTATTATCATAATCATAAATATTTAACAGGAAAAATGCGTTCCCCTCAGATGTTGAGTTTCATGGCTCTCAAACAGCAGCTTGAATAAACAGTGTGTCTCACTGAGTTTTCTTCAATTGGAGTTTCTGTCCAAACTGTATTTTTAGAGTGCAGTGCACCTCAGAGCATATTACACTCACACCGACAGAGCTCAGGAGAGTTTACTGTAATCTGAATAGGCACTAGTGCAAATACAGTACAGTGTGTGGTGTCGTGTGACATTTATAATTAGGCGTGTGCATTAAACATCATCTTTTTCATCTTTGTGACAAAAAATAATCTAAAAAGCAGATATTTGCTGTCATGACTCTTCTCTGACTGTCTGGTTGCAGCCAGGCTGATTTCTCATGCCAACATTTCTCTGTCTGATTGTGTTGTGCGAGCAAACTCTTTGTTGGGAATATAAGCAAAGTGTCTCCTTGTGCACTGATCAGCCAGCGAGCCAAGGCTTCATTATGTGACAGGGTTCAGCTGACGGGAGCCTGTGGCTGGTCGTAAATGAACCGACTGAACCACAAGATTCAAATGAACACAAATTATATTTCTGCTCATGCTGAAGCTGGAAATATGACCCTGTTCACCTGCAGAGTCACAGATAGAGTCTCGCAACACGTTGATTGTGACTGAAAGGAAAATAATAATGATGCGCTCCCCCACCGAGGATACAGAGGGCTGCGTGAAGCACACTGACACGGCTCTACGAGGATGACAGGGAGACATCATCAGTCTCGACGGGACAGCAGTATGTATGAAATTATTCTGCATAATCTATTCAACAACACTTCAAAGAATATAATTTACAGATTACTCCCACAGAGCATCTGTTCTTATTAGCGTTTACTATTAGCTATTAATATGCAAACTATAAACTACAAATATGGTTTATAGTTTCACAGTATATATATAAACTACTAAAAAAGAGGCTTTTTGGTGGACCTCGGTTCTGCCAGTAGGGGGCAGTGCAACAAAGGTGATCCATAGTTTTTGCAGCACTGACAGCGCAGCTTCAAAGACATATTTACAGTCTGTTTCTGTGTTTGACTTAAAGCTTCAGTTGTAACCAGTCAAACATCTGTGTGAAGGACTCTTTTACATCCTGGATTCTCTTCTGGCTTTTCACAGGAAGCCCGTCCTTCTGTTGAGACTTTCTGAGCTTACCTAAAAGTTAAAGATTCGATACCGCAGCTACTTTAGAGGCTAGTCACGGTTCAACAGACAGCGCACACAATTGCAAAGCTGCACCTGCATATACTCTGAGACCTGCAAACACTTTGCAAACAGTAATTAACCTTTAGAAATGAGAAATAGCTGCTGAGAAGCTTATTTACAGATTCTCTGTTTTGATGTCAGGAGGCATATGTGTGATTTTAAGAATATTTCATTTAGTAACCAAACATTTCTTTGGACAGCTCTTTCTCGGCTCACTTCAGCAGGTTAATTTAAAAGATAACAACACATCAGACTGTCCTACAGCCCATTTTCAAACCCTTCATTGTCTTAAAATTTAAACATTAGAGTCATGTGCTAGATTATATTTTAAGCTCGTGCAAAAGACAAAACTCAAAGTTAATCTCTCCCGTCTATTTACATCACAGCAATGTGATTGGACTGATTTTAATTGTTCCAAAGCAACAATAATAAAAAACACCAAGCTGTGAGAAGCTGCTGAGCACACTGCTGGTTCTGTGTGTTCCTGTTCTTCCACATCCAGTTTTCCTAGCTTCTTTCCCAGAGCTATCACCGTAGTAAATAAGCACAAAAACAATTGAACCTGCTGAGCTATACCATACCCTCACTGTCATTATATTAATGCTGCTATCCTGTATATATCGTACTTACTATTGTTTGAGTACCTGCGATTGGTTTTTTGTACTTTTTATATTTTACATTTATATTTATTATTGAATCTTGCACCAAGGGAGTGGCACTCCAATTTCGTTGTACTCTGTACAATGACAATAAAGGCTATTCTATTCTATTCTATTCTATTTTGTCCTGCACACACTTACTGTGTTAGCAGCTCGTTATTATTCCATCTGTCCAACACGTTGCTGTTGGCGTAGATATCACAGTAACCACGATCGTGCTTGAAACAGAGCCGCGCAGCTGTGAGTGCAATACTATCCACCCCTTTATCACTGCCACTGTTAGCTGTCAGCACATCTGACACCATCCAGGGGAGTAAGAGTAAAATATCCTGAAATCATGTCCTGATGTTTATTTCCTGACTGGGATCCAGTGTGACTCTGTTCTAGCATTACTACGCTGCCCTTCCTGACAGTACATTCATGCACTCTTCATAGTGACAGTGAATTTATTATACAACAATCACTATCATGCCAAGCCTCGATTCTTTCATGAGATTTAAAATATTAGATATGATCTTAGCTGTAATGGTGGGGAGCAGTTTTTGAAGATATATTACTATTTATCTGCTCTGAAGTAGCTTTGCATGATTCACGAGCCCTTCGATTCATCCTCTGTATGAAATAAGCTGCTTTAGCTACTTTAAGACAAAGTTCGTCTGAATGATCTTCCTGTCACGAAGTTTTTAAAGTGGGCAGGTGCTCCTGTGCTCACAGAGCTGTGTTACTTCATGTTGGCAGGCTTGTGTGTTTGTGTTGAATGTGTTCCTACAAACTACAAAGTTTTCTGAAACTCCCTCAAACTTTTTAAGATAAGATGCCACTCTTGAGACGAGGGCAAGAACCTGAATCTGACAACAAGAGAAAGATCTGCCATTAGTGAGGCGTGAACACTTAAAAGCTGTGGTAGTGATGAGCAGGGCAGCGGAGAGAAGTGACGCTGAAAAGGTGAAACAAAGCTCTCAAACTCGCCCCTGTCAGCAGCTGCAGGGATAAAGGGTTAAAAGTAAACAGAAGACAGTGAACTTTGCTCCTCGGGGTCGACTGTAACATCACTTCTTCTTGGAACAGCAGTGCACATTCTGCAACTCTGAGATCATTAAAGCCTGTTTTTATGAACTGGCTGTTTTTTTCTAACTTACATTTAACCAAGAAACTCTTGAGATGAACGGTTAATTATTAGTCAGTGTTAACGCGGAGTGTTTGGCGATGGTGAGAGAAACCAGAGCAAACATGCGAGCCATCAGTGGGAGGATGAGATTATCTGTGATGACTTTAAGTTACTGGAAACAGACAGTTAAGCTCAAACCGATCAATATACTTTGGTTTATTTTGCTTCGTATTAATCTGGTTGGTTATACAATTTGTCTGATGATTTCAGAACATTCTTTGTAACTTTTCTGTTACACGTCTTCCAACTAATGAGCTTTAATTACAATAAAGAACACAACAGGAGGGCCTGTCTTTGTCACTGAAGGGTTTTATTTGTATTCAGCATTAAAAAATTAAAGCTTACTTACAGTCACAACGAAACTGAAATGCAAGCAATTAAACATGCACAAATAAAAGAAAGGAACAGTAGTTTGAAGCAAATTACAAAATAATTAAGCAAAGAGGTAACATATACAGTTACACATTAAATATTGATTATTTCTTTTGTCGGAAAATGAAAAAGTGAAACACATTTTAAAAATTCAGTTTCTCAATAAAATCTCCAGCAGCTGGTATTTTAAACAACGATCCTTCAAACTGAAAACGGCGTTAACGACGCAAGAGGAGCCAAAAGAGTCACCGAGTCTCCAGGATCCTCCCGCAGAGAGGCTTTACATATCCCACAAACTCTCTCTCACACAGGCACGTTATAAAAACAGGTATAAAAAGATAAAAGAATAAGAGACTCTTTAGAGAGGCTTCAAAACTAAGCAGTGCAGTTACAGCCGCTCCGTCAGTAAGTTTAAATTGATCTACTTCACACTTCTCTACACTCGAAGCTTCTTTACTGGGAATCAGACACGAGCAGATGGAAAGGCAAACACAACGAAGGGCTAAAGAGCAGGAAGAGTTTCCAGGCGTGGGGGTTCAGGTGTGTGTAAACACTCTTGTGATGGACGTAAGTAATGTATTTGTGTGTGGACGAGGAAGTGAGGTGGCGCGTGGGGTTAAAAGTCCAACCCGTCACAGTAAGAAAAGACAACAACTGTTGTCATCATCATGTCACTTCGGGAGTCACTGTGAAAGTCGACGGCGTGCAGGCGTGTCTCAAAACGCCTGAAAATAAACGCGTTCAGCCAACGTTTTCTCCTTTCCACTGTTATTCTTCTTGGACTCGTTGAGCCAGAATGCATTTAGCTGATATAATATAAGAGCTGCTACAGTACAAAGCCAGCACATTCTTGCTAGTACCTTGTTGTGATGTCTGAGCAGCACAGCTAGTATTCCACGCACTGCTGGCACCATGTGTGCCGCCTCCTACACACTGCATTCAGCAGCTTTGCATCATTAATATTTCCAGTAGTTTAAAGTATCAGGACTGGACTATTCCCTGCAGCATGTGTGCTACACGGGAGAAATAACTGTGGAAAATATCCTGTCCACAGTGCATGTATGAACAAATCTATCATGGCTGAACATTCATTTCAATAGAAACCTTTCACCACTTTATCTGATCGCACATCGCTGATAAACTCTACTCTCTGGATCGCAGCCTGACTCATTCCTGATGAAGCTACTCAGATTTTGCAAAATCATCTTTCAAATATATAAAAGTGTCCCTTCTGAAAACAACCGCACCCATCATCAGCTCAGCAACAGTTTAAAGACAGAAGACTTCCCGTGTAATTCCTAACAAACGGTTCTCCTCTTTCATTATTGCATCTTTGCAGTCTTTGTAGGAAAAACTGGAACAGGGCACACGTAGGTCACATAACTCTAATTTCAGTTTTCAGCCTCTTCCATTACTTCCATCACCACGGTTCTGGGCCCCGTTAGGATCAGATAGCTGACTGTCCGGTAGTCCAGATCAAGAACGTTGAGGCCGTTGACTGAAACCACAAACTGGCGAACCTGCAGATCAGGACACGAGACAGGAAGTAAGAACTTTTTCAAGTGTCCTCTGCTGAAATCAACATCAGTTCCTTAACAGAGTTGGATTTTGCCAGCCCATCACCGTGTTGTGGTACAAACAACAGTACAGTCCTAGTTCAGCTTCAGTTGGTATCTCTTCAGCACAATATCAGGATATTTGGTGCATAAATTCACAGCAGTAGCTTCTTCCTCTACTTCTAACTGCTTTGGTTGTGACTGGGCTTCCTTCAGTAGCCACGTGGCCTGTCACGCTTACCTTCATCCCTGCGAGAGCAGCTGGACCCTGAGGCTCCACGGCCTGGATGTGGCACGGCCTGTTTCCTCTGACCACAAAGCCCCAGCCCACTGCATCACCGACAATCTGCAGACACGCAGACGACAGTCACGCATTTATCTGCAGGGTGTGTGCTATGCAAAAGTCTTTTACACAGAAAGTGAGAAAAAGACATCGTCGTTCTCATCTAGTGTTTTGTTCATGAAGCCTGTGAAGCATTTGTCTTTCCTGACACCTGTTACACTCACTCCAGCACCAACACCATCCACAATCATCTTTGAAACATGTTCACATTAAAATAAAAGAACAGCATTTTTAAAGAAAGAAGGTGTCCCATTCGCTCATTTTTCTCTTGTACTGTGAAAAAAATGTTACAAGTTTTTCCCTCAGCTTGATAGAAAACTCTTTGAAGTGTGTAAAATGAATTTACCGTGAAGGTTTTCTTGATGTAGGGTCCTCCTGGTTCTTGTAGCTCCTCTGTGCTCACTGGTCTCTTGAGGACTGAGACAAAAATAAAAGACATTTTATATTTAATGCAAGCTGCTTTTGGCTGCTCCCTTATTCACAAGGAGTCGCCACAGCGGGTAACTTTCCATGTTGGATTTGGCAGATTTTTATGACTAGAAGCAGTTTGGTTTCCATATTTGGAAAAGCAAAGACGACGCTGACAGTGTGGAGGTCTAAAGCTGCTCCTTCCTTCAGTTGTTGAGCATTTTTATTACCAGATTTGGGGTTGGAGAGCACCAGGGAGGAGGTGGTGCTGGGGAGACCGACTCGTCCTCGGGTGTGTATGTTTCCATCACTGCAGCTTCTCACCCGGGCTTCTCCCCGACCTCCGCCACGACCTCCACCACGACCTCCACCATGACCTCCGCCACGACCTCCACCACGACCTCCGCCACGACCTCCACCACATCCACCTGTGACAGCTTTCACATCCTTGGATGCTGTGACTGATGGAGACAAAGAAGTTTCTATAACCTTAATACTCTGTTGATTATATTTTACATGTCAGCGAAAACATTTGAGTTATTTACCAAATGAATATTGACATCAACATCTTGAGTTCCTGCTCTGATGTACTAGAGCAGCTCTGCATGATTCATTTTGGTTGAATCTCATTGTTTGCTCCCTGAAACAGGTTATTTTAGTTCTTTGCCCTCTGAGCCGATTTAGGCCAGCGCTGCTCGGATCATCTGCAGGTCACAAACAGGTTTGAACAGCAGCTGAGTTTTATGAGTCAGAGCCGTGTGCCTAACGTCACCACATCAGAGATATTTCCTGATATTATACAGAGGCAAGAGTGGGATTATTCACAATAAGCCACCTTTAAATGAATGAAAATATACATATTGTAGTAATAATATGATGTGTATGCATGTATTTATGCTTCTCCCCTCACTGCCCCACCCATCAGGGAAAACTTGGCCCTGGACAGAAGGAAAGTGTTGAAGTGATGAGATGGAGACTCCCATGTTTTCAGTAATAACGATTAAAGCTGACCCAGTTCTGTGTTTGACTTCCTGAATTTAACTTCCAACAATTCAGTTCAAACATGCTTTGATAAGAAGCCATGCTTCTTTCAATAGCAGAGATAAGCCGGGCTAACAGAGTTCATGGTGCTGACTGAGTTGTTCCTTCTGCTGTGAGACGAGGCAGTGTGACGAGCGCCTCGCCGCTGCTGCACATTCACGCCAGACGAGTTTAACGGCGATTCATTCGTTTTCTCCCTTTGTAGCACATGAACCTACGCGTGACTCTGAAGCCATGTTTGCTCCGGTGCAGTTGTCATGAGAACGGAGAAGCAGTTTGAGTGGTTACAGTTGTAACATTAACAGCAACATTAAAAAACATATAGCAGACAGAGGAACGTTTCTTGAGGTTGCTATGAGTGAAGAGGTTAAACCACTGACATGTGACGCCCGGGGGTCATGATCATTACACGATTAGCTGAGCATGAGAAAGCGTAGGCCGCTCTGCTCCCTCGCCCTTACAGTCTTTGATGACTTGAGGTGTAAAACTGTTAATGTGTTGAAGCAAACAGTTTTATCACATATGTAATAATTTGTGTTAAAACTGATTTTGCCCAAAACCTCTGGGTCACTTTTTAAAGTTTCGTCATCTCCATTTATTTATTTCCATAAATGTATCAGAACACAAAATGATGCTGAGTGTTTGTGGAGTCTCACACGATCACACACAGATCCACGCTTAGGTCGTTTTATTAAGAGCGGCTGACTCGGCGAAGATTCACCCGGATAAGACAACGACAGTCAAACAATAAAGTGCGTTTATTTGCTTCATGAAGGAAATGGTTGCCTTTGAG
Source organism: Simochromis diagramma (assembly GCF_900408965.1). Taxonomy (NCBI): domain Eukaryota; kingdom Metazoa; phylum Chordata; class Actinopteri; order Cichliformes; family Cichlidae; genus Simochromis; species Simochromis diagramma. Next base: position 443,354 of record NW_024387222.1, on the reverse strand, counting down.
TCATCACAGTTACTTCCTCTGCAGGATAATAATTTACCGTCTTCCTCGTGTAGTGAAGTAAATGTGAGAAGTCAGTATCCATCAGTACATGCAGTCATAACATGACAATTATTTTAATAATAAGAATTAACCAGACAAGCTGAACTCTATTAACTCTGCATCAGTGACACATGCAGGAGAACCATCTGCCAGCCACTGATGGAAAAGCAGCTCATGTGGGATAAACTGAGAAGTTGCTGTTGTTGACTTATTACGAGCAGCTCTGAAACTAAAGATAAAGAAATACATAAAGACTAAAACTCTGAACTTTGACTTTCTTACAACTTTTTTAAATTTCTTGTATCTTGTGTGTTGTTTGTGTCCTGTAGGGGTCTCTGCTCTTTTTTCTCACATGTTCAGAGTTTGGAAAGTAAAGCGAGATGTTCTTACCTCCTGTACGAGGTCCCATTTCTGTTCAAGTCCAAGAAAAGCAAAATGCAGAAGATGAATCCGGAAGACGACAAGCTTCAAAGGCGCACACCAGCAGATGGACGGACCATCAGTCTCTGAGTGTTGCCCGGCTTCAAGTGAGACTCTGCACAGGCTTGATGACACCTATCAGTTTTCTCAGTTCAGTACTCAGTTACTGGACCTGTGGTCTGAAGGGAGGGTAGTCAGCTGGTTAGGAATAGACGTGCGTGACCGAGTTAAATATTAAACCCTCGAACAAACAAACCAGCCGTCAGCAGGAGGCGAGAAGCGACATGTAGTAAAATGTAAAAAATGAGAAATAACACTCGTAAATGTAGAAATCTCACAGTACATTTTAATTATTAACTGTTACTTATGAACCGTTAAACAATTATTGTCACAAAAAAATCAGGTTTAATGCAAAGAGTGCATGGGAGCTCTTATATTCCATAGCAAGAGGGGATTTCATGAGTATTGCACTAATCTCCACAGACTGTTGCACATGAATCTGCAGTGTGGTGCTAGAGTTTTAGTACTGTAAACCCTGTGTTTTCTGTCTGTACACACAGTGGCGTCCTGCACACTCTGCATGCATGTTTACCTGCTGGCAGACTTTGCTTGCATGCCCTTTGTTTGGAGAGCAGAAAACAAAAGCAAGTGCTCCTGCAGCGCATCAAGATATCAAGCTTTGTGTTGCCATCACCTCAAACAGAACTCACTGTTCCTGAGGATCAATCACCTTTCAGTTTCAGCTTTTGTCCCACTGAAAGTCATTGTGTGATAATACAGGTGGTTTCTGCATTTACAGTTTTGCACTGTGTAACTTTAGAAGATAAAAACACTCAAACATTTGGCAGCTTTTGGCAACTTTACAAGAAAGCATGCAGAGACGTGAAGGATTTAGGAAGGTTTTTGCTCGTAAATGGGACTGAGCTTCAGCCTGGTTGCCATGCAGACTGGAGGAGCAGCTGCAGGTGGAGAGGAAGGGGAAACACAAAGATCATTTCTGCTCTGATGGGCAGAGCAGTGGAGATTTCCATCGGTCAGCACAGAGCAGCGAGTTTTCGTCCATATTTGTCCTTTGAAGTATTTTCTCTGAGCCTCATGTAATGAGGTTTCTTGACTTCCTTGTTACACCTTAATACACCCCCGAGGCTGTCACTTGCTTTAAACTTGTCAATTGAGTCACACGGAAGGACATGTGGTCGTAATCATCGTTATACAACAACAACATGTGGGAGATAAATCCACATTCCTTTCTAATGTCTGGAGGTCAAATCTCGGGTTTTCAGGTTACTCATCAGTGAGTCGATCATGAGGCCAACAGAGCTCGTTAAACTGAAGATAAAACCACAAAGATACACGGACAGCTGTTGGCTTGACAAACAGATCAATAGAATCAGGAAATATCCAGTTTCACACCATTAACATTATCTTGGGCTAAACGACACTTTTTGCCAATGATACCCGTTTGAATAAAAAGTGATTTAATCCTGGAGTGATATGAAGGTGAGAGTGTAAACTGAACAAACCAGAAGACATTTGTGTTTGTTTCTGGAGGAAACAAATGTCCAAAACGAATGAATAAATAACTAATCATCAAGTAATGCATAAATAAATAAATAAAGCTTTTTAGATGCATCAAAAAGAATCCAGGAGCAAGATTTGCATTTAACTGAATTTATTACAAAACAATAAACAAAACGACGAAGCCTGTGCGTCGTCACCTTGGAGATAATATTTAGTCATTTTTCAGGTGACTCTGGTATCAGGATCAAACGATGATCATTTATTTTGTACTTTTAATTTATTTACCTTTTCTGCTTTAATTAAGATGGATTTAATATCCACAGCACTTTATGTTATGCATTAATTTAATGGTTTTCTAAAAAAGCCCTTCATTGTATTTTTCCACCATCACTGTCTGCTGGTGTTCAATCACATGTTCAGTTTTTACTGTGACTTCCTTCTTCTACTGCATGATGGAGTTTCAGTTGTTCCACCTGCAACTTGGATTTGATTATTGGAATTTCTGGAAGGTCTTGGACAGTTTTCTTTAATATGAAGTTGTTGCTGTTGAGAGCAGATGTGACACTGTACTGGGGACGGATGATGAGGTGGGATTTCCTGCCATCGGCTAAAGGAGTTCAGCCCTGCAAAACAAAACAAGCTCTTAACCTTTGACACAGTGACCCACGAGTCATGTGGGTCATGAACTCCTCTAACACAACACGTCTCATGTGTTTCTTTTATTTACCTGGAAACATTAAAATGAAGAAAGCCTCTGTGGTTGTAAAGTATACGACTTTAAAGCAGTTTAGGGCTCATGTGGGCGTGAGCTCATCCATAAAGGAGTTTTATAGTCAGTTTCCATCTTGGGCTTTTTCACTGGACACCTCTGTGACTCACACGGTTTTCTTCATATGATGACTTTTCCAGTTATTTCCAAATGTAACCAGGAGGAACAGTGAGCCGATTGTGTTGCAGTTCCATTCATTCATTTCTTCCACTTCAGTTCTGCAGTGTGGCCCCAGCTGGAGTCTTCAGCTGTCACAGAGAGAGGTGCAGGGTGCGCCCCGGGCAGGATGGCAACCTGCCGCAGGACTAACGGAGTCAGGAGTTCATCGCCTTCAGATGTTTCCTCAAAGGCGGTATCCTTGGATTAAAGCCTGGATCTCTGCTGCAGTTTAATAACAGCTCAGAGTTATTATTAAAGTGTTGAGAAGTGTTAAAGGTGTGAGCCTGAGCTGCTACTATTCAGTACCTGCGTCAGGCTGCTGGTTAACTTTTTTCTCCTCAGTGACATTTGAAGGCTGGCAAAGGTGCTTTCATCATGAAACGAACATGCAGCGTTTACGCTTCTTCACCCCACGTGACACTTCTTGATTTCATATAAGTAGAAAATGAAACAAACACAGCATTTCAGCATGTTTTAGACCATTTGAAGTGCTCTTTGTTCATAGTTTAAAGCAGGGGTGTCCAACTCCAGGCCTCATGGCCGGTGTCCTGCAGGTTTTAGGTCTCACCCTGGGTCAGCACACCTGAATCAAATGATTAGTTCATTACCAGGCCTCTGAAGAAAGTCAAGACATGTTGAGGAGGTCATTTAGCCATTTGAATCAGCTGTGCTGGATCAAGGACACATCTAAAACCTGCAGGACTCCGGGGTTCTCTGTATTTTCTGAGAATCTCACTGCATGTGACGTGTGAATGGCAGGCCTACAAACCTATAATGTGAAGTAAACCAGGATGGGCAGATCACAGTTCTGAGTTTGTTGAGTAAAGCTTATTCTGAAAGATCCAAGTGTAAAAACAATCTTCTGTCTCAGTTAAATTAAGAGCTCGTGTTGCACGTTGCTCCTTTGTGTACATGTTAACACAGAGCCAGTTCTGTCAGCCACGTTGTTTTCTTTCTTTCTGGAGCTACTGCAGTTTATTCTCATTTGTCTCTCGTCTTTACTGCTTATAGCAAAAATAATAAAATAAATGGTAACTCTAATTAAAGCTAACCAACCTGTTCAAAACTGAACCAGAACTCACAAATGCAGGAAGTGACCCAAGTTGCAACAAATTCTAGCAACAGGAAAGGGGGGTTGTGTCTCCCCCCTGCACCTCCCTCACACAGAGATGCATGCTGCAGTCTGGGATCTGAGATTCAGATAAGTAAGTCAGGCAACTTTAAAACTGGACTGATGCTGGCATATAGGCTGGTATAACAATGTGATAACTAACAGGAAGAACTGGTGCTTTTACCCAGCAGGTGAGTGATTATTTGATACCAACAAGTGTCGAAATTGTGGTTCACTTTTGATCAAACTGGTCTCTGGTGTGGGTGGTGAAACCACAACAACCTCATCAACTTGGAGAAATTGGACAATTTGATGCGCATGGACACAAATCAGTAGATAATATAATATTCCAATACTCTTCCTGAGAATGTAGAAAATAGCAGCCCGTTAATAACCTTTGTATGGGAAATGTTTGTCCTAATTTAAAAGCTTGTTTCACAATTGGGCTTCATTTAAAATCAATCACCCGAGACAGCGGGTACATTAAGGCACACGTGTCCCAAGAAGGAGCAGCGAGAGCCGCTAATGAGGTTCTTTGTCTTGGTGGCTTATTATGATGTCCGTTTTTAGTTCTTTAATCACAAAGTAATTAAATTCCCAGTCTGGGAAAACATAAAGGTTAAAAAGTAGAAAATAAAAAGACTAATCGCGTCTCTTTGTCACTGCATATTCAGTAGAAGTGCCCTTGAGCAAAGCACGAGGCCTCCGTTTGTGAGCGTCTTGCTCACGAAGAGATTCGGACATGTTTGGAGGCCGTTTAAACAACTGCCTGCTGGATGTAAATTCCAGTGATTAAGTATCACTCGCTGCTCACTTCCTCGTTAATAATCGAACACTGTCCTCAGCAGCGGTGATCTAACGCTGTCGTGTCTCATTGATTACGCGGATCAATGAGCTCCCAGACTACAGGACACAGAGCACCAGAGTCAATACACATAATGTTTTACAGAACTGTTAACGTGTTTCACTATTGATCCACTGTCTGTATTTAAATATGCGGCCCTTTCTCTGCTGTAAATTCTGACTCTTGGAAAGATCATCCATTAAAATGATGGTCATCACCCGAGTGCTGCGTGCACATGCAAATACGAAGCTGCAGCTGTAAAGATCTGACTTTGATTCATAGTAATGTGTTGGCAGGGTTTATTTATGTTCATCTTTTCAGGATTATGAGTAAACTTTAATATCTGTTTCATTCCCCGCTCCTCTGTTCTCTGCACGTACCGCCTCACCTCCTTTGTAAAAGAAGCACTGCTGCCCTCTGCTGGACACAAGCTTCACTCACACGTCGCTGCTAAATTTTCTTCTTAATTGTTAACAGTTAATAAATGTTATGCTGCTTTCTTCCATTGGCTGTCTGCACACTCACCTGCTAAATAACACCAATGAAGAACTTGAGTCCTGGGTGTTAATTAATCCCAGACCAGCACTCATCTCTGCCTTTCACACCTTTGGTGTTTCGATAGTTTTTTTCTTTCTGAAAACTGTTGAAAGCTTCTGAGTTTGATTTTTGACTCGTTCCTGTTTCTAATGACACCGTTGGCTTGTGATCCTTATAAAGTGACTTGGGCTGAATGATTTGGGACAATAGAAATAAAATGAAACTGAGTGACACAAAAAGCAGTTTATGCATCAAATATCTCATGTTACACACGAACACTGGACCAGGCTGTTTGTGTGGGTGTGTGTTTGAGCGTAGTGAGGCAAATATTAACCCCGTCCAAAGTACATTACTGCTCCAGAATTACGATGAGCAAAGAGTTCATGTATTTCAGTGCGATGCTATCTGAACTTCAAACGGCATTCAGGAGCACATGTGTCTCTAAACACGCATTTAAATGTGTAATGCTAACATTTCCACGCTTTGCTTCAGACATGTGAAGCTGTTCAACGGTGGGAACTGCAACCACGTGTTAATGTGTTACTGCAGCAATTTTATAAAGAAAGAAGATGCTGAGTGTGATTGTTTTAAAGCGGACTATTCTGCTCCTCTTTATTTTCTCTCATGTGTGCTATTACAACAGGCAGCATTTCAAAGAATAAGATAAATGCATGCGAGTCAAAGGCTCAGCCTTCACACCATACAGCTGCTTTCTATGTTCGAATCTGTAGAACGTCAGTGAGAGTGGTTATACATTCACACCAGGCATACAGCTCTGACAGTGAGCACAGAAGGCCAACAGCCAAACTTCCAGGCCAATCAGAAGTAATGTGGTTTAAAGGGAAGGTGGCCAAAAAGTTACATGGATGAACCGCAGGGCAGGACGAAGGCCAAGCAGAGGTAAAAAGGATCATTTTGCAAACATGCGTTAGTCCAAGAATAAAAATATGGGACTGTTAGGCCAACTTTAAGGTTGTCATGAAGGCTTAAAAACAATGATTGCAGTTTTATGGTGAAACGTTGGGGAGTCTGGCCTGTCGGTTCACCGGGTTCTCCTCCTAATACTAATGTTTTCTATAGACTTGTTTCCCATATACCTGACATGAATGCTAGATACATGAATTATTAAAATTTGCAGTTTTACTGGGTTAAACTAACCAAACAGAAACCCAAAGGCCCTCTTGTCAACTGGCCGGGGTCTTAAGGAAACTTAAAAAAGGAGAAAACACAAGATGCTGCAGAAAGCAAACAGAAAATCCAAGAAACACCCACAGACAGATAAACTGACCGACAACTGAGTGAAAACTGACTGAACACAAACGAAACAAAACGTTTCCTTAAACAATCACACAGGTTGGGAAAGAAGCACAGACAAAGAAAACCAGAGTGAGTGTCAGAGATGGAGAGAGTAGGGCCTGAACGCAGGACGTCCTGTGCAGAGTTCAGTGCGTTTATTTACAATGAATCAAAGGACAAAGGTGCAAATAATCCTCTCCACGGGGTTTCTTCCTGTGCTCGCTCCCTGCTCCTGTGCTGTGGTGAGTCATCGTATCCTGACGTACAACAGCGCTCCACTGCTTCTACTTGTTTCTGCAACCCTCTGCAAACAACAACAGGCTGCTGTTAGTACATGCAAAGACCTGAGAACCAAGACACGGTTGCAAACTAGCTGACTGGGTTTCTCACAACAATCCACTGCAGCTCAGCTACTCTGTTAAACAGATCAGCTGATCAGCGATAGGTGCGTGTAGTTATCCTTCCTCGGGTGTGGCTGGCCTCACGGTGGGAAACACTCTCCAGGCCTGGTGTCCCAGGGAAACCAGGACACCGCCAACAACAACAACAGCACATACATGTTAAACAGACACACAGGCAGGGCAACCAGTGAGGACTGCCAGCCCGAGAAATATAAACAAGTCCACAAACACATGAACCCTGGGTCCCCATGACAGTAAGTGTATGAGCTCTTAGAATGAAGCAGGAAAAACCACCAAATAATGACCCAAACATCATAAAAGTGAACGATGTAACAAAGCTGAAGTTTCACACTAAATCTGTCAGAAATGTATTTGTAGTTTTAAAATATAGATCATAAAAAGAAAAACACTCCGTGTCCCTGACTTCCTTTACTTCTTGCCTGACCTGCAGCTGATAATAACACAAATGCAAACAGCTCTTCTCGCTAACTGTCTTTTTTATGTGCTAAAGTTAAATGGTGTCATCGGCACCTTAATGCAATCACATAACTGTCATCTAGTAAGTAAGCTGCTGGCTCAGTGCAGACGTGTAAGCACTGTTTAGGAAGCATCTGCCTTTCTGGTTGCGTCACACTTCTTCCTGCCTCTCCGGTTAGGCTGAGCTGACAGCGGCGCTCTGAGCCACGAGAAAAGGAAGTTCAGATTCTGTAAGGTCAGCGCTTCTGTCCACAACGTTCATGAGTCAGTGTTCAGTTCAGGCTGAGGATCATGAAGATTTGGCTGCAAACCGTCATCTCGTCTCATGTTTGAAGTTTGAAGATTTGAATAGTGTTGAAGTCCAAAAAACCCTACAAAGTTTTCATGTGTATTTGTTTATATTTGCATGTCTGCAAAGTCTTTTGAATATTTCCATCGTGCACTCAAATACTGAGATAAGCAAGGTAATTAAATACCCATCCAGCCATCCTCAGCCTACGGCAGCAGGCCCCTGGTGACCCTGAAGAATGAAATAAAATGCCTGTACACAACAAGTCTGGATGTTTTTGAGCCTCATGCACCTCCACATCCACATTATCCATATTATATGGATTATATATGTGTACATATGGTATATTTATGCTGATATCCTCACTCACACTCCCCTTTATTGTATCTGTAACATGCAACTTCTGTCGGTGCTGTGCTACTGGAAACTGAATTTCCCGGAGGAACCCACCCGAGGGATTAATAAAGTTTCATCTGATCCAATCTCACTGGTCTCGCTGCTGTGGTTTGTCCAGGTGCTTTGAAATTCAAGCTGTGGCCTGACCACCATCAGCCGGCCGAAGCATCAAAGCTTGGCTCAGAAACAACCACGAATGAGGCGCAGTTTCTTAAAATGTTTTCAAATGTTTTGGCTTTTGTCTTCTTGTCCATGGAAATCACCGTGCGCTTGCTTCTGGCATGCCGCCGTGGGCCGTGCCTCTGTATGAATGCGTGCCCATGCATATGTGACTGTTTATGTCTGTGTGTGGTCTTTGTAAGACGAGGATGTTTCCCCCTGAGGGGATGGATGTACAGATCCATTTCAAAGCCCAGAGAGCTCCCTTCCCCCAGTACGTCCCCCCCAACATCGTGTTCCCAGCAGAGTCCAGACTGTCAGTGAGAGCAGAGCCTTTTAAAAGCCTGCATGTGCTGTTAAACATGGCTAAGCTGTGACTTTCTGCGGTGATCATCCAGCCTTACAGAACAGATCAACATCTTCTGAAGCCTCTCGCCCGCCGTACAAAGGGCGCCATTAGAGAGGGTGCAGAGACGAGATAGCTTTGACTAATAGCGCTCTCTTCGTAGTGTTGTGTCTTCGTCCCGCTGTTTGTACAGCAAGAAATGTTAGACGTTCACATGCTGCTTTGGCTGCGCTGGGTTGGGTACGCTGCAGGTTTCAGGTATCTCTGAGCTTTCAGTCATTCAGTCAGAGACCGAGGCTGAGCTTCTGATGCTGGATCAGCCTTTTGTCTCCGGCTGACATGTGCACCCTCTGTGATACAAAGTCCCTTAAATGTTTACGTGTGTTTATAAGTGTTGGCCATTAATCATTTATTTGTTGATTTAATTAATATTTTATGCCATGAATTTCAAGTAGATTCACGTACACTAAATACAAAAGACTTTCATTGTTCAGTAAAAAAACAAAAACAAAAAAACAGGAGAGTACGCTGATGTTTGATGTCCTTGAACAAGTCAATAAATGTCGACCTGCAGCACATGACCTCTGACCTCTCCACTGAAATTTGAGCATGTGTGTCTAAAGGAAACTTATGAAATGTCTCCAACTCTTTAACGAAGCCCTCTGAGGTGCATCCGTGTCACCTCTGAGGCGTCTCACGAACACAAATCCCAACGTTTCTCGTCTTTATCCGAGGAGGAGGTCTACGGTGCTGAAAGGCAACGTGGTTCTGCACACACGGCTTCTGGATAGCCTTTAATGGCCTGCTGCTGTGTGGTAGCAGGCGGGAATATCAGTGCACACGCTCTGCTAATTTGCAACCATGTGTTTCTTCTGATCTCTCAATAAAACACTAAGAATCGCTCCAGCACCTCCAGTGGAACGCCACCCTCCTCGCCACCTAGGGCCGATCCAAGACACACTATGGACAGAGCTCATTTCCACATCTGGTGTGGTGGTGCCACATCCTGGATGAAACTCTACCTTCTTCTGTGAACAAAGAGGAACCCAGTCTGAGGGATGATTGTGCACTGGTGAATTATTCCTGAGGTGTGTGAATTTCATAGAAACATTAAAAGAAAACCCCCAAAAACTCAAAGCAGAGGCAAACAGGTTTACTTTAGAAGCCCTCACTGCCCACCTCTTTACATAGATGACTGTGGAAAGCCCATCCTTATGCACTGCAGTACTTTCCTGTTGAAAGTCATGGGCATTGGCTCACTAGTCCCTCTGTTTTGGAACATTTGCAGACAGAACATAAAGTGTATTCATGCAGGGAGTACTCACTGTAGTCACTGAGTGACGTGGCAGAGCTCGGTCTAAACAGTTCTGTTTTACTGCTTCAGCCAAAATTCATTTTAAGATTGGTGAAATAACCAATGTTTAGCTCAACCTACTGTTTGTGTTAAAAGGAAATATGAACTTTTACAGTTTGACAGAGCTTCAAAAACCCGTCCTGTGGATTTTCCACAGTTCACTGGTATTTTCAGATGATTTTCGATATTACAATAAAGACTGAAAATGGGGTGAAACTGGGACTGCTTTCTGTTTTTCTGAAACATCAGCTCACAGTCACTGTGCATTGCTCACATTTCACCACCAGTCATTAGGCAACGCTAAGCATTTGATAAGACAGCATACAGTTCGTTGCAGTCAGTTTGGGACTTTGACTCAGTGCAACATTTCTCAGGAAAATTCAAAACTGCTTTGTTATGCAATATGTGTCCACGCACACTTTTCTTATTTGTTTTGAAGAAATCGCAGCAGCTACTACAGAGACCTTTAAATCTCAGCTGGCAGTGCTTATTATACAAAGTCTGATCAACCTCGCGTAAATCACGGTCACTTATTAATGAAACCACCATATTCCTTTAGACAGTAAACGGTTCAGGATCAAAGATTATACATTTTTCTTTTCCCCGTGAGTGCCCCCCCCCCCCACACACACACACACCCCTCCTCCCCCTCCCTCTCTCCCTCCCTCCCTCTCTCTGTGATCGTTCAATGCTGCTGACTGTGTCGGACTCCGGAGCGTCACCCCGACCTGACGCTCTCTTGTACCACAGCGCAGCTGTTACCATTACTTCATCTCTTATTAGATCAAGACCGAGAGAAAGAGAGAGAGAGAGGGAGAGAGGGGGAGAGAGGGAGAGAGGGAGAGAGCAAAGGCAAACAAGTGGAGAGAGAGAGAGAGAGGGGGAGAGAGTTGGAAGCCTGCGCCGTGCTTCATCGATCTGCAGAGGTGCACCGAGGACCTTCTGTCGGACATTGGTCACATCTTTCAGTTTTTTAAGTGAATGCCAGAGTGACTCTTTGGAAAATGCTTCTGGGAAATTTGGTACGGTAAGACTGTGACAGTTTTGTTGGTTTGATTTCAGCGTTGTGTAGTTTTAGCTTCATTTGAAGTGTTTCCCAGCTCCGTCCCGCCTGCCCTCTAAACACAGATTGCAGGGCTGCAGAACTGATGTATCGACCTGAGAGCGAGACAATCGCTCCGTGCCTGATATCAGCGCAAACGCGCAAACCTGGAAGCTTTACCTTAAGAAAGAAGGCATTACATAAGTCTGAGAAGTATCAATTATGCAGCAGCGATGACTGCTGCTGTTATTTTTGGTCTGACTCACGCCGGGACAGATGGTGATGGTGATGGATAGCCTGGAACAGCTCATTGTCAACAATGCCGCAGATTTGTTTACCTGTGGGAGGTAAAGGTAAGCAAAAAGCTTCAGGTTAACGGTTCCACCGTGGATCACTCCCGTCTCCCTTCAGGACGTGGGTTTGATCACCATCATCACTTTTATTATCATTCATTTTAGAATGAATTGAAATTAGCAAACGCAATATATTAAAAATGAATTATACCTGAATTAGTCATCAGTCACTGGATCGTCATAGTTTAAAGAACACACCAGTCCACGCTGAGTTGACGTCAAAATACCCGGATAACATACTGATTTTGGCAACCTTGAGCACTCTGAGGGCCAGACACGATCCACAAGTCATGGCGCTGTATTGACATAGATTATGACAGCTGTAGTGTGGAGGAGAAGTCACAGTACATCTAACATCTGGCCACTACATGCTGAGTTGACAGGAAATATCCAGTTACATCTGGACCTAATTGGGCTACTTTGGGACTTTCTAACTCAGTTATGGCACTGACAAGTGTCGTGCGTGCCTGACATGACACAGAAATGTTACCACCGCTGACACATGACACGTATGAGGTTGACCTGCAAAGTTGGGGTGACCAGAGTCACCCTGTGTCCAAACTGTCTGTCAAGGCCAAATGTGATCTGTGAGAGATCCGCCGATGTGAGTCACATTTTAGATCAAACATTTGTTTCTAAACTCGGTGTTCAGGTCATGGTCTAACTCATGGTTGAACTTATGTTACTTCATGTAAGATTTCTACTAATTTGAGTGTTTTTATTGTCTAAAATATTGAATAGTAATAAATATCATAATGGAAGAGGGAAACTCTTAATATGTAAATCTGTGTGAATCTTTTTATTATTATTTGGGTAAAAGTGGAGACCGTCAGGCTTGTGAGGAGAGTCAACATCTGCAACTGTATGTGGGTGTAAAGGTGCACCTGGTGCACATGGCACAGCAACTTGCACAACTGTTTAGGCTTCATCATTAACAGATCTTCTAGTTGATTCTTCAGGGAAAGTCTTACTTATTTAAGCAAGAAAATGTCCAACTGCATGATCGTGTAATTAAACCTATTAGAAACATTGGAGCTGCATGAAACAAAGCTCCCGTTACCATTCTGAGCTGCTTTCACCTTAAATCTGGGTTTTAAGTTGTACTTTGGAAAACATCCGTTCTTGTAAAGATTTGCTGAGCAGGATACTAAAGCTGTACCAGCTCTAGAGATGCTCCAAGCCTGACCTTTGACCTTGAGGAGTGGAAATGTGTTCAAAAGTAATGCTCTCTGGTTTTCTGCAGGTAGTGGTTGCGTTCTGTCTGTGGGGCATTGATGTCAGCAGAGCTTATGTGTTTCAAGCCAGCCGACCTTCAGAGGGAGGGGACAACCCGCCGTCTCATACTAAAAGTGAGAACACACTTGATGTCTTAGCAACGCTTATTCTGGGCTGTTGAGTTCAGAAAGTCTTATAACTGAGCTGAAGACTGATGTGATCAAATATGGTGGAAACCTTTATTTCTGCATTTGGACCAAAATGACATTGATGTTTAAAATGTGTATTGCCAAGTTACATCAAAGCGAGAAAAAACACCGAGCTAGTAGCTACAGGCGCACCGTGTTGGTGTTTTGTTTCTCACTCTAATCATAGCAGGATAGATGTGAATATATATCTGTATGTACATATTTCCTCCTTAATGGTTGGGCCAATGTGAACGAAACTTCAAGCAGGAACGAGTTGCATTTATTTAACTTTAACTTCACATCAACAGGAGTGTTTTAATCAAGAGTTTTGACATCGAAAATCTAGATGACAAAAACCGTTATAGGAAAATGACTTGAGTTTACCTTGAATGACTGTTATGGAGGCAAACCGAGCTAGAACTTGTGTACTATGACTCCTCGATTTTGCTTAAAGACATAAAAACACATTTTATACCAGAGCTGTGCACCATTATACTTGGCAAACGTTGTATGTGGGCATGTTTGCAGCATGTGTGTCTCACCATGCCCTTCCCCTCCCTGTAGTCATTTCAGAGTGGGTCAGCTCAGCGGGCTCCTGTAAGGGGAGGTGCTTTGAGCTGGAGGTGGCCAGCCCTCCAGGATGCAGATGTGACAATCTCTGCAAAACCTACTACAGCTGCTGCTCTGACTTTGATGAGCACTGCCTGAAAACAGGTCAGGCTTCTACACACTTGCTCACGTCTCTCGTCTTTTCTTCACTTCCTGTTTTCTTACCCAGTCTGTGGCTCTTGGTCAACAACTAACTGCATCGAGCTGACAATGTAAACCCTTAAAAGCAGTTTAGAGATGCGTAACAGCCAATGAACAGCTACAGAGCTGTCTAATATTAAAAGTATAGATATTTACATATGCTTCATATAGTGTCTAACATGCCTGCAAAGCTCGGCATGAGTACTTTCTCTTGTAACACAGGGAAACTTAACAAAAGCCAAAATGTTCATTTTCATCTGATGCTAATTTAAATCTCGGTTGCATCACATATAACTGTATGTTCATCTTGAAAACATGAAGTAAACAACTGTGGAACATTTAAAAAAAATCTTCAAATGAATTCAGCAACCATGAGCTTCTTGTGGGTCTTCTTTTTAAAACGTATAATAAAAAGTCAGCGTTGCCTGGGTATGGATAATCTGTAACACATTTTAGGACCCTCTGTTATGCAACAGAGATCTGAGATCTGAAAACATTGGTTGGGAGAAGACAGTTAAACAGTGGAACAGGGCTCATTGGGGACTCGGAGGCAGATGAACTCGGCAGAATTTAGCCAAAGTTGAACAAGCTGTCGAGGCTGCTGGAGGCGAATGTGCAGCCTGAGCTCGTCTAACATGTGACTTGGAAGATGGTCGTGGACCCACAGAGACACTGCATTACTTTCAAGGCTCAGTAACACAATGGTTTAATCAACAAGCTCTGTAGAGTTTGTACCACATGGCTAACGATCAGTGAATGGAGTGAACGTGCTGTCCAGGAGTCTGATTGCTGGATGGGTTTCTACAGAACGAGGAGACTCTGTGGACTTTGTGACAAAAATCCTTTGAGATGCCAAATCAAACACAGAGCACTATGTGCTGTGAAGAAGGGAACAGCTGAAAGTCATTTTTTTAATGGACGTGGGTTCACACCTACTAACCAGGCTGTGTGAAGGATCAGCATCGTTTAGTGTCTCAGGAAACTTTTTGTGAAAACTTTGTAAGACTGCAACTTTGTACATGATAACACATTCCTTCAGAAGTTTTGTAAACGCCTGAATGAAAGGGGAAAAACACAAGAGAGTCTTAAACGGAGCCAGTAAGAGTAACGTTATGATGTAATCAGATTGGATTTGTCATGATGCAGCACGCTGATGTGTTGTGTTTCCTGCTTTCATCTGAATTAATAAGGTAGGAAGCAGCTTGGTGCTGCTAATCAAATGCATGTATATCTTATCATGATGTCACCATATCCCCAGGAGTGGATGTCAGACCTCTGCTCAGGCTAACTGCAAAACCCCCAAAACAGAACAAGAGCTGGAGCTCAGAGGCCTCAAATGATTCATTTCATTCACATGTAAAATGTTAAAGTTCATGATATTGTGCCAGGATAGGACTCTAATCTTTAAGAAGGAGCATGGCAGCACAGATTAGGTCTGCTAAGTTCTATCTGAATATACAGAAGAAGAAAAAGATCATTAAGAGATCTGTGCACAAACAAATAACCATCAACCTCAGTCAACTGGAGCAGTGTTGCAAAGACGAGTGGACCAGTGGACCAGTGGACTAGACTTACTTAGGTTACTGCTGCTGAAGTTGCTTCTACAAGCTGAATCATTGCATGTGCTTAGATTCTCAAAGAACTGCAGAGAATCCTGTGAAAATGTTATTTTTCACACACGGAAACAATCAATGAACTGACTTCCTGTTTGTGCTCAGAGGGAGGCTTTGAATGCAAACAGGAACGTTGTGGGGAGGAGAGGAACGAAGACCATGCCTGCCACTGCTCAGAGGACTGTCTGGAAAAAGGAGACTGCTGCTCAAATTACAAGTCCATGTGCAAAGGTACATGTCATTATCATTTTTAACCAAGTGACATGGAGATTAAATTTGCTTTCAAGCATGTGATGTACTGTGGTTTCCTCTCAAGGTGAGACTTCGTGGCTGCAAGAAGAATGCGAGGACATCACGAGTCCTGAATGCCCTGCAGGGTAAGATCGATGACCAACCATCCATCCATCTGTTTATCCTTTTTCAGGGTCGAGGGGGGGCTGGGGCCTATCCCAGCTGTCTCAGGGTGAGAGGCAGGGTACACCCTGGACAGGTCGCCCGTCTAACACACAGAGACGACAACCATTTGCACTCACATTAACCCCCGCGTTCACACCTATTTAGAGTTGCCAGTTATCCCCACTAAGTGCATGTCTCTGGATTGTGGGAGGAAGCCGGAGTACCCGGGGAGAAGCCACACAAACACGGGGAGAAGATGCAAACTCCGTGGAGTCTGATGACTAACCACGTCTCTAAAAAAAGCATAATGGCTCCACGCCTTCTATAGAAACCTGAAACACCATTTTGGAGGATAACTGACGTTTGTTACCAGATCAATCAGCTTTGTCATTCTTGTGCTTCTCAGCTTCGTCCGTCCTCCTCTCATCATGCTCTCGCTCGATGGGTTCAGAGCCTCCTACCTGAAGAAGGACCAGTCTGTCATCCCAAACCTTCATAAACTCGGTATGTCTTCTTTTTAACTTCATCTGTATTTAAGTGATTTTTACAGAGCCAGCAGTTTCTGTATGTCCTTTATTTACTTTTTGATGAGTCAAAAATATAGCCTGGTTGCTTGTATCATCCTGTAAAATGCAGCTTTCACAACTCTTTACTCTTTAAAATGCAAAATTTAACAAAAAGTTACCTTTTGTTTCCCCTCAGGAGGATGTGGCACGTCTACACCGTACATGCGACCAGTCTACCCATCAAAAACATTTCCAAATTTGTACACCTTAGCCACGGTAAGTGAGCCAGCATATTTAATGGATGGTTCATGTTAGAAGTTACAGTAAAGCTAGTCTGTTAATGAGTACTCTGTCTGAAGAATGAGCAAACACAAATGTTTGCCAGTGTGTTCAAAATGCCCTTACACTGTGCTCGTGTTGCTACTCAAGCGTTGGACTCATTTTTAAAACAGTAAATGTGCCATCTGTCTGCAGGGCCTGTACCCAGAGTCCCACGGGATTGTGGGGAACACCATGTACGACCCAGACTTTAATGCCACGTTCACACTGCGTTCCAGAGAGAAACTGAACCACCGCTGGTGGGGCGGACAGCCTGTGAGTCCAGTCTAGAGTCCAGCTGACCAGAAAGCAGGCGTAACTCTTAAAGCATAAAATGCAAATGTAAAAAGCGTGCTTCTTTAAAAACTGGTGTTTGTACGTGTGCCGGAGCACACATTTGTAAGTACGCAGAGTGACACAAAATCCTGAGAATATTGAACACATTTGTGACCATTTTGTCAACATTTTCTCTCCATAGATTTGAAGAGCTTACGTAAGGTGTTAAGGTCACTTATAACAGCGTTTAAGAGGACCGTTGGATTTCTGGATTTCATCTCCTTTTGTTTCTTTTTCAGATCTGGATCACCGCTGAGAAACAAGGAGTGAAACCAGGCACGTTCTTCTGGCCTTGGTACTTAAGTTAGTACTGGAATGTTTTTCAGTAGCTTTAGATGTCAGACTTTACTGAGGAGTCACTTCCACTTTTCCTGCACTACTTATACATTCTTGATATATTTTGTGTTGATTTTCTTTGAATGTCCGATGGGCTCAGTCAGAGCCCTGGAGCTCTCTTAATGAAATGCCCCCTCGGGGATAAGTGGGGCTGGAGCCTATGACTCGTTTCATGGGCAAACAGCTGGGCACACCCTGGATGCCAGTCTGTGGCTTAGGTGTGGATGTTGCCGAGGATACTGCCAATTTAGGGAAACAGTACAGAAAGGAGACATGATGTGGATGCTGGTGAAGCTGTTGTTCATTGTGGGGAAATCTTTCTACTTGCCAAATAACACAATAATGCACTAAAATAAATAAAACTCAGTCTTTCAGGAGAAATAATGAGGGAGGTTCAGGGAAAAAACAACAAAAATACACTTTAGTAGCTGAAAAACTCTTGAAGATTGAGTCCGAAGCAGTGAGGGGAAGAGAAATGATAATGGGATACTGGGCAGAGTCAAAGATTTTAATTTTAAAAAGCAAGTATTAAAATGTGTGACATCATCGAGCAACAGTGCTTCTCTGATGCTTCGTGTAATTAATTACAAAGTGTTATTAAGTCTGAGCAACACAGACGTAAAAGAGGAGCTTTTGATTTTGATTTGACCCGATGACCGAGCCCAGCTCGACTGACAGGCACGAAGCAGACAGGTTCATGTCAGCGAGTGTTTGCATGTCCATGACTCAATGATCACGAGGGCTACACATGAAGATGCGCACTAGTCACATCCTGAGACAGACAGACAATGGGACAATACTCCCACACAGTCACAACAAAGGCCATTGAAGAGTCCGAGGAGTCCGAACAAAACGCCGTGTTCATCTGCTGATTTACATTCAAACCATCAGCCTCAGCTATTTGGTGACAGAATAGAAATTGATCGTCAGGTTTTGTCATTAACATTTTAATCATCATGATTCTTGTTTTCAGGGTGATTCCTCTTGAAAGGAGGATTTTGACCATCTTGCACTGGCTGCACTTGCCCGATGATGTCAGGTGTGTCCATGTCTTTTTTACTTACTAAACAACCCGAGGTGCCGGGCAAAAACTGCAGCACTCGTGTAAAGTTTCTCTCATGTCAAAGTTTGTGTGTTGATTTGATGATTATGTGGTCGATGGCCCGTGCAAGCAGGATCAGACTCAGGAGCAGAGGATTGTCAAAATGTGTGAAATTACAACTGGAAATAATATTAAAACAAGGATACATGTAGCTGTTTATGCTTCAGTGGGGAACAACTATGAGAGGGTTGAATTACACAAATAAAATATACATATAAAATCTTGTCTCTTAAACTGTAACAATAAATTAGCATGTAGCTTTCACACACAAAATAATGTGTAAAATTACTCAAGATGAAGTGACAGTGATACTGTGGGTGTGTCTGTTTAAGAGACTGCAGAGTCTGGGGTCAGTGATCGGATCAGAAGCTGATAAGTGTCAAGTGGCTTTTATTGTCATTTCAACCATGCACAGTGTTACAGTACAGAGTGAAAGGAGACAGCGTTCCTCAGAGACCCTGGTGCTACATATGACATATAACAGAGTAATGTGCAAACACTGCAATAAAACAAGACAAGACAGTGAAACACCAGGCAGAACAGGACGATACAGAAACAAGACCGTGCAGTGGAAATGTGCAAAATACTGTTGCATTGTGCAAAAAGTAGCTTGAAGGTGATGCTGCAGATAAGTGCTGGGTAGTGACGTGCATGGAGTGTTTGTACAGCTCGGTGCGTCAGCAGGTGAAGTAGGTGTTTGTGTTTCTTCTCTGGTTGTGCGTTCAGGTGAGATGCTTGAACTCACACTGAAACAAGTTTTTTTCTACCTTGTTCAGTCATCACTGTTCCATGAAAAGTGTCTCGCAGCACAACGTTTCCTTCGTCATGTCTTTTCAGGCCGTATGTTTATGCTATCCACTCAGAGCAGCCCGATGCCTACGGACATCGAATGGGTCCACTCAGCAGTGAGGTGAGCTAGGCCTGCAGATGGTCTAAGAGTTCTTCACTGGAGGTGCGATTAATAATATGCAATAATCAATCATTTTGGTTTCAATTGAAATATTGTCCACAGCTGGACAACCCTCTGAGGGAAATTGACAACATCATTGGTCAGCTAATGAATGGACTGAAGCAGATGAACCTGCACCGCTGTATCAATCTCATCATTGTAGGAGATCACGGTATGAGCTCCACAGAAACCCGCTGAATTCAGAGGATTTTGTCTAATTAACCCTCTTATTACAGTTCTTGTAAATGCAGCAATGATTAGACAGTCCTCTATGTTTGTACTTGGAGCGAAGAGCTCCTTTACAGAGTAAGAGACCTTCTTTAGAACCTTTACTCCTTCACTGGGAGGAAGGAAAAGTGCTCAGGAAGCCCCCCAGCAGCCGGATCCTGTAGCCTCATTACTAAATAATGTTTCAGGGTCACCTGATCCAGGTATCTGAACTGGTTCCAGTGGAGAGAGCCCTGATAGCTGAAGGTTCTTCTACTTCTAGGTTGCAGCCTGAGATGGAAGTACTCTATTGGAATAATACAATTTTACGAGACCGTTAAAATCTTATGGTGCTTTATCGTCCCAGAGAGACTTTTAAATTCAGTCTTGAATATTACAGGGAGCCAGTGTTCTTGGAGAAATATGATCTCTCTTTATTTCTCTTGCTGCAACAACTTTGGATCAACTTTGAAGGGTTTCACTGAACTTTTTCGGACATCCTGGAAATGAGCAATCGCAATAGTCCAATCCAGAAACACCACATGCATGGACTAGTTTTTCAGCATCACTCTGAGATGGGATGTTCCCAGTTTTCGCAATGGAAGGAAGAAGTTATGCATAGACTTTTTATATGAGGGCTACGGAAGAAACGATTGGTCAAAAATGACTCAACATTTCTTCACATTAGTTTAATTTAATTCACTTTTATTTCTGTAGCACCAAATCACACGAGCAAACAGCTCACGCTGCTTTTTAGTATGAATAGAGACAATATTACAGAGAAAACACCAAATATCAGATGGCTCCCTATGAACAAGCACTTGGCGACAGTGGGAAGGAAAAACTCCCTTTTAACAGGAAGAAACCTCCAGCAGAACCAGGCTCAGGGAGGGGCGGGGCCATCTGCTGTGATTGGTTGAGGGTGAGGGGAGAAAAACAGGATTAAAGAAACACTAGATCTGACCTCTTCTAGTTCTGGAGGCCACGGAGATGCCATCAAGAGCTGCATCAGGTTTGAGAGTCTCTATTAAAACTGTTGAAAGTCACATGGTTCTTTTAAAAGACACACAGGTTCCTTCACTTGGCGTGTACTCTCAGTGTCAGCACAAGCATGAAACGTTTGGTCACATAACTTGTGTACGTCTGAGGTGTGTCGAGAAGTTACAGATGTCACTGCTGTGTCTCAGGGATGGAGGAGGCCCACTGCGACAGGACAGAGTTTCTCAGCAGCTACCCACTCAACATAGACGAGATCACGCTGATCCCTGGCTCGCTGGGCAGAATACGACCCCGTGAGCCAAAACCGACCACGTGTAAGTGCGCACATTTAAATAGCACACTGTGACACGTGCTTTCTTTAGGTGCAAAACCTGCTTTATATTTCTCAAATTTCCATTTCCAGATGACCCAAAAGTTGTGGTTGCAAACCTCACTGTAAGTAACAAATGTATAAGATCACAGTACAGCCTAAAACAAACTGAGCGGTTTGCTGTGTTTGCAGGGGTCAGGTCGTTCACCTTTGTATTTACTGTTTCAGTGCAAAATGCCAGCTCAGCACTTCAAGCCATACCTGAAACGGGATTTACCCAAGAGGCTTCACTACGCCAACAACAGACGGATTGAGGATGTCCATCTGCTGATGGAGAGGAAGTGGCACATTGCCAGGTAGCCTGTGATTCTAATCTGTCAGAAACGGTGTTTTAACTACCAATAAATCGAGATCTTATCAAGTCTGAGGAAGAAATAAGACGATTGCAAAGGAAACTGGCAGCCTCAGTGACCTCTACTCCCATTTTATGTTTAAATTATGTCTGGTTAAATTTGAGGACTTTAAGTTAAGTTCACTGATATTTAGAAAGTGAGGTGAAGGAAGGATTTTTGAATTTTGTCACACTGAGCTACAAAAATCACAGAATGACTCGGTGCCTGCATACTCCATGTTTGTTGTTTTCAGGAAAATGCCAGAAAAGCCGAGGACTCGGTGTGGCTTCTTTGGTGATCACGGCTTTGACAACAAGATAACCAGCATGAGGGTACTCGTGTGTCGTATCTGCTGTTTGCTCCTTCTGTGTTTATATGTTAAAGGCATCGCGCGTCAAGCTTGGATACTTTGTTTGAATACTTGGCGTTATGAGTACCGCCATCTTGGGCTTTCTGAGCCAAAGGTTACCATGTAGCATTTTTTAAATCACACAGCAAGCCATAGTATCTTAATCTGTTAAACACCAGCAGCTCTACGAGCAGCTCAGCTCAGTGGCTGAACCAGGTGAGTTAAAGGCTGACATGTAGCAGTTATAGTCAAACAGAATTTAAATAGTTGAAGACAGATGTGTTGTCAGTACAGATGTGATTGTTAAAGAACGTAAAAAAGACTTTGTACCGTTTTAAAACCATCTGTTATAAAGTGGCAGTTTATCACAGAAGGCCATGATGACTGACCCTTGATGATGACATCAAGTGGTGGCTGAAGGAACTGCAGCTTTGGAATCTAAGGTTCATTCGGCTTCATTTTCAGCCCCAGAGGTTTCTTTCTTCTTGAGTATTGTTTCGAGAAAAGTAGAATTTGAGAGAAGGACAAGAAACATGGCTGACTATTACCTTATAATTCATTATGAGGAGTACATCTCTCTGATCTGATGTCCACACGACAGTTTTTCATAAAGTTTGTTTGAAAACTCCACGAGTTGATTTCACTGTTTGGTTTTTTTTACATGCTCCTTCTTTTTTGCAGACAATCTTTATTGGCCATGGGCCAAGCTTTAAGTTTCAGAAGATGGTGCCAGAGTTTGAGAATATAGAGTTATACAATGTCATGTGTGGTAAGAATTCTTTTTTTTATCTTCTTTTGAATGCCAGAAAATATGGTCTAGATCAGGGGTGTCCAACTCCAGTCCTCGAGAGCTACTGTCCTGCAGAGCCATCCCTACTCCAACACAGCTGAATCAAACGGTTGGAGACCTCTTCAGCCATCAAGTTTGGCAAAGGCCTGATAACAAGCCACTCATTTGATTCAGGTGTGTCGGAACAAGGATGTGTCTAAAAGCTGCAGGACGGAAGCTCTAAAGGACTGGAGAAGGACGCTCCTGGCCGAGATAATAATACCGATGTTATCATTACTACTATAATAGTGTGTCCTCTGATTGTTCGTGCTTTAGACTTGTTGGGATTGAAGCCAGTTCCAAACAACGGGACACACGGCAGTCTGAACGACATGCTGAAAGATCCGCCTTTCCAACCCAGCATGCCAGAGGAAGTCACGCCACCGTCGCCGCCGTCCGACGCCGAAATCAGCCACGACCTGGGCTGCAGCTGTGACGATGAGGTCTGTGGGAGGCAGCAATGCCGCAGAAATCATTTGTAACATCTAAATCCAGCTGATTTCACCGTGTTTGTCACTTTCTTCTGTAACAAATAAGGACGAGGAAAAAACCACATTTTATCATTTTCAGAACAAAGTGGAGATCAATGGAGCGTTCACTCGTGCATCAGATGGGGTCTACAGTTATAGTAAGTGTTATACACACACTGGAACAGCTGCATTCAGCTAGCAGCTGAGGAAATAGGATTATTTGACAGTAAATCTAGATTTTCTTCGTCATGTATCTTAAAGCAATGCCTCCTGTTTCTGCTTTCATTTGTATTTTTTGCCGTTTTATTGGTCAGTAGGAACTGCAGAGGACACCAACAGAATCACCTTTAATTATGAAGTATAATCAAATAATTTGGCATCGAGGTACAACATGTTGTTGTTTTTGCAGACAGCACCCAGCTGCCGTTTGGTCGACCAGCGGTGATGTTTGACACTCAGTACAGTCTTCTTCATCATGTGGAGTTCATCAGTGGATACAGCAAAGAGCTAGCCATGCCCCTGTGGACATCATACACACTGCCACCACAGGTACACACATGTAAAGTTCTCACTCTGTCTTATATCAGTCAGCTTG
Organism: Simochromis diagramma; assembly: GCF_900408965.1. Lineage (NCBI taxonomy): Eukaryota > Metazoa > Chordata > Actinopteri > Cichliformes > Cichlidae > Simochromis > Simochromis diagramma. The sequence continues at coordinate 419,981 of NW_024387222.1, read as the reverse complement.
GTTCTACAAGCCACCTAAAACTTTATTTAGTTTTTTCTCTTGTTGGAATTTCATTCACTGAGCTCTGGTTGTTGTGTTCCTGCTAGTCCAAATTATAAAAACGTCAGAGGATAAATTCACAGATACACTTCCATGATATGAAGATAAAAGTTTGAGTTTCTTTCTGTTATATTTCAGGAGTCCTTATGTTCATATTGATTGCCAGTTGTTTGCTTAAGATTAGCTGCTGTTCATATCAAGAAACTTAACCTGAAGAGTCTGCAGGTCATCACCGCCCTGTTCCTGTGGAAAGTCTTATTCTTATATTTATACTCTTGCCTGTGAAAACTCACCTTTTGCAAACTTTTTCATTTAGGAGTATCCAGAATTGGCAGGATTATAAATGAGTACATCAGAGGCAAAGCTCAGGTCGAGTAGTTTGGAGATGGCACTAGCGAGACGAGGCTGAGAGAGTTTGGACATGTTCAGAGGAGGGAGAGTGGACATGTTGGAGGAATGAGGAAGACCTTGGACGACGTCCATGGTTGTGGTCAAGGAGGATATGCAGAGGTGCCTGCGAGACACAAGAGGGCGCTTGGGATAGAAGAAGAGGAAGAAGCCTTCCTGTGCAATGTTTCGAAGCTGCTATATCAGCATGTTTGAAGGCACTTCAGGGACATGCCGGTGTTACTAACCCTGGTGCAATCAGTGCTTTATGATGATTAGTCAAAGTCAAATGTATTTATACAGCACATTTAAAACAGCAACTGTTGAGCAAAGTGCTGAACATTTAAAATTAAAAATAATTAAAAGAGATAAAAAAAGAAAATTTATGAAAAAAGCATAAAATGAGAAGATTTGAATAAGAAATAAGATAAATAAAAGTAGTTCATTCATTCCTCATTCTCATTTAAAAGCCAAGGAATAAAGGTGGGTTTTCAGATGGGTTTTGAAAGTTTAGAAGCAGTTACAGCAAAGACCCGACCTCCTCTGTGCTGTAATGTGGACCTCAGCACAGCTGGGAGCGTTTGATCCGCAGACCTCAATAACCTTGCTGGAGTGAACCCGTTCAAAAGATCAGAAAGGTCTGAGGGTGCCAACCCATGCAACGCCTTAAAGACGGATAATAACATTTTAACATCCATTTGAAAAGTGACTGGCAGCCAGTGTAAGGATGCTAGAATCTGACGACAGACTGACACCTGAGTAAAGACTATTACAGAAGTCTTTACTCAGGTGATTAGTTTGAAATGTTTGAAATGTAGCATTTATGGTAAAACTACAGTGACTGTAAGAGTACAAGAGTAACTCTTGCATTTCTGCTTTTTTTTTTAACCCTGCCCTGTGTTTGCACGAACAGCATGTCCAGACGTGTCCAGCATGTAAACAGACGTCTTCCTCTCTTTACTCTCAGAACTTCGTTGATATAAATGAGGTTAAACCTCTGATGCAACCACATTAGAGGCACTCTGTTCGTGGTGTTTGCAGTGAGTGACTGTTTGTGTCGCAGCAGGATGTGACAGAGCTCTGAAAACATGCAAACATGAAATCTCAGACAGCCACTGCAGTAAACACACTCGCTCTGTGATCCGGTGAACGTGCGTGTTTGACTCGTTGCAGGTGTTGTGTTGTGATGTTGTGCAGCTGCTCACGTATGGCACACCTGCTCCGTGCATATACATCGCCATGCATGAATGCCAAAACAACACGCAGACATGAGTGGAAGTAAACATTATATTAGCGCCCAGCATTACATCCGAGTTTCACTCTCACTTTAGATGCTTTTTATCTTAGATTCTTTCAGCTGCACCAAAGTGCAACTGATACCATTAAATGACAAAACAAACACTTTTTTTTTTTTAAATTTATTAAGGGAATAAAACATTAACCCTACCTGGCCCTATGCAGGATAAAAGTAATGCCCCTACTGTTAAATCATGAATTGACTGCGATTAACCACATTTCTGGTTCAGTTTCACTGTATGTTGTCACATGTCTGTCTCACAGGAGGACATGACTCCTGTACCAGATGCTTCTCCGAGTGCTCAGTGCATCCGAGTCGACGCCAGAGTGTCAGCTGATCACAGTCAGAGCTGCAGCGCCTACGGCCAGAACACCCACCTCACGTATGGCTTCCTCTTCCCCCCAGGTAGCACCACAGGGTGAACACAGGACCCTCTGTGCAGAAATATCCATGTTGCTTAATATACATTGTGCAAACATCATAAAAACCGGATCTTAGTATAAATGAGATTAAATTATATTATGTTGAGTTATTTGTAATATTAATTGTAATCGAAAGAGTCGTTTAGGTTTTGAGCTTTAATTCTTGACGATTTAACTGATGTAGTCATATAGAAAATAAAATGTATCAATTATGTGAAAAAAATAAAAGTCTAACCCTTTAATAAGGATGGCAATCAGGGCCCTGAGAACCAGTTTCCTGAAGTTCACCTTTCCAAGGAAGTTAGAGAACGACAGGAAGTGGACCAGGCCACCTTGTTGCATATGATGGGGGAGTTCATTTGTCCAAACTTTGCATACATTGTTAGCACTATAGCTTATGTTATTTAACATAATATAGTTACATTTAAAAATGATATTTGAGGAAGAAAACACTGAAATTCCAGCGGAGTGCCGGGAAAATAGGAAATCATTACAATAATCTGAAATTTCACTGGGTTAACTTTGACTGTCACAACTTCTGAGTGACGTTTCTGCGATGTCGACATCTTATACGAGCTTGTTTGGATATGTGCAAACAGTGGATGATAAGACAGGTGTGACTCACACGTTTGTGTTGACAGAGCTGGCAACGTCTCCCGAGTCCAGATATGACGCTTCGCTCATCACCAACACTGTCCCCATGTACCCTGCCTTCAAGAGTAAGTCACCTCCATAAAAGTCAAAAGTTCGTATTTTCACTTCAGCTGTACGTAACTGTAGCAACACGCTAACAGTTGTCTCAAGATGTTGTATTTATACCAGGGACCGGGAATGTGGGGACTCTGGTCTTTACTGCATTCCACAAAATATGTTACATCCCCATACAAGATGTTTGTGCTTCAGTCTCAGTAACAGGCTCGTGAAACATTAGGACTCTTCTCACTGAGCACTGATTTGTCTGTAAAATAAAACCTACTAATCAAATATGCCACTGTCAGCTGGTAATTAGCAAATTCCTCTTCTGGGGAACGCCAGGCCTCAAGGGCCAGGGTCCTGCAGGTTTTAGATCTCACCCTGGGTCAGCACTCCTGAATCAGATGATTAGTTCATTACCAGGCCTCTGGAGAACTTCAAGACATGTTGAGGATGTAATTTAGCAGTTTGAATCAGCTGTGTTGGATCAAGCACACATCTAAAACCTGCAGGACACCGGCCCTCGAGGCCTGGAGTTGCCCACCCCTGCCGTAGCATCTTTTCATTAAGTTTGATCAGTTGTTTATACAGTGCTTTTATCGACACCTGAGCTTCTTTTATCTAACACTCAAACACCTGGGGTCCAGTATGTTGTTCATGATCCACTGACAGGATTTGATCCAGCTGGTAGGCAGCTCGCTCCTCAGTCTGAGCCACAGTCGGCCCTCGGCCAACATCAAGCTTTCAAAATACAAAAGTACAGCAAATACAGTACAGCGGGAATGTCCATCTTTGATATACAGTCTCTAGCTCAAACCCAAAACAAAGACATTGTGTGAAGTGACTGCATCTCTATTTGAATAATTATGAGTTCTTATCAGCACCGGAGCCGCTGCAACAACACACTGTTTGGTGACAGTCTTACTATTTTACTTTCTCACCCCCTCCCTTTGTATTTACAGTAGATTGTGACTTAAGAATAGTTTCAGAGTTAAACAATGAGTCTGACATCAGCACGTTTTTTATCTGTTAGTTTAACTGTCCTTGTGGAGGTGGAAATTGAGTTGTGTTCCATGAGACACGGGACAGAAATGTGGTGATGTCAGGTGTGAGCGAGGGTGGCCTGATACCCATTGTTTATAAAGAGAGCGAGGACTTATCAGGAGAAAGCAGACACTCAGTCTCTGCATATCTGCCCCATGCATGCACCCATTATGCTGTGTGTGCGTCTGTTTGTGTCTGCTCGGCTAATAGGTTCTATATTAAGGCCATAAAAGGTTGCAGGAATAAATGGGGAAACAGCAAGAGCAGGATAGGTTTCTTTATTTAGGACGTGACGCCTAAAGTCTTGTCATGGTCAGTAGATTTTCAGATGTTCACTCCACCAGTGAAACCTCACTTCTCCTGTTTTTATTCTTTCTTTCTTTGAAATGGAAAATCTACTCGAAAAGAAAACAAAATGAATATATACAAAATCAAATGCTGGACAGAGGCTGAGCTGCTCTTCGAGTGTTTATTACTGATGTTTATTAAAAAAAAAGGTGAGCGTATAAGCAGCATGGCCTATTTTTCTGTGGGTGTGCAGGAGTGTGGAGTTACCTACAAGGCACGCTGCTGCGGCGTTATGCAGAGGCCAACAATGGGATCAACGTTCTCTGCGGCCCTGTTTTTGATTATAACTACGACGGCCTTCGAGACACCACCGAGAAGATAAAAGAGTAAGTTCACCGCAGCGGCGAGCGATGATGGCGCTCGGTCAGCTAGCTGATAACAACTAAAGTGAGCTTGCATGTGCATATGTGTGTCAAAACACATCAACACAAGGTTCAAGGTTATTTTGTTGCCATTTGTGCATAAAGCAGCGCAGAGCTCTCTGTCGTAGAGAAAAGATAAGCATAAGCAAGACAATGCAAAATACAACACAAATATAAATTATTAATCATATTATACCCTCTTTACAAGAGGGGTGGCAGGATATGCACATTTCTGAGGTAGCAGTGAGTCCCTGATAACTCCCTCAGCTCTTTCCTGGCAGCGCTGTGTGTATATGGAGTCCACGGATGGACGTTTTATCCCTCCGATGCTCTCCAGTCTTTATGAGCCTTTGCAGAGACTTCCTGTCTGCCTGTGTCATAAATGCACCATAAATATATGGCGAGCATGTCGTCTCCATGTGAGGAATCATTTAAGTGATTAATAACTACACAGCATGCTGTGGTTTTCACTTTGTGGAGCTTACATATTCTCAGTAGCTGTGCATGTTCCACCAGTGGTCCAAAGGCACGAGTGTTTAGTTCATTACTGATGCTGAACTGGTTGTGGAGGTTATTTAAAGATTTACTTCTGACTTCTGATGCAATTTAGCTCCTAACGTAAGCAGCCAGAGTAGTGTAAGTGATGCATTTGTGCTTTTCACTTTTTCACATTTTGCACGTGCCTCTGATCCCCCTCCTCGGTCCAGGTTCTCAGCTGATGGCTTCCCCGTTCCCACCCACTTCTACACTGTGATTACAAGCTGCCAGGAGGTGAACCAGACGGTTGATGAGTGTGACGGAGCGCTAAAGGTTTTCTCCTTCCTCCTTCCTAACAAGCCAGACAACAGTGAGGCATGCAATGTGAGTAAGAATGAATTCATGGCCTTATGGAGCTTTATTTTGAAAGGTAAAGACCCTCCAATCATTCCAGCAGGTGGCAGTATCTACATATCTTTGTAGTGAATTCATTTGCACAGCGTGAGCAGCAGCAGGGGGAAAAAAAAAAAAAAAAAAAGACCTTTAACTTTTTATTTTTTTTATTTTTTATTAAGCTGTAGGTTTTTATTTAAAGATTAAGAAAATGAAAACGTGAAAAACAATCAAAAGATTTACAGGATGAAGCTTTGAATTTTTAATTCCCAGGCATTAAAGTATCGCCGATATTTCCTTTTTAAACACAGTAAATGTCAGATACTTTATGTAATGACTCAAACTGCAGAAAAATCATTTTGAATTCTCCTTCAGCTGGGTTTTGTCACAAATTCGTCACTTTGACCATATTTCTTAAAAACACCAAAAGCACCGTTGTAGGTGCAGTTTGATATAGTATCATAGAAAGAGGCAGGATAAAATTCTATCTTTGTACTAATCAGAATCATTATTGACCTGCCTTGGGCACATCAGAGGATCAGAGCCCAAACCAACATTTCATGTCTCACCTCTTTGAATTTCTGCATTTTAAAATTATTATTATTGTTAACATTTTGTCATTTGTCTTTGGGTAGTATTATTATTAGCTGGAGGCACTTATGACGTGTTGTCTCCCAACAGATAATCCATCTACACTGAGAGTAGGAATAAAGGAGAAAATTAAAGAAACCAGCTGCATATTCCAGTCAGTTACTACGAAATCTGATGGATTGTCTTGACTTGCCTCAAGCTATTTGGTAACCATTGCTGTTATTATAATAATAATAATAATACCACTGGTATTATAATCTTGTGTGATATGATGACTCGCCATGACAGTCTGTGGGTTTGTCGGTTTCCAACTTCTGGGTGAAGTGGATATTGGTAGTGATGTGACTGATTCAGCAAAGCTAAGCTGACAAAGATGAGTGTAGCTAATCCTTTTTCATTGCAGCCAAATTGAGGTGAATAGAATGGGCTCGTGTTCAGCTCCATGTCCTACATGCACTCTGTGGGGCTATGTGAGCAAACAGCATCTTTATTGTCCGTGCTCGTCTCCTTCATCTTCTTTGTTAGCTTGTTAATTAAATCAGAAATTCTTACAAAAGATCGTTCACTGAGAAAAAGGAGAATAAAATGAATATCGTGAAGCTTAACGATGCTATTCTGTACTATGTTTTGGTAGAGCTTCGATTTTGTGTCGGCAGCACTGGACTGCGGTAAAATAAAAGCAGTCAACAGGCCTGTCTGCTTTCTCCTGCATGAGCTGAAGTCATGCATCGTGTCTTTGTATCTGCTTTTGTAGTTCAGGTGACAGTAATGATACAGTAATGAGCTATAATGCATCCTTACAAACAACTCATTCAGCTTCATTAATCGTTCACTGAAGTTTTAAGATGATGTTTTTCAGTTAAGAGCGTTACCATAGAGATGGATAAGTCTTATCAGAAGACAGTCACGTGACTGTTATGGAAGGAATTAAATACGTGCTGTTCTGAAATACTTTGACGTTCCTTCCAAAATGTTTCTTCCCAAGCTCCTTAGACTTGTTGCAATAAGTTGCAGTCGATCATCTAATATCTGGGAGGGGATGTGTTGCAACACTGACGTTTGATTTGACGACTTACCCACTCTGTGTTAAATCATTATGAAGGCCGACTGCGTGGCTCCAAATTAAAGCAATAAAATAACAATGGGCAGCATTTCTCTTAATTCACTTTTAGTACCAGTACATTTTCTTATTCTGCGTCCAAGCTCAATAACAATGTTACATAAACTGTGATTAATCCGCTGCCCTGTGTGCCTGTTAATGGGCAGCTTTGTAAACATCTCCAAACTTTCCTGGGACTCTTCAGCTCCAGTCGTGAGCAGAATGAATGGAGCGGGCAGATTAAATGATGGAGCTTTTACAAACAGCTCTAAATATAAAACTGCAATTAGTTCATGATAAACACACTGCTCATGTTTATGCAGACCCTACAAATATATATACTCAGTATAGGTTAAACTACTTCCATTCTCATGCCATGCTTTTGACTCTTTTAAAAAACTAAACAGCCAACAATCCCATGCTGCGAATGCACCACTGGGTCATTTCTAAAGAATGTGTCTTTGTTTATCGGCACACAACTTGGTCCTTTCTTCCTCTGTTGGGTGGGACGGAGTAAGGTTGAGCAACGTCTTTCAAACAAGTTCATAATAGGTCAAGATCCAAGAGAAGAAGAAGAAAGCAGCAATGGGAACATTTATGACATTTGTAACGTTTGGCCCACTCGTCCTCTTTTCTTAAATTCAGCATCACTTGAAGGTTTCCAGCATGAAAATGATCGTGTTTAACATCACGCCAAAGTAGCTCAATCTGATTGGACTCTAGACTCTGACCAGGTCAGTCTTTGGGGTTTTTTGAGCCGTTCAGAAGTGGGGAAAAATAATTTAGAGATTGTAATGATAAACAGTGATAATTCTTACACTGACTCATGCCGTGTGCTTTAGGAGGCACTGGAACAAAGAGTCATGACCAGTGTAATAAAAACCCTGATCCAGTACGTGCTCACAGAACCACTGATTTTGTGCGTCACTGACTTGTTCTTTGCTCACTCCCTACACAAAGAACCAATTATGACATGCTTCTGAGCACGCTCACTAGATTAGCTTTACATGCTATGGTGTCATGATTGTAACAGTACTGTTGCTTTGGAGAGTTATCAGGCATCAGTAATTCCCAACAAAGATGCCCTCGTCCTCCTAAACATGTAGAACACACAGAACACGTTTGATGGTTTCCTGATACATTTAGATATTTCAGATCATTGAGAAGAATTTAAATGAAGGTTTTTTATTAAGGGGAAAAATCCAAACCTAGCTGGTCCTGTGTGAGGGTATTTGGCCCGTAAACCTAATATCAGGTTGGGCCAGCCTGAGCCGCAAAAACTGCAATCAACCGTTTGCGATAACTGGCTATAAGTTTTTCCTTTACTAATAAACGCTTTTGTGTTTACCTGTTTGATGGGCGTTTCATGATCTGAGACATTTAAGTTTGATGAACATACAAAGAAATAGGAAATCAGGGAGGGGCAAACACTGTATCTATAGTACAGCAACATGACATGTAAACTTATTACCACCCTGACTGCCTGTTTATGCAGAACTGCTAGTTCAGAGCCAGCTGGGCAGTTCAAGGAGCCACGAATGATCCTGAAACGAGCACAACGCCCAGATTACAGAAACCACCTATCAAACAGTATTTTGCAGTCCTGTTTTGCATGATGCTGAGAGGCAATACGGCAAATAGAAGTGAGGACAAGAGGCCAGCTGTTCTTTGTCTGCACTCGTTTTCTGTTTATTGTATGTTAAATAAATAAAGACAGGATAGCACTCGGCCCGTTTGTCTGTGATTCAGAGACAAATTTGAAATGATATGATATTTTCAAACCAGATGAATTCTGCGAAAAAACAGACTATAAAGAGTCCCACCGATCTCAGATCACTGCACCTTCAATAAATATGTGATTATAGACAAAGGAAATGCAAAACCCATATTAGACTCGTAGTGTTCGGATCCACTTGATTTCCTCTTCTCTGTGAATGGAAATGATGCCAAAACTTGAGTGTTGGGACACTAAATAAATAATGATAAGACTCATTGCTGTAACATCTGGCTTTTGTCCCTGCTGTCTAAATATGTAATGAAATATGGGCAGTGGTTCCCAAACTTCTTTTGCTGGGCCCTTCTTTGTTTTACAAGAAAAATATTCGCGCATACACACAAACACATCCTCCAACCACACACGCCCATATTTTGCTCCATTGCGGTTTATTTCACAGCTCAAACATTTAGTGAACAATTAAGCAAATACAAGTAAACTGCAGGTAGTAATAAAATAAACTACTAACGCTTTTATGCTGCGTCCGCACCTACACCGGTGATTTTGAACACGCAGCTGTTTCGTCCACGTAAACGGCGTTTCGAATCACCGAAAATGGAGATTTTTTTTTTTTTTTTTAAACTCCTTTTTTGGGTTTGTGTGGACGAGGAATGCAGAGTTCGTCACGCAATGTTAAAGGTATGTGCCTTCTTCCACGTCACGCTGTGCGCCACGTTATTGTTTACAGGAGATGAATTGCAGAGAGTCAGATTAACAGTATTTTGTCTCTATCTGCAGGTTTTGCACGTTTACACAAGCAGTTACCGTCCCTCTATTTACAAAGGCAGAGGCCTAATTATTTTACATGTAGTTGTTTTTTTCCTGTGTAATAATATTCAACATTGCTGTCAATACATTTTTCAAAAAATGCCTCTCTGTGCAAAATGGGTTTAAAAACACAAATCGTGGCAGGATCAGCCTGATGTTATTTGTATCTCACTGTAACTTTACTGTATAAAGAGCTAACATCTCCAACATGTCAGGAGTAGTGAGTCATTACAAGAAGTGTTTGTGAACTAAAAATCAAGAATGTGGGATGCTGTTTGTCTGTGATTTGAACAGCCCAGCGCTGCTCCCGACGAAGGGAAAAGCAGTTATGCAGGGAGACCTACCTCAGCACCTGTGCAGGTGAAGCCAAAGGGCAGATTTGCTTCACCATATTTTCTAGTCTTTGGCTTAGAATGAAGTTGGTTTGGAAACATTCAGCGATGCTTCATCTCCTGCTTTGCGTTTTTGTGGGTGCCCCGTGCTAGCAGTGTCCAAGCGTTGTTTAGTTTTTTCCCTTTTCATACCGCGCCCCCCCTGCAATGGCTCTGCGCCCCCCTTAGGGGGCGGGCCCCACACTTTGGGAAGGTCTGGGTTAGTGTGACTGAAAAATGTGCCTCTGAATAAATAATGAGTCACTGAGTGTGACACACACAGGCTGCTCCTTGGATTAAAATTCTAAGCCATCGGCAAACATATAAATCGTGTCTTATCTAATAGCTGCAAGAAAAATAAATCAGGAAAAGTGCTAAAACATTTGAGTTTGTGTGTTTTTATGGTTAAAAATTCGCCCATTGTCACTTGTCAAACGGTACAATAGATGTTTAGCTTCACTGATCATTTGAGGAGAAAATTGAGGAGATGGCTTCCCAACAACCACCAGCACGAGCTGTTTGAAAGACATTACTGATCTAGTCTCATGTTTTTACTCCAAATGTCCTAAATGATAAAAACAATTCTTTTCAGAGAACACAGAGTACATGATCAGTGTGTCTGTGTGCAACATATCAGCCATTAAGAATCTGCACTGATAGCAGAGGCCAATGAAAATCTGTGTTACAGTGAGGTTATGGTAATATGCTAACTTATAATATGCTAACAGCTAACTTACTGCACAAACATAAACCGACTCCAGTGTGTTGAGATACTTTAGTCACTGTCACAGGATTGAAGCAGGCGAGGGAAAACTGCGAAAGGAAATTACTAAAATGAGGAAATTGTAACAACAACAACAGATTGTTATATACAGTGGGGCAAAAAAGTATTTAGTCAGCCACCGATTGTGCAAGTTCCCCCACCTAAAATGATGACAGAGGTCAGTAATTTGCACCAGAGGTACACTTCAACTGTGAGAGACAGAATGTGAAAAAAAAAAATCCATGAATCCACATGGTAGGATTTGTAAAGAATTTATTCGTAAATCAGGGTGGAAAATAAGTATTTGGTCAATAACAAAAATACAACTCAGTACTTTGTAACATAACCTTTGTTGGCAATAACAGAGGTCAAACGTTTACTATAGGTCTTTACCAGGTTTGCACACACAGTAGCTGGTATTTTGGCCCATTCCTCCATGCAGATCTTCTCGAGAGCAGTGATGTTTTGGGGCTGTCGCCGAGCAACACGGACTTTCAACTCCCGCCACAGATTTTCTATGGGGTTGAGGTCTGGAGACTGGCTAGGCCACTCCAGGACTTTCAAATGCTTCTTACGGAGCCACTCCTTTGTTGCCCGGGCGGTGTGTTTTGGATCATTGTCATGTTGGAAGACCCAGCCTCGTTTCATCTTCAAAGTTCTCACTGATGGAAGGAGGTTTTGGCTCAGAATCTCACGATACATGGCCCCATTCATTCTGTCCTTAACACGGATCAGTCGTCCTGTCCCCTTGGCAGAAAAACAGCCCCATAGCATGATGTTTCCACCCCCATGCTTCACAGTAGGTATGGTGTTCTTGGGATGCAACTCAGTATTCTTCTTCCTCCAAACACGACGAGTTGAGTTTATACCAAAAAGTTCTACTTTGGTTTCATCTGACCACATGACATTCTCCCAATCCTCTGCTGTATCATCCATGTGCTCTCTGGCAAACTTCAGACGGGCCTGGACATGCACTGGCTTCAGCAGCGGAACACGTCTGGCACTGCGGGATTTGATTCCCTGCCGTTGTAGTGTGTTACTGATGGTGACCTTTGTTACTTTGGTCCCAGCTCTCTGCAGGTCATTCACCAGGTCCCCCCGTGTGGTTCTGGGATCTTTGCTCACCGTTCTCATGATCATTTTGACCCCACGGGATGAGATCTTGCGTGGAGCCCCAGATCGAGGGAGATTATCAGTGGTCTTGTATGTCTTCCATTTTCTGATGATTGCTCCCACAGTTGATTTTTTTCACACCAAGCTGCTTGCCTATTGTAGATTCACTCTTCCCAGTCTGGTGCAGGTCTACAATACTTTTCCTGGTGTCCTTCGAAAGCTCTTTGGTCTTGGCCATGGCGGAGTTTGGAGTCTGACTGTTTGAGGCTGTGGACAGGTGTCTTTTATACAGATGATGAGTTCAAACAGGTGCCATTCATACAGGTAACGAGTGGGGGACAGAAAAGCTTCTTACAGAAGACGTTACAGGTCTGTGAGAGCCAGAGATTTTCCTTGTTTGAGGTGACCAAATACTTATTTTCCACCCTGATTTACGAATAAATTCTTTACAAATCCTACCATGTGGATTCATGGATTTTTATTTTTTTTTTCACATTCTGTCTCTCACAGTTGAAGTGTACCTCTGGTGCAAATTACTGACCTCTGTCATCATTTTAAGTGGGGGAACTTGCACAATCGGTGGCTGACTAAATACTTTTTTGCCCCACTGTATCATATATTGCTCAGTAATAGCATGCCTGTGAATCTGCGTAAGAGAAGATGGGAAATGAAGGCTCAAGAGAATGAAAAAGGAATGAAAGAGGGAGTAAAAACATAGAAAACTGTAAGGAAATATTCTTTAACAATATCCATGGAGCAAAGAAACGGGACAAAGAACAAGATATCAGGAAGATGTAGACAAAGTACCTTCTTTAGAAGGGACAAAGGTGTGGAGGGAGGACGTGCCTGAAGCAAACTTTCGGAGCCACAGTGGCCCATTTGCAATCTCTTATGGCATGGCGAATTTCTAAGAAAAGAAAGAATGAAAGTTATGGGTATGGCCTCAATAAGAAACAAGTCACTGAGGAAGAAAGGCTGTAGTTATTTGTTGGAAGTATTTATTGCTCTTGATATCGGAACAGTTAATCAATCCTCACAAATATTCCCCTGGACAAGGAAACACTGTCTGTGCTTTCCTGTCATCTTACTCTGAATATTATAATCGTTTCTGGGAAATGATTGCACTCCACTGATTACTTTGAGTCTGATAAAAGGTATAGTTGGAAGCTGGCAAAGACATTTGATATGGAGGAAACAGCTGGCTTCCTGGCAGACTCCCTGAATGGATAAATGGGAAGATGTTTTAATGTAATGTGCTTTCCAGGGAATAACTCTTCAGAGGGTGAGTTGAGTATATCCTGACAGGCTTCAGCGCTCTATTTGTTTTGGTTGATGTCCTAAAAGAAACATAATCGCAGGGGTTTCTCTCACTCTGTGTGTAGGCATGTGCGTGACAAGCGTTGTGAGGATAAATAGTTTTGAGATATGTGGTTCCCTTTGTGTACCTGGGTTGTTTGTGCTCTTGAACTTTTTCCATTCGTTGTGTGTGCGCCCAGTCACACACACCACTTTAGCTCATGTGTCTTGGAATGACAAAATATTATTCTTCGTCAACCTTTTGCTTGTGAGTCATATTGTTTTGATGTCTTATAACTGTGATGTTTGAGTTTCTGTAGCTCCGCCTGAAGCTGTGTTTTTACAGTCTGTCAGCAGGATTATGTAAAAACGAACAATCTGACATTTTTCAAACATATATGCACATAGTTACATACAGTTGATTTTATTTAGAAAGGCCTACCTACCTTTATCAATACACCATAATATAGTAATTGTAACATCCATCTTCTTGCATTGATGGGTGTTGTCTTGGTCATGGATCCCCAGACCTCCCTCCCCCAGCCTATTTTCAGGGAGGTACTCGGGCATGTACAAGCCAGTCGGGTGTAATCTCTCACGTGTGTGTTCCAGGTATGTACTGAGCCCTTCTCCCAATTGAACATCCCAGAAACACCTCACCTAGGAGGAATCTTTAGGAGTTCGTCACATGCATGAACCAGCTCGACTGGTTTCTGTTGTGGAGGAGTATCAGTTGTAGTTGGATGCCTTTCCCAATGACGGAGCTCATTACTATTCACAGAATGTGTTGAGAACAACCTGAAATGTTTTCAGTTTTATTAGAAATAGCGTACTTCCTGACTGAAAAGTTTCATCTTCCCAAAAAATAGAGTCTGTCCTTTGCTTCCTGGAATTCATGTCATCTGTGGATGACACTTTAACCAGTATACAGTAGCGTAAAACAATGTCGGGTCCATCCGATTCACAGATGTCCTAAGAGGACAGAAACAAGAAGACGGATGAAATGCAAAATGAAACAAGGAAATTCTTGAATTATCTCATCAAGAAAGGCAGGCAAAAATGAGACACTTGGAGAGTTTCACAGGGGCCGGTTCTTCTGTAACGGGAGAGAGAAGAGTTAGTCTTGCCACTGCTTTTATAGAGAGGTGTGTGATCGGAGATGGAGAGGGTTCGGCTTACTTGGTCTACAGGTGAGTGAAGCAGCTGAGGGGAGGGAATGCTCTGTAGGAGTTGGTGAGCAGAGAGTCGGTGGAAGGAGTGGAGGGCAGGCATGGGAGTTCTGTTCTCTTCTTGGAAAGAGTTGTTTGAAAATTCCAAGTGATTGAACAGGAGTGCATGGAAGTGGAGCTGGTGGCAAAGAAGGTCCAGGCAGGTACGCTACCAGTCAAAAGTTTGGACACACCTTTTCATTGGTTTTTCTTTACTTCTGGCACTCCATCATTACACGTCCTGGAGGTGTGTTTGGAGTCATTGTCCTGTTGAAAAACAAATGAATGCAAACCGGATGGCATGTCGCTGCAGGATGCTGTGGTAGCCATGGTTCAGTGTGCCTTCAGTTTTGAATAAATCCCCAACAGCGTCACCAGCAAAGCATCCCCACACCATCACACCTCCTCCTCTATGCTTCACGGTGGGAATCATGTATGTAGAGACCATCTGTTCACTTTTTGTCTTTTTCAGACAAATCTCTTCTGCTTGTTGCTTTTCCTTAGTCGTGGTTTCTTTGCAGCTATTTGAGCTTTTCAGCTCCTCTAAACAGCTGATGTAGAGATGTGTCTGCTACTGGGACTCTTTGTGGGCTCTGACCTGAGGTGTGATTTCTGGTTTTAGCAATTTTCTGGACGGACCGACCATCAGTTTTTAAAGTAATAATGGTCAGAGGATTGACGTGGGGTTGTTTCATGTTGTCAGTGAGGAGCAGAGACACAGAAGGCAGCAGTGAGCCACCAGGGGAGTGTCTGTGTCCCAGGGTGAATGAGCAGAAACCACAGTGTATTTGTGTGTGGCAAATAAAAGGGCCGCTGCCCAAATCGACCATTACGGAGCGACTGGTCCTCAAATCAAGTCTTCAAATTTCAACAATTTCGATTTTATAAACAGATTTGTATGTTCTCTATATTTAACATTATGAACCATTCGTACCACTTTCTTCTAAGTATAAAAGTATAAAAGTTTTATATAAGTCGCAGCACAATAACTGGAAAATTAGTGAGAAATCTAAAATACGCATTGCCTTATAATCCAGTATATCTCTGACATTACCCAAAATATAAATATTTTTAACCATCTTTTTTTCTAACATGTTCAATATGCGATTTTCATGTTAATTTATTCTCCAATACTACCCCCCAAAAAACGGAGTTCAGTAACTCTCTTAATTGGAACTCCATCAATGGACAGAGTTACTTCATCCTCTTTTACACGCTTTCCAAAAATGATAAATTTCATTTCTTTGTCAAGTTCAAAGATAATTTGTTTACATCAAACCTTTTTTTTTTTTTTTTTATATAGATTTTCCATTTCAGAAACCATCAATTCAGCCAGTTGTTTCAATTTATCTCCAGCACATAAAATTTTATCACCTGCAAACAAAACGGAATTTAACATTTTGGACAAATATCATTTATATATCAATTAAAAAGTTTTGGTCCCAAAACAGAACCTTGAGGAACCCCACATTCAACTTTCAGTCTTTCAGATGAACTGTCTAAATAACTGGAACCCATTTTCTAGATAACTACTTAACCAGTTCAAAGCGTTTCCTCTCACCCCATACTTCAGCTTAGAAATCAAAATAAAATGTTGCAGCGTATCAAAAGCTTTTTTTTGAGTCAAAAAATACCCCTGTTGTATATTTATTTTTGTCTGTTGCAAATGAAATGTTGTCAGTAGTAGTCATCAATGTTAATGCCGTTGATCTGTTTTTCCGAAAGATCACTGATATGGCATTAGTCATACTAAATTTCACATTATTTCCATCAGTTGATGCATCTTGCATTTTATTCTCAATGTTATCATCAACGAAGTGTAGTGGTTAGAGGTTGCTGGTTTGATTCCATTGTTGATGTTTTGTATATTATGTTGTGAACATAAGAATGATCTTGAAATTACTTCCAGCAAGTTTTACGTACGGTTGTCCTGGGACAACATGTTTGGTACTGAAAGCTTCTGGATTGCTTTTCAACTCCATGTTAAGCAGCAGAACCACCGGTTATTGAACCAGAACAATTTTTGAAGTAGATTCATTCTCACACCAGGGTGTTCAGTTTGTAAAAGATTGTAGTTTGGCGTATAAAGTACGGAGTGTCAGACCTGTCTAATGCCATAACCCAGAAAATCGGGCTGCTGAAGCCAAATGACAAGTTGTGTGTTAGATCAACTGTGTAAACACATCTGGTCTGTTCGGTGTTCACCAGCATGTCATCTGTGTCTATGAGCTGTGGGTTAATCTTGGAGGCTGTAGCCAATCAGGCTGGTACAGGCTCAGAGTACAGAGCCAATATTTCATCTGCAAAACTAAGTAAATGTGGGTTCAGAAAGGAAACGATATGAAACTTTGCAATACTGGATTTCTCCTAAATCAAATACCTACCTACCTCACAAGAGCTAATTAAGATATAAAAACAACCACAAAAACATGGAGACCTTGTATAGTTTCTGGTTACTGGCATTTTGACTATAAACTTTACAAGAACCAACAACTCAGGCCGTGAGCAAATATTGATATTAAAAAATTCAGAGTCATGTTCAGATTAGAAGCTTAAAACGTGTCATTTCTAGACAGCTGGTGATTCAGAGGTTTAGCATTACTGGTGTCACAATCTAGCTCTGAGGAAAGTCACATTCACCAACTGTAAACCTGTCACGCATAATAACTGCAATATTGGGATCAGTGTGCAGCTCTGTGTCATGTGTCTTATGACCTTGTTAAAATTGTCAGTTTGAGGAAGCATGAAAAGCTGTTTGAAATTTTTTTTTTTATTGCTTGATATTGAGATTCCTGTTAATTCTGCAAAGTACTGACAGTGAGTCATCAAAATGGCAACAAGTAAACCAAACTGTCAGCAGGGCAGGTGCTGACATGTTTCTGCTCTCCCATGAACAATGGTGTGCTGGCTTTGAAGCGTAGTTATGTGGTCAGTATTTTAACTTGTTTTAGGGATTTCATTTTGTCTCACATAATCTTCAATCTTGGTAAAATGGTATCACGCAGAACCAACACAATCTAGCTTTAGTTTCAAATTACTGAAACATAAATTTAGAGAAAACAACTCAATGGGTTCTAAATGTTTAGACGTTTTTAAAGTGTACTTCTCTGCTAAAGAGGGTTTTTACTGCACCTTGGATATTCAACAATGAGTTTCATAGTTTTACATGTTGCTTACACCAAAGCGGCCACAGAAATAGTCCAAGGACATTCTTGCTGTTTGATATGAGAAAGGTTTATGGACATGTGTAATATTTAATATACATTCTGGCTGGTAAAATTTCACAACATTAATATATACAGAGGCAGAGATACAGCGTGGTGGGATATATATATATATATTTTTTTTTTTTTTAGCTATGTGAAACTTGAGCAAGCCCCAACAAAAAGGCGGATCCATCCAGTTCACAGATGTCTTAACCGGAAAAACAGGAAAAGGGATGAAATGTAAACTAAATAAAGTACAGGGTCAAAGGTTGCACAAACTGAAATGTTAGTCCTGAATAAAAATAATGAGAAGCAAGGCAGTGTGCAGAGGTTATGTTTGTATTATATTTCAGATCCTAGAAATAACTACGTCTCCTGTTTCCCTGTGTGGCAAACAGGATGAGGACCCAAACGCAGGACTCAGAACACGGAAAAGTAGACTCAAAACGGCGGCTTTATTTGCTGGAAAAATTCTACACCGGATACAAGAAAATGAAACCGGAAAGTAGAAACAGTGCTGTCAGCGTTAATCTCGTTAAAATGGACGGCGTCAACGCGTTAATGAGCTAACCGCACTAACCCATTGACACCGTCCAGCCCCACGCATGGGGTGATCCACGGTTAATGGAGATTTGCTGTGTTTGCTGTCATTTTAACGAGATTAACGCTGACAGCACTACTAGAAACATGAAAACTAGTGAACTAAACTGGGATTGAGAACTAGGAAAATACTACGAATATGGAGGAAACACACACAGCACTGAGGAGGTTTGATGGTTAACAACGTGACGCCAAACAGGGCAAGACTGAGGACTAAAATACACAGGCAGGAAACAGGTGCAAACACAGCTGGCACTAATGTCCACATAGCACAGAAGACTATGAAAGTAAAACGGGAAACAACAGACATTCACAAAGACGTCGTTCTTCTTTACTGTTAGTCAGACAGTAAGTCACTTGAAAAAGTCACACTGCAATTGCACAACTTGTGTGGTGAAATGTTTTCAATAACTGTGGAAAATATTAGAAAAAAATGAATGCATGATGGTATCGGCTGCTGAATCACAGCCTTTGTTTCTGCAGAGCGCCGAGGATGAATCGAAGTGGGTCGAAGACATGCTGAAGCTCCACACAGCCCGAGTACGAGATGTGGAGATCCTTACGGGCCTGGACCTCTACAGATCCACAAACCTCACATACACCAACACCCTAATTCTCAAAACCTACCTGGAGACCTTTGAGGGGGATGAGTAGGAGCCAGAGACAGAGATGATCATATAGGATGTAACCCTTTGTAAAATGTCTGCATTTTTATTGCATGCTCTTTGGAAAGACAACATAATGCTGTTCCACTGCTGAAGAACCGCCCAAGAAGTGCTTGGAAAGGGAACACATATTTGAAAATTACAAGAATGGTTTGTTACGACAGGAATATTCAACCCTAGCTATGAAATCTGTTTAGGAATAAGCTATCACAGGAAAGATGCAGTACGCATTCTAAAGCACACATCAAGAACCACACCAGTGTTTTATGTCTGTGCCTAAAAGAGATTTCTCCTTCACATTTCTACTGCCATATGCACTGCATGCTATGAGATTTAATATTTAAAGTTAAATGTGTTTAGTCATTTAGAAAAATCCGTTCTTGGTGGTCTTCGATCATGGAGGATAATCATTGTGAACTGACACAGTGAGAAGTTTTCATTGCAAACTGTAAGAAAATAGATTAAAAAAAAAAAGATCAAAGTGGTTAAAAAATGACGTGAAAAATGAGAACATATCAACCAGGCTTTAATTTCTTCAATCTTGTAGCTTGACCTGTTCACAGCAGCCAGTGTAACAGGTGGAATCACAAACTTTTAAAAGCAACATGCCCCCAAATTAGTCACTGAGTCTGTAAACTCATCAAAAGGTTGATCAAGATTAAGACACTTCTATAGGTCCAGAACTCTTGGCCTTCAGCTGAAGGCACGTCTGCACTGGCTTTACTTTACTTCCTGTTTCATACTGCCTGTGCCACTAACTATAAGACTATGATTATGGGCAGAGTTTTCCCAAATGGGAAAAAAAGTGAACACATATTTTTTCTTATCTTTTAATTTCTGAAAATGTAGCACTTCTTTTTTACAAAACCCAACTTTCTCCCTTTGTCCCTAAACCACTTGATGGTGATCTAGCGGATGTTAAGAGTTTAAAGGCTAAAATGTGCAAATTTGCTGGTGTTTAGTTTCTTGATTCCATGATGATTTAACCAACAGTTGTGTGACAGTGAATCCAACAGGCCTAACCGACCATAGTCCTGCACCTACAGTGAAAAACTGTCGTTGTGATTTCATAAGCACCTGCTTGTTATCTCTTTAGCTAACTCTGTCAAAAGGTGTGAATTTTTCTACAATTTATCATATTTATAATAACTTTGCCACTCGTCCATCCTACTAGCTATCGCTTCTCCGATTCTGTTCAGTGTCCTGGGCAGCTGAAGCTGAAACCAAGCAATCATTGGGTGAAAGGTGGGGTGCACCCTATATAGGTTTCCAATCCTCCACAGCTCTTACATCTGAGACATGCATTCACATTCACACCTTTGGGAGGAAACCGGAGTACCTGCAGGGAGCTCATGCCAGCACAAGGACAGCATGCCAATTCCAGTCTTGTTTTCTTGCTTTTCCCGTTCTAACAATGTACTCACAATCACAACAAAGGAGTGTGGTTTGGAACATGTCCAGTTTAATTAAAAGTTTAAAGAACTTAATGCCACCACCTCTTTTAGAAAATTTAAAGAGAAATGAATGCATTCATCTCAGTCCCAATGATTACTATTTTGCAAACTGAATGCAGACATTAGGTGTGCAAAGAGGCTGCTGTAAAACCACGTGTCTCTGCAATACAGTGTAATATAGCCGAGATACTGAAAGCACAAATTAAAATGAATATCGTTTGACCTTCACTTTGATTTTGAACCAACTGAGTTACAACATGATAGCTTAAAATGAGACCTAACCTCGAAACCATGGAAGTGTCCTTTAGTTCTGTTTAAACGGTGGAGAGGCGACACTGATGTCATCTGTCTGACGTTATCTCTTTATTCAAATTCAACTTTGCTTCCATGCCTTTATTTCTACACCGATAAGCCAGAACCTGCATTTTTTTCACGTTTGGCATTTTGTAACATCAGCCCAGTGTTACCATACCTAACTACTCGTGACTGCGTAGCCATCGTCATGGTAATAAGTAAAAGGATCAATAAAAAGTCAGTTAATAGACCTGTCAAGATGTGTATGAAGCCATGTTTATTCTTGTAGTCTTTCAAATAAAATCTGTAGAGTAGTGGAAACGTTCACTGAGTTGTTTTTTATTGTGTTGTTCTCTGCAACCACTGGACTGGCAGATGATGACTCCTGAAAACCTGAGAAGTTTTGTTCTTAAGAAAGCATCAAGGTTTCTGTGATGGCTCAACTTCAACTTTATTTTGCAAACAGATTTCCTTGTAATTTATTGCTCATGCTTCATGTTCACCTTTGTCCCCTAAATGATTTTGCTATACAACTAAGTTTAAAGAAGCAGCACCTGCGCAGGTGAGGAGCTGGGTCACATTACCTATGAAGAGCCCAGGCGTTCTTTCACCTGGGTGACTCAGCTGGAGGTGATCGGGCCCCAGCTTGTGTCCAAGCAGTGCACTACACCACGGTTCCCTTTTCTTGATCCACAGCCATCTGGAAGCTTTCCACTCCTGCAACCCTCTGATGCCAACAACTGTAAGTGTGTGGTACGGAGACCGACCCAGGAACCTCCTGTAGCCCATCTCAAGGGTTCATAGCAGATCCTCCACCCGTCAGAATTCTACAAGCTGCTGATATTTTGCCACCTTTAGCTCATGGGTGTCCTCAAAATGGTCCTCCGAGGGGGATTGTGAGTTCAAAGGTCAACAAGCCTGTAAAGCCTGTACAGGTCTTCAGCTAGTTCAGAGGTTTAAATCAGTATCTGGTAAATCTGGCGTTTGGCCTGTTGATTCCCTGTAGAGATCGCATCAGCTACTGTGTTCAAGACCTCAGTGGTGCCATATATTTCTCCCCTCTACCAGGGCTTTAGGGGAGCAACTCAAAATATGTGCTCACTCCAAAGCCTCCAAAGCCTGCCACATCTGTTCAGTCTTCACAGCAACACCTGCAGAGGAAACTCCAGTGTCTGCTGAGGCTCCAAAAAGTAGCACCTCCCTGGTTCTGATGACCTTGAACTCCTCCGTTAGGCTGGCGAAGGGAATAACTTGTAGCTCCATTAACGGTAGAATCAGTTTGAGGTTCTCAGGGTTGGTGTATAAAGTGTGTACCTCTTACAACAGAGACAAGGGTTTACATCCAGCTTCCCATCTGCAGATACACCACAGGCACTTTGATTAGAGTCAGGAATGAGTCAAGAACTTTGTGTCTCTTGCCACGGTGAGTCTGCAGTAGCTTCAGTCATATTAATATGATTGTGTTTACTTTACATTTCTTACATTTTATTGCATGACTGGATATTTGTTTTTAATGTAATAGCCGGTGTGAGTGTTTGGCTCATGGTTGGCACATAACTGGCACACAGCTTCTTTCTCTCTTTGCTTAAGTGGCTCAGTGGTATGCTTTTCTTAGCAGAATGACAGTCTTCTTTTCTGCTAGAAGGAGTTTTTCACAGGTTACATAAGCTGCATAATCATGCAGCTTATGTAACATCATTTAGATCACACTAGGTGTGTTTATGCATCTGCAGTAACCCCAGCCGGCTGGCTCCCTTCTCACATCACTCGTGAACAAGACCCCGAGATACTTAAACTCCTCCACTTGGGGCAGGGTCGCGTCCCTGACCTGGAGTGGGCACTCCGGGTCGCCTTCGGGTCAGGGAACGGGTCCTGACTGTCATCTGTGCTTATGCGCCGAGCGGCAGTTCAGGGTACCCAGCCTTCTTGCAGTCCCTGAGTGGGGCACTGGAGGGCGCTCCTCCTGGGGACTCTGTCGTCCTACTGGGAGACTTCAATGCTCACGTGGGCAACGACAGTGAGACGCTACATCCAGATGAACAGAATAAACTTTTGGGGATACACACGATAATGTTTCATCTCCTTAATGCACGTGTAGTGTCTCTTCATTTTTCCCAACTAGCATTTCTGGAAATTACGCATTGTTCTATGTTAGGACACAGGTCAGCTGTTTTCTACTACCATACATTTGTAGGGTGGGCATGGGCAGTGTGAGGACCCAGGAGCGGACACAGACGTGGAGACAGCAACTTGAAACAAAAAGCGAGCCTTTATTTTGGCTGGATTAAAGGTGGCAAACAAAGCAGAAAGCTATGAATAAGTGACTATGATGAGTCTGTGCTGGGAAATGAAATAACTATAAAACAAATACATGAATGAGCAACATGAACATGACCAGCACGCCTGAAACCAGACATAACATGAACCCAAACACTGGGTTGCATGACCCAGACCATGACAATATTCAAGTGGTAACACGAGTCAGTCCCAGTTAAATCTGAAATATGAGCTAATATGCTACTTAAAGCGAAAACGATAGCAAATCTCACAAAAGTGAGTAAGTTGAAGCTGGACTCCCTTAGGGTGGTGTCGGGAGGATGTTATCCAAGATAAGAACAATGCAGGATAACACCTCCTACCCACTCCATGACCTGCTTGCCAGTCACAGGAGAACGTTTAGTGAGAAACTGAGATTTCTCATGATGCACCACGGAACAGGACATGGCGGCTGCCCCGTACTCCTCCATCGAAAGCACAGAACGCACTGAAATAGTTACAACAGCCTGGCTTCTGCTCAATCAACAGCCTCCACAGGCTGATGACCTGTTACAGTTAGAGTCAAATGTGAGTCATACATATTTAATCTGTAATATTCTTGATATTTATGATTGATATTAGAGCTATTTGTAATATGTTGGAAATCTCACCTTCTTCTATGGGTGGGACCATTTTCATGCTTCAGTCTGTGTTTATTTCTCGCTACAGATAAGGTTATTCTACTGATCTTCAAGGGTCTTTACACTGTAAACCAGAGAGATGACGCACATAAACCCCCCCCTCTGGACATCAGCCGAGTCCTGTTAT
Source organism: Simochromis diagramma (assembly GCF_900408965.1). NCBI lineage: Eukaryota > Metazoa > Chordata > Actinopteri > Cichliformes > Cichlidae > Simochromis > Simochromis diagramma. The sequence continues at coordinate 396,233 of NW_024387222.1, read as the reverse complement.
CACACTGCATCATAGTTTTATGAGTGATTTATAATCAGGGGCACTTATGTAGAAATGCTTCTCAGTTAGGTTGACTCCTTTGCTGTAACATCCCGGCTCTCCTTGGACAGAGTTATATGTCATTTATAGGTTTTTGTTTTTTTCAAAGACTGCTCTAACGGCACGATCTGATATCGTCGTGTTGGTGTTGATCCTGGAACAACAGATCATCCGCTCTAATGCATGTCAGAAGTTGGCACCAACACTTTTGTTTCACACTGGAAATGAAACATAAAAAATCTAAATGAAATTCCTGCCCCGAGAACTATAATGACCTGAGACGTTTGGCACCACAAAAGAAGAATATTGTTAAAGCAAGACTGTGTGAAAGAACTTCCTTTTCCTTTGATTAGAGATCATTTCAATGGTAATGCGTCTCATTATATTTGACCTTTCTGCAGAAGCCTCGTGTGTTCTTTTGTCACTAGTTGAACTGGTTTTAGATTTCAATGAAAGAGCTTTGGTTTTATTTTAAAGGCCTTAAAAGGCAAAGGTTATGCACTGTTAGAAATGGGAAGAAATCCTATCTGACAATGTTCGGATTGAAAATGTTTACTTTGTGAAAATTACTTCACAAAAAAATAAAAGTTTCAAGGTTTGCGTGCGCTCAGGTACGTGCTTTGATAAAACTGGCGGCGAAATGTGAGTCAGCATTTCACATCATTACAAACGTCTTTAAAAGTCCATTGACAGCTGTAGTTGTAAAAGTAGTAATTAATTTTAATTCAATAAACCAATAAATTGTTTCAAGCTGTTATCAATCATTGATAACGAGAGAAATCAAAAGGCCTGACACTGAAGGTTTGCATCTCGATTCTGATCTTTACTCCGTGGCTTTATCTTTGTACCTCGCAGGCACTCCAATAAGTTTTAAAATGTGAGCGAAGGAGCAGCAGCTGTGGCTCCACAAAGGAAAAACGCATGAGGTTATCTTTTCATTCTGACAATCATTTGCTTGCCCAGTTCTTGCACTTGGTCCAGAGGTCACTGCAAAGATATCTTTCTTTTATCCGCACAAAGTAACGTGCGTCTCTTTGTGTCCGTCTGCCGGACGTCTCTCTGTCTCCGTGCAGTAAGAGACATATTCGAGTAGCCATGGATTGGATAAGCGAAGCAAAGAGAAACAAGAAGAAGATCATAGTGAGTACAGATTTTTGTTTTAATTAAGTGGTAACTGGAGAATTTAACGAGACACATTGAAGGCCTTTGTTTCATTTTTACTCAAAATGTAAATGAAAGTTTATGATAATGAATTCTTACCAATGGCTGGAATAACACCAGCGAGCAGGCCTCCAATCAGCCTGATTTTAAACATGTGCTCTGCTCTGTGTCAACATTTAAACATTTCCAAAGCTTACATTAAACAGGCATCTACCCAAAAACCTGTCACAACTTCATACGTGACTAACTGAACAATTACAAACAGTTTTGTTGCTATCACACATGTTTGTCGAGAAGATTACAGCAATTTCCAGACATTTGCGCATACGTATCGTCCTGGAAAGCGTCGAATGGGCGATTATGAGATCCAGCTGTTCCCCTGATGATAAACACCTCTGTGTAAAGTCAGCGTGGTTCTACTGACATAAGAAATAATGAATACAAGTCTGATTGATGGTAATTATTCCAACAATCAGTCCAGAAGCCATAGTCTGTAAAACTGCACGTCTCCTCAATTTAATGTTATAAACTGGTTGCTCTGAGGCACTGAATAAATGCAGCTGATAAGAGCACCTATAAAATAAACTGCTACTTTTCCGTCATAAAGAAGAAACTGCAGTGGCATCTTGTAAGTAGAAGGTAATAAAAAAACACCACAGTGAACTGCAGCTGTATAAGTTTCTGTTGCACTCTCGTTTCTGTCATTAAACCCTTTGCTGCTTATTTTACAACTCGTTTGGCAACAACAAACTGGAGAACGTGCTTCCACTCACCGATAGAGCCTGACCGTTCTGTGCTTTTGGTTGTGTTTGACTTCATAAGAAAGGATTTGTTGCTAGGTTCGCTTCATGTTTGCGTTTGTGTCGCACAGATTGGTGTCTTGGCTGTGTCGATTGTGACTCTAATCCTTGGCCTTGGACTCGGTCTCGGACTGGATTTGCAGAGATGTCAAAACCAAGGTACATTCACAAACAGCCACACACACAAACACGCAAACGTGTCTCTGCAGGCTCAGAAACTTCAAACACTTATATACAACAAATACTTTCTTAATAAATTGCATTATTTTCCCATATGGCTTCATCGTCATGACTCAGGTCAGCGTATGCTGATGATTTAGGTTCATTTAGAACCGTCAGAGTGAGTCAGGCACCAAATCAGCATCTCATGTCAGAGAGAATTAACTTCCTCCACTCATTTTAAAAACGTCTTTTAAAAAGGAGAATGTCCTCCTACAAATGTTTTCCTATGGATGAAAAAGGGATTTCTATTCCTCACAACTCATTAAGTTGTTATTTTTTGCTTTTACCAGAATTAATTCACAATTTTCCTGTTTAAAGTTCATTTTTACCACTGAAGACCTGGCGGTGACTTCTTTTGTGTCTTTTCCACAAATCTCAATTACTTAAAGGTCAAGTGAACATTTATTAAAGGGTGGAGCAACTTTGACATTTATGAAGCGCCTTGAGGCGACTTTTGTTGTGATTTGGCGCTATATAAATAAAATTGAATTGAATAGTACCCGATTGTACTTCTAACGGTCGAATAAGCTTTAGAAACGAAGATGAAAGATGAACTGAAGTGTTCACCTGTCAACAAACATTCTGGTCTGAATGTTGAAATGCTGAAAGCTTTACAGACAGAAATGCTGAAGCCTAAAGACTAATGTCAGCCATGTTACACTCGGTTCTGTGCCTTTGTCAGAGAAGGTGCTCGTCCATTAAAAGCACCAGGCTGTTTCCTCAGGGTCAGAGTTTTAGTCTGTACATTGTAACACTTCTTTTCCGAATGACTTGGCTGCCGGGAAATGTTACCGGTGGTGAATCCAGCCAATATTCTTTTTCACCCACAGAAACGGATTTTTGGTTACATAACAGAATAAGCAGGGAAGCAGGGGCACTGCTGTTTTTAAGCCTGTAGAAACCAGAAACCTAGAAATGTCTCTAGGAGCTCAAACCATCTAGCAGCCGACCAGAAACAGCATCATAGATCTGGGCCTGGAAACACATACACAGCCTTTTATAAGCACTAGAGGATGCATTAGTGTTCCAAAAGTGATCATAATTCACAATAAACAATGCAAGAGTATCAAATGAACCACACAGGTTGATAGGACTGTGGTTGTTTTGTATTAAATGTGCATTGTTGCATACCAGCATGGCTAAAATCCAAGAACACACCCAAAACACTCAAATAGTTTCACTGGACGCTTCCCTTACCCTGCAGAGAGCAGCACTATTTCCATTTGTCTTGTGTGGGAAGTTTTTGTCTTGATGTCTAATAGAAATCACATTTAGTGTCACAAGTAAACTGTACAGCTGACAATGTGACACATGAGTATATCTCATCTCATATCTCACCTGATGTCAATTTCCATATCCCACAGAAATGCAGAAAAAAGCAAAAGCTTCGCAAAAAACCAAAGGTCTAAAGAAAAACAGTGGGCCAAATCCATGACCGATCTGGTGCATGTGACTGTTTCACTGTTTTTCAAGCTTTAATACTCATCAGCATGTGAATAAACTGACTCAAATGATCAGGAAATCAAGTTTCTCATTTGAAAATCAGCAAGACTTGCAAGAAACAAGTAGAGACAAGAACAGATGGAAAACTTACTGGAAGGACAATCTGGAAGCTGAAGGGAAAATGGTCCAATTATGCAAAAATAAGTCCCTCTATTAAAATATGTGAGTCACATTGAGATCTCACGTCCATTGGATGACAGGGTGGGGATTATTAATGCTAACATCTCAGTGTATTGAGGTTATAATCACCTGATGTAAGGCGTCAAATTTCAAGAAAGAAGCTGTTATATTTGCAAACATTACTTATCGTAATCCTGGAGGACGTGAAGAAGTGTTGCCGGTGTATTCCCAGATTTAAAGGCCAGAACTGCGTGCAAAGTAAGAACTGTCTACCATATAGGCGTCACTGTGCTGTGAAAACCTAGCATCGACTTGTCTGAAATTTCACATGAAATGTTTTTTTCTTCCCATTAATCAACATGTGTTTCAGAACCAGGTGCGCTCTGATTCATGAGGCTACATCCTCCAGTCAGCAAGTAATTAAAAAAGATGCAAAACACAGACTTTCAGACATCTGAGCAAACAATGAGGGGAAAACACTCTTTGCTTTGCTGTTCAAAGTGCTGTTAATATGTTGGAAACCAGATGAGAACAGCCATCTGTAAAACATGGTGGAAGCTCTGGCAGGGTCTGGGCTGCAGCGATGTCGGGCTCAAAATTCATGAAATTACAAATGGATACCCACCCTTGATCCACCATGCAGTACAATCTGGGAAGAGCCTGATTGCGATCATTTTTATTTTTCACCATGATCTCAAACAGTAAAAGCATGCTTCAGTAGAATAGAGACACAGTGCAACACTAAGGGTCGTGAGTCCCGATCATCCTGACACAACACAACCAAAGGCAGCCAGCATCTGCTTTGGATGTTTCTCATGAAGCCTGGAGAACGATTCCTGAAGATACTTGAAGAAATTACAAGAAAACGTACCTACAAGAGTTCAGGCTATGTTGACTTTCAGGCTCGGTAGAAATGCACAACATTTCCAACGATGTCTGTGAAATGAAGCCGTGACAACATAACAATATTACGTAAATAAAACAGATTCCATTTCATGATCGGCTAGTTTATTTCGCATATTTTGTGTAAACTGTAACTAACCCGAGAAGACACCACGTTTCATTTGCTTTGGTGGAATTTGCCTGGCTCCTGTCTCATCCATTTTCACTGTGGTTATGCAGCCTCAGCCGCTAATTTAAGGTGGGACTCAGTTATTTCATGACTGCATAGATGAGTACTGCTGAGGCACTTCACAGTGCTTATTAGATCCAGAGTGTCATTGCTCTCAGGACAGATTACAGATTACTTACATGTAGACAGATGTTCTTCCCGTACTGTGTTGGAAAATCTTCAGTACATTGAACTCATTATATGTCTGAGTAATCCACGACAAGAAAGCCATGATGGGAAATCCTTCCCTTGGTTGTTTTTGTAATGATGAGTCACCAGTTTAAGATCTGAAAATGTTCAGTTTGTTTTGAATGAAGAAGAAGAAAATAACGTTTTCTCCTTTATAAAGTTCAGCTTATCAGTTGTTTTGTTTTGCAGCTCTCTTTGTTTCCTTAAATGTCTCTTTTCATCTTCATTAATCGACTAACTCTCCGCTCCTGTTTTGTCTCTGTTGCAGTCACGCCCCTCACATCCTGCAGGAATAGATGTTATGAGCCTTTTGACAACGAGAAACCTGGCTGCAGATGTGATGAAAACTGCGTCGCCGCCAACAGCTGCTGCTTTGACTACTATGACATCTGCACTGCTCCTAGTGAGACTTTGTTTGTGACTTGGCTGTAGCTCAGGTGGCAGAGCAGGTCAGCCACTAATCAGAAGGTCGGTGGTTCGATCCCAGGCTGCCTCCTGGCTGCCAAATATCCTTGGGCAAGATACTAACCCCATGTTTGCCTACTGGTGGTGGTCAGAGGGCCCGGTGGCGCCAGTGTCTGGCAGCCTCGCCTCTGTCAGGGTGGCTGTGGCTACAATGTAGCTGCCATCACCAGTGTGTGAATGTGTGTGTGAATGGGTGGATGTAGTGTGAAGCGCTTTGGGGTCCTTAGGGACTAGAAAAGCGCTATGCAAATGCAGGCCATTTACTTACACGTCCTTCACTGCTCACCAGCTGAACTGAGTGTACTTCTGTACTTAACTCCATGACCGTTTCCTTCAGCTGAGCAGTGGGAATGCACAAACGTGCGCTGTGGCGAGAAGAGGCTGACGCAGAGCAGGTGCCACTGTTCAGATGACTGTCTTTCTGCTGGAGACTGCTGCACCAACTACAAACACGTCTGCCACGGTGAGGCTGCAGGGACATCGCACAGGGTGCAGACACAAAAGAAATCTGTAAAAGCCAGTAACAGTTTCAGGAGACCTGTTTAGCCATGCGAAACACTTGTAGATCTTACTTTGAATAAACAGAGAAGCTTGATGAGAGAAGGCGATTTCTAAAACTGGATTATTGTTAGAATTTCCTCTTAGGGTACGAGTGGCTCCTGCAGTGTAAACCCCTCTGTATACGTGGTTCATCTTAAGGACCTCTTAACTGGAGTGGTGTAAGAGTTTGAAAGCAGGGGTATATACAGCACATTAAAGCTGACCCAGTTCTGTAGCTTTTTCTTGTAAACAATTGCTTTCTAGTTTAAACCCTAACCCACAGATATTTATCTAAGGAAAACATTTAGCAGTATTTAGAAGGAATTTTCTCTCATTACATCTCTAGAACCCTACGTGCACTTATTCTGCCAGCTTATACAGACGTTAGGAAGTGTATTCAAAAGTCCCGTACCATCAGATGTCACTGGTGACATAAACATTATGGTCTCGCTGCAGGAGAGAAACAGTGGGTTGAAGATACGTGCGATGACCTGTCAACCCCCACGTGTCCCGCAGGGTAAGAATTTATACCAAATATATTATAATCCCTTTGGAAATGCAATAAACTGAAGATTGATTGAAAACTGATTGAAATTATCTTTGATGAGCAACTCCATGCATGCTTTCCAAACAGCTGTATTTGTAACATAGCCTTTCAACGATTATAATTATTCTTATTATTTTAAATGAGGCCTTGCTATTTCTTATAATCGCAGATTGCATTTAGAAAAGTAAAAGTAGCTACAATCTTTGGATGATAGGGAGTATCAAGCTAACCAACACAAGCTAGCATAGCTATAAAGGTGTGTAGACACTTTGGCTGTGAGCAGAGTGAAATGATCTGATCTGTGGTGGACACACAAAAGTATTCCTACTCATAAATCAGCCAATTTTTATCCAGCTTGGTATGTTTATGTCAGTATTTAATGTTTCAGAGTTTCTGCTACGTTTGATGGTTGTTTTCTCTCCTCACAGCTTTAAGCAGCCGCTGCTCCTTGTGTCTTTGGATGGCCTCAGGGCAGAGTATCTGCAGACATGGAGTGCACTCATCCCTGTCCTGGATAAACTCAGTCAGTGTCAACCTTCTGTTTTTAAAGAAACATGCTTACCCTCATGCATGAACAAAACCTCTTACATGTCTGTTTATTGTAAGAAACGTGTGTCTATAAATTGCCTGCCTTTAGGCTGCCTTTGGGCTGTTTGACGACAAATTGAAAGCTAACATCATCATTCATAAGAAATCAAAGCTTCAAGATGAAACATGCCCAGTTATATTATCAAAAGAGATAAATATTTAAACGCTTTCACACAAAGGCAGCTTCCACTGAATTTCCTGCTTATCAAATATAAAGTGTGTGTTCAGGGTTGCATCTTATGCTTAATGAAGTTATTCAGCCTGCAGGCAGGGCAATGACTCACATGGTCATATTAAAAGGAAGTCACATGGAGGAATTAATTTGGCACCATTCCTTATTTATTCACAGGAAGGTGTGGAACTTCAGCTCCATTCATGCAGTCCGCATTTCCCACAAAGACTTTTCCCAATCACTACTCCATTGTTACGGTACAGACGCACAGCACTCACACTGCTGCATACATTAATACGTCTTTTTTACAGTAAACAAACTTGATCTTTGTGTTTGTTAGACGTAGATAACGTGCATGAACACAAAATGCAGATTTTAAATAAAGATGTTTATTATTAAAGGCCCTGAGTGGAAAAGAGTTTGTCCCCTAAACCTAATAACTGGTTGGGCCACGCTTAGCAGCAACAACTGCAATCAAGCGTTTACGATACCTGGCAGCGACTCTTTTACAGCTGTGGAGGAAGGCTGGCTGAATTGTTGTAATTCAATTCAGCTGTGTCCCTGGTCATGTGCCAGTTTGTCTGTTCTCTGTCTTCTGTCTTCACGTCTGCCCCCAGAGTCTAAGTGTTTTCTAGCGTTTCCTGGTCTCTGTGATATTTGGTTTCAGTTCATGCCTAAGTTTTGTATTCCCTGAGCTCTGGAGTTTCAGCAATCAAAGCTGTGGTCAAAGGAGCTTGCAAAGAAAAGCGTCTGGACTTCTTTAAGTAGTTTAAACCCACTGGGTTTAAATCTGGGACTCCCCCACCATTTGACAGTAGAACTGAAGAAGCTTCTCGGATGAGAGGTGAAACGTCTTCAAGTAACTTAAAGAAGTCCAGACGCTTTTCTTTGCAAGCTCCTTTGACTACGATGACCTGGATGACTGAGAACCTTCACAGAAATAAAAGCTGTGTTTGAGTTTGAGTCATCTCCAAGTCCTGCATTTGGGTCCTTGCCACCACTGCATTTTACTGTTGGTATGATGTTCCTTTTCTAAATTGAAGGGTTCCAAAAGTTATACTTCTATCTTGTCCATCCAGAGAGCATTTTTACAAAAATCTTGGGGCAAAACTGAGACGAGCCTTTGTTCCTTTGGCTCAGCAGTGGTTTTTGTCTTAGAAGTCGGCCATGCTGCCTATTTTTGCTCAGTCTCTTTCTTATGGTGAGGTCCTCACTAACCTTAACAGAGACATTGACGGCTGTATCTCAGGTGGTAGAGCAGGCCGCTAACCAGAAGGTCAGTGGTTCGATCCCAGTCTGCATGCCAAAGCAAGATACTAACCCCATGTTGCTCTCTGATGCACCCATCGGAGTACGACTGTTAGATAGTGGTGTGGTGTGATTGGTGAATGAATTACAAGTATAAAGCACAAGAACCAGTCCATTTGCTATTTTAGTTCTTTGGATGTTGTTCTGGGGTCTTAAATGATCTGAAACATTTAAGTGTGACGAACGAACACCACCGTGTATGGCTCCTTTTTACACACCCTGCACATTTACGTCTGCCTGAGCATGTCCACACACACCCTCCCCAGCGTTGTACTACACCGTGTTATTCCTCAATATTTCTTGTTCTGGTGTCATTTTTATGCAATATTACTCAAAAACTTTACTGGGTCAATTTCTGTGAAAGCTCGGGAGCATCAACAAAGGAAGAACCACAAAGTTCTGGATCAAATCTGGGTCATTCTTCCCGGTCAGTTGCAGATTTTGGTGACTTGGCGCTGGGAAAATAAAAACAACTTTGTGACACCTTCAACCTAATAAATGAATAAAACAGTCACAGTGATCTGTTGTGGTAATAAAGCATTCTGTACTGACTCAGAATAGTGTGTAGTTTAAGAAACATGTTCAAGTTCGAGTTGGAGTTTCTTAAGTGCCAGTTCATCACTAGAATATAGTAATAAAACTATATTCTCTCTGAAATATAGAAGCATTTATTACGATTATACTTGACGTTAAGGAGAGGAAAGTTACAAGAGATAGCAGGCATGACCAGATTTTCCAGATCTCGAGAATATCCATCAGCCTGGAGTTTTCATCTCTCAGATTCCAGATAAAGGTCACTGGGATTTCTGCTCCAGCCTGCTGCTGAAGCTCTCGCGATGCAGCAAACAAGTCAGGACAGTAGACAACAGAACACGGATAGTTCATCGTGCCTGATCCATATCTCACATGATAAAACACACCCAGTTCTTGCTGAAACTATTACAAGGAGTTCCCTTTCAAAACAAGCTTGTTCATCTTCTTAGAAATCACGTAAGGGAATCCCGACTCCCACGCACTAGAAGTTTCCTTTCATGGTCCATACAAAGCACATACTTGTGGTATGAAGACACATGACCCAGACTTAAGGATTACTGCTCTCTGTTACGAAACAAAGAATGCTCAAGTGTCCTGCAGGATGCTTTCATACAAGATTGATATATTCAGTTAAACTGAATTATTAATTATCTCCTCACTTCCTTCCTTTTCCTCCTCCCTCAGGGTCTCTACCCAGAGTCAAATGGTCTGATTGACAATACCATGTATGACCCGGTGTTCGATGCCACCTTCTCCCTGTCCAGTCCAGAGAAAAATAACCCCGACTGGTACCTTGGACAACCTGTGAGTCTTGATTTACACACACAAACTGAGCGACCTTTGGTCAAATTACATTTAAATTACATTAAAAAATTAAACGTTAAGGGGAAGGTGACCTTTTAAAGCAAATAAGATGAGAGAGAACATCTCACAGGTTGAGATCATTTCTGTCAGTGTAATCGAATGCAAAAATGCCAAATAAAGTTTTTGGTTTTGGATTGTTTTGTTTTGTTTTGGGCTTTTTTGCTTCTGACAGTTTCACCTAAGGAAAAGTCCCCGGGCACTTGCACATTCCTGCTCTGCATTGCTGCATGCGGCAGTTGTATAATATGGAAGAAGCTTGTATGGCTCTGTTGGTGCTGCTGGTTTAAGATGGTTAACATTGTTCTGATAATAAAGATTCCACTTTCTACTTTGACATGCTGCTTCTGAAAATGGACACAGAGCACATTCATTTAATGTCAGTGCAGCAGCGTAGAAACATTGCATCTTGTAGAAAGACACTGCAAGTAACTTTAATAACAATAATATCAACTCTTATAAACGTTGTTAAAAAGAAACTTCAGAATCAGCGTTGAGCATGTTTCAGTCAAGCTCATACGTCTTCTTTGTTTTTGGAGATTTGGCACACAGCAAAGTCCCACGGACTGAAGTCTGGGACTTTCTTCTGGCCTGGATCGGATGTGAAAATCGCCGACAGTTTTCCTGACATCTACGTACCTTATGACGGGTGAGACCATCGTTTCTAGTTAAAAAAATCACTTTAGAACTGAATGATGCATGAGAGCCTCGCATCCCCCTGGAGAGTAGTTAACAAAATCCCTGAGACACAGATATTCAAAGTTTGCTGTGTAAAAAATTCCCGTCTACTTTTCATCCGCTACTCCAGAAACAGCAGCTGAATGTCAAACACTTTGCTGTTCCGCCTCCTCTTTAACCTCCCTCAGTGGCCTATTGTGACTCCCAATGGATCATTTCATGGACAATCGGTGTGCCACCCCTTTTGACCGTGCAGTAACTTAAGTATATGAAGCCAATACAAAATGATACCTTAGTAGGTTAATGAAAATAAGACTTAGGCAACTGAAAAAATACATTTAAACTGTGTAGAAATATAGTAGCAGTAACTCGTCTTACACTGTGATCCCATCTCTCTTGCTCGCACCACGTCAGAGCTAAATCATATTGCATCAGGTCCCACTGTTTGATTTAAAAGCCATGGAAAATCTGCCAATCAAAACAGCAGCACCATGCTGGTTGCACTCGGTATTTTACAGTAACTTAACAGTGAATTCATAATTGGGCTTTTATGTAGTCTGGTTATTTAACCCTGGGAGTTGATCTTTGAGCCAAATCGCATACTGGAGTCCATGAAGCAACATCAGTAAATGTGCAGTGTGTTGGAAATATTCCGATATGTTGCACGAGCTCTTATCAAAGTAACTATTGTCATAAACACTCAAGCAGGACGATGTACTTTATCACTGCGTGGGATGGTTGGCTGGGAGACTTTGGCTACAGAGAACAGATGGCGTCAGAGCTGATTGGCCCATGCTCTAAGTTAAACATCACATGTGAAATGTTTTCCCGCTATTTTCAACACTCTGGATGACGATTATCGCCACATTGAAGCCTTTTTTTGTCACGGTGTGGGAAATGGTGGTTCACACAGCAACCACCATTCCCCCATTCTTTCACATCAATCCATGATTAGAATAGAATAGCATAGAATAGAATAGAATGTCTTTTATTGTCACTATACACATGTACAATGAGATTCAGAGCATCTTCTACTCAGTGCAGACATGTGGGAGAAGAAAAGGGGCGGGCTGCACAGTTCTGCAGTACTTTATACATATGAACAGTCCCAATCCAATATCAACGATACAAATATCAGGGGAAAAACAGTATTATATGTTTACAGTGTGGGTTTTGGCAGGTAAATTAAATATTGCAGAGTGGTGATGGTAGTTTGTATAGTCTGTGTATAGAGGGAAGTCCTTGGATTAGGGGGTGAAACTGTGTCATCAGTGCATGTGTGGGTTCAGGGTGGTTATGGCTTTTGGAAAGAAACTGTTCTTGAGTATTTGAGTCTCTGTGCTGATGCACCTGTAGCGCAAGTTTAACAGGTCAAAACCAGTGTGGGAGCTGTCCTCAATGATGTGTGCTACTCTGCTGAGGCAGAGCAAGGAATAAATGCCCATCAGGGAGGCGGGAGGGCAGCCAAAGATCTTCTATGCTGCCTTGACTACACTCTGAAGCCTCACCCTGTCTGCCTTAGTGCAGCTGCCGTACCATAGAGCGATGCAGTATGTCAGCAGGCTCTCAGTGGACGAGTGGTAGAAGGTCAGCAGCAGGTTAGTGTCAGTCAGTGCTGTGCCTCCCGGAGGTGACGATGACCTCTTTGGTTCTCTTAGTGTTCAGAGCCAGGTTGTTTTCTGAACACCAGGCTGCCAACGTCAGGACTTCCTCTCTGTAGTCGGCCTCGTCTCCCTTTGAGATGAGTCCAACTACCATGCTGTCATCCGCAAACTCGATGATGTGATTGTTGTGGGTGAAAAAGTCCTTTATCCAGGCACATGTGGGAGGAGGGAGGCCAAGAGTGACCAGTTTGGTGATGAGGATGTCCGGTATGATTGTATTGAAGGCTGAGCTGTAGTCCACAAAGAGCATTTGGACGTAGCTTTGCTGCTGCTACAGGTTGCTCAGCACAGAGTGGAGGGTGACGGCGTCTTCTGTGGATCTGTTTGAGCGGTTGAGGGTTAAGGTCTGGGTGGGAGGTAATGCGTGATGTGCTGAAGGACTAGTCTCTCGAAGCATTTCATGATTACCGTCGTGAGGGCCACAGGGCGGTAATCGTTCAGGCTGTGATGGGAGACGTCTTCGGCACTGGGATGATTGTGGCTGATTTTAGACAGGATGGGATGGCTGCCTGATCCAGTGAGAGGTTGAAGATGAGGATGAAGATGAGGGTGAGCTGGTGTGCGCATGCTCTCAGCACCTTGCCAGGTACTCCGTCTGGACCGGCAGCCTTCCTGGGGTTCACTGCTAGGAGCACACGTCTGACATCGTGTTACAGTGAATGGAGCGGTGCAGGAACCAGGTGAGGATGAGGATGGGAGCAGGGCTGGAGGAGATGAGGGCTGCTGTTGTGGTGTTTCAAAGCGGGCCTTGAGGCAGTTTATCTCCTCCACCAGTGGTGCAGTCAGGTTTTCTGTTTTCACAGAACAGCCTCTGTAGTTTATGATGTCTTGTATTTCCTGCCATAACTCCCGTATGTTGTTGCTGGACAGGCACTGCATCTAAGGGGGGTGTAGGATGGGGAGAGGAGTGAGAGGTGGTCGGACTGGCTGAGGTGGGGGAGGGGTATGGCTCTATATGCATGTTTAATGTTGGAGTAAACATGATCCAGACTGTTCTGTGTTTACATTGGTGGAATATACACAGCCGTGATGATCACTACTGTTAGCTCTCTCTGTAGAAAAATAGTCCGGCATCTTACCGACATGCACTCGAGGTTGCACAGCAGTGCCTGTCCATAATTGTCCCATTTGTGCACCAGCTTTCATGCACGTAAATACAGAGCCCCCACTCTGCTCTTACTGGGGTCCTTGGTCCTGTCCCAGCAGAGCAGAGTGCGTTCTGTTAGCTGCATGCTAGCATCGGGTATTCCCAGGTGAAGCCAGGTTTCAGTGATAATCAAAGCACAGCAGTGACAAACAAAGTGATTTTCCACTACGCTTGATTCAAGCCTCTTATGCTTCATCTCCCTAATATATTACTGACTTAGTAAGAAGGAGGCATCATTCCCAATAAATAATTTTTCAGTTACTATTGCAAACAGGTGTATTTTAACCAAGACCTCACTAAGCACATACTAAACCAAAACAGTGAGTAAAAACAAGACTTAATAAAACCAACAGACCGATGGGAGGCGAACTGCAGTATCTGACTAATGAAACCTCTTACGTGTTACTGCCACCAGCGTCAGTGCAGTCAACGCACTGATGATGCAGACGTACACATGACTAGTTTCAAAAGTGCTAAAGCTCACTGGTAATGTTGTAAGCACGTTCGTGAAATTAAAATATTTGGAAACTTGGATAGTCAACTTCACAGTGATACGGGCATGTTTTTCAAAATTGTGCATCAGCCAGGGTGGCTGTTCGTTAAAGGTGTTCAGCAGGAGGGACTGTTCTGCGTTTACAGTGGTGGAATATACACAGCCGTGATGATCACTACTGTTAGCGCTCTCTGTAGAAAAACATCAATATCACTATTTTTACACTGACCTTCTACTTTCTATTTGTTTTTATTCTTTTAGTACCGTGCCGTTTGAAGAAAGAGTATTCACTGTGCTGAAGTGGCTGCAGCTGCCGGCTAATAAAAGGTTGCTTATTTTTTTTTCAAAACAAAGACTTCACAAAAGGAAGATAAAAAATATATAAATGTGAACTATGTTTGCTTTGACTCGATTCTAAGTAAAACAACTCTTTCCCGCCAGGCCGGATTTCTTTACGCTGTATCTGGAGGAGCCGGATAAATCTGGACACAGCTACGGTCCTGTGAGTGGAGGGGTAAGGTCACTCAACTCTTTTAGATAAGAAAGAGACGAAGGGAGAGCTGCTCTGCTCTTTTGGTTCATGAAACAAAACAGAAGCTCATTATATTGGTGACTGACGTTGGTCATTGCTAAATATTGCGGAAGTTCTGATAAAGCCCATGGGACAATGATTAAATGAATAATTGTAACATGTTTAAGTAGCACAGAGAAAGCTGACCTATGCCGCCTTTCTGGCACCGGCTGGAAATGCGAGAGCGATGTGCAGATGTTATTCTGTTGTAGCCCCTCTGGCCCAGTGCTGAAACAAGATCCTCATGTTGAAACTACTCGTGCATTATCCACACCAGTAAAACACCCTGCAGTCAATGATCACAGATAAGTGAGCATAATAAGAAAACTCTAAAGTCCACTGATGAGGCTCATAAATCTCCATAAATATTTATGACACTTCTAATTAAACAATTAAAATTGCATCTGTCAAGTCAGGCTTTTGGGAGACCTTAATGGATCGCGTATACATCCACGTGGTGACTTTTGGGAACGGGCTAGACAACTGATGACAATAGCATCAAAAATATGGATTTAGTGGATCAGTCACAGGATTTGGCCATGCAGACAAATTATGAAAGAAAAAGCATATTTTTTAGGGAATGTGTGTTGGGTCTGGAGATAACGCTCAGCAGAGTTCTACCTGAATTTCATTTCAAATAGTTGTAATCTTTAGATGTGTACGTGGTTGGTTTCAATAACAAAATAAAATCAACATGCAGATTTTAAAAGGGAATCAACCAGCTTTACTGGCTGAGTGAGTGAGTGACTCGCTGATGGGGAAATGCCTGAGAAGCACGAGACTCACGTGTGAAGAAGTGATTCATGCTTTCACTCATTAATGATAAGTGAAAAAGGAACGACACAGTAGACAATTTATAGTGTTCCTCTTGGAAGGACGGCTTGAAATAGAAACAAGGAAAACACATCAATGGCCAAGATTTAGATTACTTTTTTCTAACGAAGTTCGTCATTGCTCGGTCATGGATACTTTTCTTCCACTCTCGTATTACTTTGTTTTCAGTAATTTAACCCTTTCAGGCATAGTGGTCACTACAGTTACAGCTATTCAAAGGCTGTTTCCTTGTATTTGTGTCAGTGTTGATGGCACACATGCACATAAACCACTACATTGGACACTGATGAGTCACTCCATAC
The DNA here is from genome assembly GCF_900408965.1 of Simochromis diagramma. NCBI lineage: Eukaryota > Metazoa > Chordata > Actinopteri > Cichliformes > Cichlidae > Simochromis > Simochromis diagramma. The sequence goes on along the minus strand of NW_024387222.1, from coordinate 380,384 downwards.
CATGCCACCCACTGGCCGTTTAATGTTACTATAGATGTATGATGTGTTTCACTGTTATTTAACCCTGTCATGCAGGAATTATGACAACCTCAATCGGGATTTTCTCGTTTTTATTCCTATTTTCATTCCTAAAGATGAATAAAAATTCTCAGACAGGTTGTCATAATTCCTGCGTGACAGGTTTAAAGTACAACAACATCATTTGTGTCATATTTATTTGAACATTTAATTTGCTTTCTCCAGATTATTACATCACTCCAGGGTGTGGATAAGATCATTGGTCAGCTCATGAATGGACTGAAGCAAATTAATCTACACCGCTGTCTCAACATCATTATTGTGGCTGATCATGGTAACAAAGCACTCAGAGTGATGTGGCTCTGAAAACACGTCTGTCACATGTGTTCAAAGAAATCAGTGTCAATAGAAATGTTTACATGTGCTCTTTTTTACCATGCATGTAGCTTTACAACAATCCTTGGCTTGCCTCATAAATTTTATAATGATTTAATAAGCAAATTTTATTTTTGGGAAAGTCCAACATGGCTACAAAGACCAGAGCATTTAAAACAGTACTGGGAAGTAAGAAGGCATCGTCTTCACCTGCCTTTATCCACTTTGATCTTACTTTATCTTTGTGGAATCTCTTCACTGGAATCTTACCACTACATAGGAAATAAAAGCAAACACACGTTCCAGCAATTGTACATTGATAATGCAGTAACACTACCACCATCTAGAACGGGATCATAATGGTTCATGAGTATTCCACATAAGGAATAAAGCATTCCAAAGTTTTTGTTTGTTTTTAGTTCCACTGAAGAAATTAAGGCTGTAATGTAACAGCTGAATGTTGCTGCAGGTATGGAGGAAACAAGCTGTGAAAGAAAGGAAACAATGAAGGAACTCGTGGGCGATACCAGCATGTATGTGGTAACTGAGGGTCCCATTGGACGCATCAGAGCCAAGAGCAAAGACGCACCGTGTAAGTAAATGCAACAACAAAGTGCTCTGCTGCTTGTCTTTGATCACACAAAGAATGAGGAGGTGGGGTGAGTCGTTGATGATAGGTTTCACCAGCTTTTTGACGTTGTGAGCAACTATATGGTTCCTAAAGCATGTGAAATCTGCGAGATTACCTAGGTCTCTTTTGTGTTTGAACCTGGTCATACTTCAATGTTCTTGGGTTGCAGCCATATCAGTACAACATCAGGGCATGGCTGTTTCAGAGACAGTAAGGCTTGATGCCTGATGCATCAAGCACAAAAGGCTTGGCTGTCTATCAGTTAGTTTCACCTGTCCATGGCTGACCCAACATATCTGATTTACTCTTGATGAAATGCTTGTTTTTAGTTCTTAAATTTGGAAGATTATGATGACTTGATTTTTAGTTTCTATTGAAAATGCATCACACAACATTGTAGATGTAGATGCTCTCAGAGCTTTGCTAAAAGACAGACATTGAAAAAGAGGCAACGATGCCAAAAGGATAAAGAATCATACAATATGTTTCCACTCCTGCACAGACGAGTTGTGTCTCTCTAAGACTCTGTAGTTGTGTTGGGACACAATGCTGACTGAAAAAAGAACAAATCTGTCGATTACAAAGCTATTTGTGATATCTCACTAACAAACAATTCTTTCAACATGCCATTTAAATTTGAATTTTAAACGAAACACGATTTAATTGCCGTGCCTTGGCTTTGAACTTTCAGCAATGACATAAATGTTTCCCTTTCAACAGGGGACTCTGCTGGACTTGTTGCTAATATGACTGTGAGTATTTTTTTTAAATTTCTTACCAAAATGTACCGTGAGGAAAATAATTATTGATCCCTGCTGAAATGGACTGTCTTTTATGGTAGTTTTTTCTTGACCCACTTCTTTGTTACCTTGGTGGTATTTTTGGGTCGCTGTCGTGCTGGAACACCCATCTACGATTCATCTTCGTGGTTAAGGTTTTACAGTATATGACACAACATCCGTTGATAGTCATTTTATATTTCTTCCATTTCTTAAAACTTAACACCAAGTGTTGTTACCCTCTCACAAAACCTTTTCTTAATGGTCTTAGAGCCCATTCATTCCATTTTTGTGCAGGCTTACAATCTCGTCCCTTGCATCCTTTGACATATCTTTGGTCAAAGGATGTGAGAAACATGATGTTGGAAAGGAAGAAACTGATTCCCTGGAGAAATGTGTTACATATAACAAGTCGAGAGTTATATGTAGTTATTTGTAGTCAAGTTGAGAGTTGAAGTAGCTGTAAGTGATTGACACAGCTAATTAATGGAAGCCAGAATTCTGGCTGGATTATAGGCAAGCCAATACTTATTTCACTCAATTTTTATGTCACTTCTTTCTTGTTTTTTTGTGGGGGGAGGGCGGGGCAGAGACAATGGACTGTTCTGATATTTTGTCACTCTCCGTTAGAAAGAAAAATCTTTTCTTTTAAGTGAGAAAACTTACAAAATCAGCAGGGGATCAGGGGATTCCCCCTCTGTATGTTATCAAATTCTTTATTCTTGAGAGTTTAGTTTTATATGAAAGATAGGGGCATTTAAAAGGATTGTAACATATTGGCAATTACAACATATAAAACAACAAGATACAGACGTGGACAAAATTGTTGGTACCCTTTGGTCAATGAAAGAAAAACTCACAATGGTCAAATAGAAATAACTTCAATCTGACAAAAGTAACGATAAATAAAAATTCTATGAATCCTAAGCAATGAAAGTCAGGCATTGCTTTTCAACCATGCTTCAACTGAAATATTAAAAATAAATAAATGCATGAAACAGGCCTGGACAAAAATGACGGTACCCCTAGGAAAGAAAGAAAATGATGTGACCAAAGGGACATGTTAATCCAAAGCATCACAGGTGTCTACAATCTTGTAATCAGTCAGTGGACATATACATATGACTCCAGGTAGTCACTGTGTTGTTTGTTGACATGGTGAGTGCCACACTCAACAGGGACCAGAGGAAGCAAAGGAAAGAGTCGTCTCAGGAGATTAGGAAGAAAATCATAGACAAGCATGTTAAAGGTAAAGGCTATAAGACCATCTCCAAGCAGCTAGATGTTCCTGTGACTACAGCTGCACATGTTATTCAGAAAGTTAAGATCCATGGGACTGTAGCTAACCTCCCTGGATGTGACTGCACGGGAGGAAAATAGATGACAAATCAATGAGACGGATAATCCAAAGGGTAACAAAAGAGCCCAGAAAGACTTCTAAAGAGATCCAAGCTGAACTTCATGCTCAAGGAACATCAGTGTCAGATCGCACCATCCGTCGTTGTTTGAGCCAAAGTGGGAGACGACCAAGGAGGACACCATTGTTGAAAACAAATCATAAAAAAGCCAGACTGGAATATGCAAAACTACATGTTGACAAGCCACAAAGCTTCTGGGAGAATGTCCTGTGGACAGATGAGACAAAAATGGGACTTTTTGCAAAGGCACATTAGCTCCATGTTCACAGACGGAAAAATGAAGCATATGAAGAAAAGAACACTGTCCCAACTGTGAAACACGGGGGAGGCTCGGTTATGTTCTGGGGCTGCTTTGCTGCATCTGGCACAGGGTGTCTTGGATCTGTGCAGGTACAATGAAGTCTCAAGACTATCAAGGGATTCTAGAGAGAAATGTGCTGGCCAGTGTCAGAAAGCTTGGTCTCAGTCGCAGGTCTTACAACAGGACAATGACCCAAAACACAGCTAAAAACACCCAAGAATGGCTAAGAGGGAAACACTGGACCATTTAAAAGTGGCCTTCTCTGAGCCCTCACCTTAATACTATTGAGCATCTTTGGAAGGTGCCCTTTAAACCAGAAACAGCTGGAGCAGTTTGCACATGAGGAGTGGTCCAAAATACCTGCTGAGAGGTGCAGAAGTCTCATGTTGTGTGTACCATCATTTTTGTCCAGGCCTGTTTCATGCATTTTTTAAAAATAATTCATTTGAAGCTTGGTTGAAAAGCAATGTCTGACTTTCATTGGTTAGGATTTATAGAATTCTCATTTATTATCACTTTTGTCAGATTAAAGTTATTTCTGTGACCATTGTTAGTTTTTCTTTCATTGACCGAAGGGTACCAACAATTTTGTCCACGTCTGTATGCAACAAAAATGTTCCAGGATTGGATTACGAATGAGTGTCTTTCATGATTTCAGTGTAAGAAGCCAGACCAAAAAATCAAGCCGTACCTGAAGGCGAACCTACCAAAGCGCCTTCACTTTGCCAACAGTCGTCGCATTGAAGATGTCAGCATCCTGGTTGACACTAAATGGCTGTTTGAGAGGTATTTATGGTGCTACAGTCTTAGACATTCTCTGTTACGGTTGTAGCCAAGTGCTTTAGAGTACAGGGATTCATAATGTTAGCCAGACACAAAGTGCTTGTTCTATGGGTTTCAGACTTTTATAGTGTGTCAAACACAGTTTCCCTCAGTTTAATTTCTTCCAGAAGGGTATAAATGTTTTTCCCCATTTAATGGACATGAAGTCATACTCTCTAAAGGTTTCTGGTACACTCTTGTAAGGCATAATTGTCACGACTGCGGTGGCAGACGTGTGGAATTGGAGATAGGACCCAAAATGCGGCAGCTCTGGTGCAGATGAGTATTTATTTAACAAAAGAAAATACAAACAGGAAAACCTAAACTGGGTAAAACTAACAAAACAAACCAGAAACGAAGATGCAGGGAGGTCCGGGGAAACAACACAGACGAACCAGCAACGACTATGACAGAAGACACAACTTAAATACACTCAGAGAACACAGGGAGATTACACACAGGTGGGGAACACAGCTGGGAGTGATTAACGTGACGAGACTAGGGAGGCAAACTGAAACACTCACATAAGACGCAGACCTTCACAATAAAACAGGAACTTACACATGAAAGGACACAAACTAAGAAACGCGGACTAGATACAGGAACACACGGGCAGAACAGAGTAACACTAAACAGAGAAAGAACAGAACCAAAATTGCAAGAAGAGAAAACACAAAACGCTGGGTCAAAGGGACCCAGGATCATGACAATAATATCCTGGCACTTGAGCTAAACTCTAGTGGGGTGTAATTTTGCCCCTTTATCGCTTCATGGGACTCAGTAATCATTTAGGCCTATATTCAGAAACCTATATGATTGATTACAACTGGCAAACTCTTCTTTCCTCATAGGGATCCAGGCTCTCTCACATTCTGCTCTGGTGGTAACCACGGCTATGACAATGACTTTGAGAGCATGCATGTAAGCTATTACTCTGTTCTGTGTTTCTAAATTGGAAAAACATTTTCCCAGTAACAACACTCACTTTCTTAATCTCTATTGTAGGCCATGTTTATCAGTTACGGCCCCAAGTTTCAGAAGGAAAAAGAGATTGAGCCTTTCTCCAATACTGAACTTTACAATCTAATGTGTGGTGAGTATTTTCCCCTCCGCAAACCATCACCACTGTACACCACTCGACCGTATCCACTCAAAATCTGCTGAACATAAGACACTCATAACAACTGCATATAAATAATAATAAAAATAAATAAATTAGAGCAATCTGGGCTGCAGCAAAACCCTAAATAGTTGAAAAGAGTTTCAGCTGATTTCACAAAGAGTAAAATCAGCTGAAATTTGTAGACAAACCATTTTTGTACACAGAACGTTTAGTGCTGTTGCAGTGCCACAAAATGCTATAGGACTCTCTATATAATAATATAAGATATAATGATCTATATAATAGTGGCTGATCTACTGTTCTGTCACTGGGACGAAAACCGCATCGTTCTTCCTGAAGTTCAGCTAATGGATGACTCTCCTTTCCAGCAATAGACTTTCTCTGGGAAGGAGTGTGATCCCCCTGTAGTTGGAGCACACTCTGCCACTCGAAAGGTACCGCTGCTGATCTCCATGCAACATTGTAGACAGCCCAACAACATCCAGAGCCTTCAGGAACTCAGGGTTAACCTCATCCAGCCCAGGGGCTCTGCCACCATTGAGTTGTTTACCTGCCTCAGTGACCTCATGAGTTGCTCGTTTCCAGACTCTGCTTCCACCATGGAGTATTCCTTCTACCGCCCGACGATGTTTAAGTCAACAACTTTTACTCACCATACTTTTAGGTGTGCCAGATCTGTCGCTCATCATCCCCCACCACCTGATCCAACACACACCAGGTGGTAATCAGTTGACAGCTCAGCCCCTCTCTTCACCTGAGCATCATCAGTGGCCACAGATGTGTTGATACAATTACAAACTCGATCATCGACCTGCAGCCTAGGGTGTCCTGGTGCCACGTGCGCTTATGGACGCCCTTATGTTTGAACATGGTGTTTGTTGTGGACAAACTGTGGTTTGCACAGAAGTCCAGTAACAGGACACTGCTCAGGTTCACATCTAGCAGGCTCCCAATCACATCCCTGCAGGTCTCACTATCAGAGCCTACATGAGCATTGAGTCTCCCAGGAGGAGGACAGGGTCCCCCAGGTGGGGCACCATCAAGCTCACCACCCAGGGACTCCAAGAATGCGGGGTACTCTAAATTGTCATTCATCCCATAAGCATAAACGACAGTCATCCCCCCTCCTGAATGTGCAGGAAACAAAAGATCATGCAGACTGGGACCTTGTTCAGCTTGCTGTTATTCATTCCTGCATTTTACTACAGTACATCTTATAAGAATGTGAAGTTTATGCTTCCAAAATCCAGGGCTATGAATTCTTAAATTTAGCTGATTTAGCGCAGTTAACACACAGTATTATGGTTTTTGTGTATTAGTTTCTTTGGTGATTTTTTTTTTTTTTTTTGTTACTGTAAGAAAATCGTATCTTTAATCCTATAATTAAAGATATAAGTAAAGATAATGATTATGGTAATTCAACATGAATTTGAATGACAACACGTCTGCTGCTCTGGTAATATTCAAAGTCTCCCGTATGGAATCTTTAAAAGCATCAATCAAGTGAAGAGTTATTAATTAGTGCCAGTTAACATCCAGTAGCACAACAGCTAAATGTTGATGCTTGTAATTTAACGGTTACACGGCAGACACTGATCCTTTGGCCGCAGGCATATTGGCTTCTGAGAGACAGGATAATAAGTCTGTTTGGATGTTGAACAGGTGGTAACAACATCAGTTCCAGTAGTCCCAGTCAGAAGTGTGTTGTGCACCATGCTTCAGTGTGTTTTCTAGTCTCACTTTCACACCCAGGTTAGGTTTAACCCTTTAAAACTATTAGGGTTAGGAAAAGATTGTGGTTTGGGTTAAACCACAGCACCTCACAACACCATTGATTAAGCAATGCATGTGGGAATAAAACATGTGGCCTTGTCTGTAAATATGACGTGAGAGCAGCTTTGTTGAGATTTGAATATTTGTTGCCCTGACAAGGAGAACAGACTGACTAATTGCACCCATCTGGTACTCAAACAGCCGTCATCAGGGGCACAAAAATAAATTCATGTTTGTTTAATGCAGATGTCCTCGAGGTTTCTCCTTCCAGCAATAATGGAACTCACGGCAGCATGAATCACGTATTGCAGCAGCCCTACTACACACCAGTGCACCCCGCTGAACAAAGTGAGCCCGCTCAGTGTCCACTGGTCAGCCTAAACCCTGAAGACAACCTGGGATGCTCCTGTGGTGAGGTGGTGGGTACATCACTGTCACTCAAAAGCATATATATAAAATGATATGATCATTATTATTCTGTGGGAATTAAATCTGTGGAAAGCATCCTAACATTTTCAAAAATATGACAAGAAATACAGACTGCAGCTCAAGACAGGATGAAAGCAAACTTCCATGGTAACAGTCAAAGCAATAATCGTTCACAGATCAGCTGTCTGCTTTTTTAGCAATGCACTTTCATGCAGTTGGGGAACACAAGACGGGAAAAAGCATCCAGACTTCTGGAGAAACGTTCTGAACGGGTTCTCACCTTTGGTGGATATAAAGGCATTATCCTGTTGTAGAAGCCACCAGCCTTTTTAGGGCTACTGTGATGCATCTACAATTTCCTTGTATTTCAAATCTGTTATTCACAAATTATTAGAGTCAAACTTGCTGCACCACAGCCCCTAAAGCATGATATATGGCCAACTTTTAGAAATACTTTTATCTGAATGGAAATCTGTGTTTTTCTATTTTCTATTATGCCTACCACTGAATCCTGTCCGAGGTCTAGATTACTGCCATCAGTCTACAAGTCTTGTTTCTGAGATGCTATGAAGTTACCATGAATTCAATCTTTGATGTGTTGTTGTGGTTTTGGTGGAAGTGATTTATTCTTTTTAAAAAAAAAAAAAAAACTCAATCTGTTTTCTATGACCAATATCCAACTAGTCACCAATGTACTTGATTTGGTCTGCATGGTTTGTTGAAAATAGTGAAAGTTCCCACAACCAAACCTTGAACCACTGAAAGTAAAATTCTGTTTCACTTCCTCTGAGGTGCCAAATCATCCACCAAGTTAGTTGGTGAGATTCAAATAACCGTCTGCTGTGACTAAAGGGAGGATTTCTGGATCAGTGCTCAAACTAGAAGTCTTGCTGGACTCTCTCACCAGCTGAAACCTCAATGCTGCTGACTAAGCATCTGCAGCGCACATTTAAAAAATAATAGCTTACCACAACTAAAAGCTACTACTGTTTTGAAAGAGGTATGACAAATGTTTGGAAAAAGTAAGAAATGGAAGCTCAGCAGTCATATGGTGGAAAAATCTTCGGGTTTTACAAGAAACCAGCAATGACAACATAGTCGTGCTCTTCAAGTTTGGGTGGCAAGGCAGCTCTAGTCACCGGGTAAAGATGTGTTTTCAGACAGGATTTAAAAATGTCAAGTGTTGGAGAGATCCTGCTTTGAAGAGGCAGACTGCTCCAAAGTTTAGCAAAAGGTCCGTTCTCCTCTGTTTCAGTCTGCTTCTCAGAACAACCACAAGCAATTAATCAGCTGACCTGGGCGTTGTACTTGGAGTATTTTTTGTTAAAAGATCAGAGAGGTACGAAGGAGCTGATCCATTTAAAGACTTATGTGGCCGTCAAGAGTCGGGCTGCAGCATTCTGAACAAGCTGAAGACGAAAGATCAGAGCCTGGCTTATCAGCAGATCGACACGTCCATCACAAAGATATTAACAATGTCTAAGGGCTGCGATTTGTAACTGCCAGCGGCTCAGTGTACTGATATTCGCGGTAGCTGTAGCTCAGATGGTAGAGCAGGTCACCAACTGGAAGGCTGGTGCTTTGAGCCCAGTCTGCAAATATCCTTAGATATTAGAAACACTTAGAAACAGGGTAGAAAAAAAGTGCTTGTGCGAATGTACGAATTGTGTAAAGTGCTTTGAGTGGTCAGAGCAGGAACACATTATATAAGAACCAATCCCTTTACCACTACTATCTTTGAATCTTTGTTTCACCTTCCAATCATGTCAAAGTAGAAAAAAGTGTAGCAGCATTACAGGTTAGACTAAAGGAAAATGTTGTCTTCCCTCAGGATGAAGCTGATATCAACAAACGACTGAATCTGAGTGCAGAGGAGGGTGAGACATTTCTACTCGCTCCCGACTCCACGATTCTCTTCTCTACTTTAAACATCTTTTTTTTTCTGGATTTTTGATTTACATGACAATTTTTTTCAAAGGGAGATCTGATCAAACTAATCACATTGGCATGTTTTGCTTGCATGCCTCCACATTTTCTGCCTTGTTAAATTCCCCTGCATCTCAATGCTGCCTGTGAAGGTTCTCGGTCACCCGGGTCATCATAGTCTAAGGAGCTTGGTAAGAAAAGCTCCTGGACCGGGTGTTTCTTGAAAATGTAAAGGGCTTAAAGAAGTCCAGGAGCTTTTCTTACCAAGCTCTTTAATTTAAATTCTGATTTGACCCCTAACTGACTGGAAAAGCATAAAAACACAATCTTAATGAAAATGCTCTTACTGGTGCGGACATCATGAAGACAATTATTCTTCATTTCTTTTTCAGCATCCGCTGCAGAAAAGAAGCACGCGCTTTTTGGTCGACCCCGGATGCTGCAACCTGACCAAAGTTATTGCATCCTCTACCAGGAGGGATTCATCAGCGCCTATAGCCACAAAGCCCTGATGCCCCTGTGGAGCTCTTTCACCATTGACAAGCCTGTAAGTCCATTGACTGGTGATGAGATGTAATGTTTTGGGTTGTTTTTTGGGGAGGAGGGTAGTCATCTGATTACAAGTTTTGGCTTCAGATTGATATAAAAGTTCAATGACATCTTATATGACAAAAAAGAATTACTGACTCACAGTGAATAAGATTTATGCAGTTTCCACATGAATCATGGATGGTGTGAACATATGAGGAACTTGCAGCATTTAAAATTTCCGACTCATTCCAAGGGGGGGGGTTTAGAGGAAATGTGTCAGATTATTGTTTCCAACTATTCACTCTTGTAGAATGAAAATCTGGATACACTCACCATTTTATAATTGTGATTATTTTAGGATTAGGATGAGATTTTAGCTGATGTTTCTAAAATGTGAAACCGCCCTAAACTAAATATTTAATATTTTAATGTGTGAACTATTGAATAGTTAGTTATGAACAAGTGCTAAGTGCACACTAGTAGTCCTCTAAAGACATCCAAATTTAATTATGTATTTACCATCTCAACACATAATTTGGCGGGTAGTTATTTATTAGTTGTTGCGGCAATAATCATAACAGTCTTGACCTATCAGGTTATAAGCTGTGAATCACGTTGTTAAGTGTTACTGCTTGTTTTGTTTGGGCATATTTCTTACCTTAAACCAAAAAGGGCAAAGACACGTGTATAAAGATTTAAAATATGAAGTCAACTAATGCAATATTCAAGAATCAATCAATCAATCAATCAAAATTTATTTATATAGCACATTTTTAAGACCGAAGTACACCAAAGTGCTTTCCAGTAAAATCGCAGTACAAATAAAATCACAATAAAATATAAATTACAAATATATAAAATATAAGATAATTACATAATCTAAATACAGAGCCAGATGTAAATTACCCTAATTCGCCTTAAATGCCAGATCAAACAAATACGTTTTTAAACGTGATTTAAAAGACTGAATGGAATATGAAGAGGGAGAGTATTCCATAGCCTGGGTGCAGCAACGGCAAAGGCACGGTCTCCTCTGGTCTTCAGCAGAGACCTAGGTTGCACCAAGAGCAGTTGGCCCGATGATCTTAGTGCTCTCTGAGGGCTGTACAGACAGAGGAGATCAGCTAAGTAGTCAGGTGCCATATTGTTTAGAATTTTATAAGTAAACAATAGAATTTTAAAATCAATTCGATATTTGATAGGAAGCCAGTGTAAATTTTTCAGAACAGGGGTGATAGAGTCAAACTTTCTAATGCCGGTCAAGAGACGTGCTGCAGCATTCTGGACCAGCTGCAGACGCTGCAGAAGAGAAGATTGTAGACCCAAGTAGAGTGAGTTACAATAGTCCAGTCTTGACGTAATGAAAGCATGAATGAGTTTCTCCATATCTTTGTGTGGTATGTAGGGTTTAGCCTTAGAGATTAGGCGTAGTTGATGAAAGCTAGTTTTTACCACAGTAGAGACCTGTTTGTCAAGTTTGAAGGAACTATCCATGAAAACTCCAAGATTCCTGGCAGTATCAGTAAGGTAGTTAGCAACAGGAAACATGATATCACTGCAGTTACATAATTGTAACCAATAACAGATGCAGAGGTGCCTTTTTGGCATCTCTTAGAAATACAGACTGCTACAACATTATACACTATATAAACGATACATGATGTATAATGCAAACAGAAAATTAAAAAGTGATCTAATAACAGAGAGAAATGTTTCATTGTTTTAATGATAATGATGCACAGATTTTGTCACTTTAAAAGTGATGATTTAAACAACAGTAGAAATGCAGCGTGGATGAAGTTTGGCTAATGATCTTCCACTCGGACTGTTCAAACATGAAGCGTTGGATTTCTTCCTACCACAGTCCAGTTTGACACACACACACACACACACGCACATACACACGCACTGTGTTTTCGTATCTTTGTGGAGACATCTAATTGACACAATGCTTTCCCTAGTTCAGGGGTGGGGAACTCCAGGCCTCGAGAGCCGGTGTCCTGCAGGTTTTAGATGTGTCCTTGAGCCAACACAGCTGAGTTTAATGGCTAAATTAGCTCCTCAACATGTCTTGAAGAGGCGCTGCTCCTTCTGTGTGAACCCTAGCATGCACAAGTTGAAAAACTGGCAAAGTAAAACCCTCACAATTTACATAAATTTAAAATACATGTTCCTCAAATAGAACTGTGGGTCACTTTGTGGTTGTACTCCCTGTGCTTGGTTTGCTATAAAAGACTGAAGCAGCAAAGTGTTTGTGATAACCAGTTTTTAGACATGATTTCTATTTTTCCTTTGGCAGAAATATTTGAAAATAACTGTTAATGAAATGAAATTGTAATTGAAATGACTAAAGCATGTTTCATATTCTTGTAGAATAACCTGGACCCGTTGCCTTCAGTCACACCAGATTGTTTGCGGGCTGATGTGAGAATTTCAGCATCTCAGAGTCCCAGATGTGATCAGTATACTGATGCTGGAAACCTGCATTCAGCCTTTTTGTACCCACCCAGTACGTATCCATCCTCACATAAATCCTAACTGACACAACAAGCACGCTAACTGACCTCCAGTCAACCTGGAGTCAGAGTTGAGGGACCACATGAGTACTCACAGAGTCACTACCACAGTAATGTTCTGTCTAAACATTTTCTTATAGATTATAATAAGATGGGCATTTCCAACGCAGTTACACTCTTTCCAGACTCCCCCACACATCATTCCCCACAAATGTGTCTATAAACCATTTTTCACAACGATCAAGCACACACTGACTCAGTCTTGATGTCAGTGTGTGCTTGATCGTTGTGTGCTGGATCCTGTTCTACAAACCAGGTTCAACAAAGTCTGAGTCTAACCATAAATCTTGATTAACTCAACTCAAGGTTTAAGAATTCAGGGGGGGGGGGTTACTGGAAAGGCTGACACAGTGCTCACCATGAGTGATGACTGAAACCAACAACAATGAGGTCTACAAACCATTTTAGCGCTATTATCACTCTGGACTGAGAAATGTGTCACCGTGCTGCGACTGTGGAATATACAAGTTACGCATTTATAGGACACTCATTAAAATACATGCAAATTCTAAATTATTATGGGAGCAGCACTTTACCCGTGTGACTTTTTCTAAATGTTTCATTTTATTTAGGCACCATATTTGGTTCTTCGCCCATTTAGGGTTTATGTTTTTATAAGTGCGTACATATTAGAAGTATATTTAAAAAAATAGGAAAAACACAAACTTAAAAAAAACATTTATGAATTGTTACTGACACTGTTACATTTCTGACACTGGCACAAATAGAATACATTGTGTGTGACATTGTGATGATGTCCAATAAGACCAAAACTGCAGAAATCTCGAGACGAGGAGTAAAACTCAAAAACGACTTCGCTTGAACTCACAAACAAATAATCCAAAACTACAACTCACAAGGAAAGACACAGCCAACACGACAAAGAACACAGAGACTCGGACAATATGTACACACCAGGCGATTGCAGAGACAGGAAACGCCAGGGAGCACAGCTGAATCTGACAAACAAGACTACAGGAAGCAAAAACTGAACATATGCCTGTTCCAGGGGTCGGCAACCTGCGGCTCTTTAGTCCTTATAGTGCAGCTCTGCGTGGTTTGGGAGAATAAATTAGAAGTATTTAGCTGAAGTGTATTTTATTTATGTTAGTTCTTTTTAACTTGTAGTTCTAAATTGGAAGATTACTGTGATTTTGAAATATAAAAATAAAATTATATTTTATTATTTTTCATCGCTCAAAATAAGCGTCACACTCGCAGAAGCCGAAACGCCGTGCATTTATCGAGACTTTCAACCCCAGGTAGGCCAGTTATGGATCTTCGGATCCACATTATGTCAGCAGCTGTTCTCCAGCGTTAACTATGTTAAAACAAACAGCGCTCACGCCTCACAGACGACAGCTTACAGTCCTGCGTAAAGATGAAAGTGACTTCGTACAGCCCCGACCTGCAGACGCTGTGCGCAGAGCCCCAGTGTCCCAGGCTCCTCCTTGAAAAGAGTGTCAATTGCATTAAGGGACCAGTTGATCAAATCCATAATTCCTCTTTAGGCTTTAGAGAGCAAGAATGAGACAGAGGCTTTCTGAGGCTTAGAGATTTACAATAGTAAAACTGCTTTATGGTCATAAAACAAACAAATCTACATATTTTACAATTTCTAGTCTGAAAATGTCTAAAAATGCTTTAAACTGAATTACTATAAAGTGATATAGAAAACTGTGGCAATATCCAATATACTGTTGCTATGTTTGTGCTACATTTATGATGATGTATATTTTTTAAGAAATAACACGAGTAGATCTCACTAGATGCATTTGCTGTCTAAAAATTTACTTACTTTTAGTTCCTCTATAGTTTTTAGGTGAACTGGGTATATGTCACCATTTTTATACAACAAATTTCACTCATTTCCAGAAACCCAACAAAAACAATATTCATCTCAGCATTTAGAACAAATGCTGAACTACACAAACCATCAACGTGTCTTTTAGACCCCATTCCCACAAAACTGCTCAAAGAAGTCCTGCCATTAATTAATGCTTCGATCTTAAATATGATCAACCTATCTCTAATAACCAGCTATGTACCACAGGCCTTCAAGCTGGCTGTAGTTAAACCTTTACTCAAAAAGCATCTCTAGACCCAGCAGTCTTAGCTAATTATAGGCCAATCTCCAACCTTCCTTTATATCAAACATCCTTGAAAGAGTAGTTGTCAAACAGCTAACAGATCATCTGCAGAGGAATGGTTTATTTGAAGAGTTTCAGTCAGGTTTCAGAGCTCATCACAGCACAGAAACAGCTTTAGTGAAGGTTACAAATGATCTTCTTATGGCCTCTGACAGTGGACTCATCTCTGTGCTTGTCCTGCTAGACCTCAGTGCAGCGTTCGATACTGTCGACCATAATATCCTATTAGAGCGATTAGAACATGCTGTAGGTGTTAAAAAGGAGTTTTTCCTCCCCACCGTCTCCAAAGTGCTGCTCATAGGGGGTCATATGATTGTTGGGTTTTCTCTGTATGTGTTATTGTAGGTTCTACCTTACAATATAAAGCACCTTGAGGCGACTGTTGTTGTGATTCGGTGCTGTATAAACAATATTGAATTGAATATAATTCAGGGTTTCATCAACTTACCACAGTTTTGATGTAATGACCACAAGTATGGGAGTAGATGGGAGTGAAAAACACAATTTTCCAAGTGCAGTGGAAGTGCAGTGTCCAATGATAGTTTACTCTGCTGCTACATCAGTAACATTGATCATACAAGTGGTCAATTTAAATGTAAAAAATTAAGAGAAAGACACAAAATTCTGCAAATTAGTGTGATCGCACATGTGCTATCATGCTGCAAAGATCATACGAATGAGGAAATGAAAGAAAGATGGAATCAGTTTGTGGGTGGACAGAGAGGAACTCAACATATATTAAGAAAACCTGTTTAACAGACTCTCTTACCAAAGTAACCGACGTATACTTTATAATAGTTCTCGATACAATGTAGCCATGGCTCAGGAGGCAGAGCCCTACCAAGCTAAATACGAATGAGATGGTTGGTGGTTCCAGTGTCCATATCAAGTAATTTTTTGAGGTTATTTAATAGAAAAAAAGGACACTGTACTCATAAATGTAGACTGAATATTGTAGTCACATCTTCCAACAACTTGATGCACCTTCATTCTCAAGGAGGAGGCATCAGACCTGTTTTATCATCGGGGAAGGAAAACCCAGAGGATAGAGACAGCACTCACCTGCTAACACATGAAAACGTGTATAAACATGCTTGTTTATTCACAATATTGTCAGAATTACTTATTGTCACGAGGTTAGACATGTGACCCTCCCATTTCCAGACGGTTGAAATAAGCTGGTTTGACAACAACAGCTGGTTAAAAGCCAACATTATGCCAGCTAATGCTATGTTCTAAAACCCACACGATCGCTCTGATAAACAGTCTGATTACATTCTAACATCCTGTGAGAGTCTGTTCAAAGAAGGTTGAAGTGTAATGTAGGGTAACAGTTAAACTGAATGGTTGTTTGATTCTCTCTGTTGGCCCTGCAACAGACTCAGGGTCACTTGTCTGCTGCCTCTCACCAGATCCTCCTGAGAATCAAGGAAAAAAATAATCTTTCCATTGAACTTTTTTGTGATTTCCTTCCTCTTTGGAGATTAAAGAGGCCACCCAAACACATGAGATATCAATGGAGAGCCCAGGATATCCTCTATTTAGTACATCGGGACTTGGTAGGGTGGCCCAAATAAGTCCAAAGACGTAGATCAAAAACAAATGTCCATTACACAGGACATAAATAAATAGGCTGCTTCTCAGGAGGATATGACAGCTAGGATAGGCTCCAAAACAGGAAGCCAGTAAAGCATGCAAACCCAGCACGAACTGGAGGAAAACAGGCTGATGAAGCAAGAGGGAGACATTTAGAGAAATCATTTTTTGTCTGGTCTTACTTCCACATACCAACCAGATGTACTTCTCTGTCCAGCTGAGTGCAGCAGGAAGAGGTCATTGTTTATCTCATGGATTTCAGGCAAACAGTATCTGATACAATGTGTGAGAACTTGGTACAGCTGCAGTGAATTAATAATTGCTTAACTGCTCCGACAATGGCAAAGACTGTCACTCGGCCATCCTTATCATCATTCTCTGCAGGCCGGGGGAATAGCTCAAAGTGTTTTAGTCGAGTGATGAAAGATGCAGATCTGAATCAGGTGTTTTGTTCTTAATGTTTGCACAAAAGATCTGCATCACTGGCATCAGAAACATATTCACCAATATATTTAGTGAAATGTGAAACTTTACATTTAGAGTTTCCAATATGTTTAGACTCATTTTCCTCTCCTTTGCCCAGAGTTTGGTTGCATGCAGGTAAGCAGTCAAAGTGAATGCAGAGCTGTCAGGAGACTGAACTATTTACAGTACAGCAAAAACTCCAAATGCCAACAAACTTTATTAGAAATGATAACAAAAAGAGCTGAAACAATGAAATGGAACTATTGAAGTGCTTTAGCTTTCTTGTTTTGCTCTAATTGGCCCAAGAACACAGTCCACAAACATTAGTTAGGTCATTATGTGGCCTTCACAAATAGACAGAACAACAACCAGGCACTGGCTTCAGTGGAAACTACATGAGTCATCCATTTCCTGAGCCAGATGCATTGACTTCTGTAAAACAGTGGTTCTCAAACTTTTCACAATAAATACCACCTCATAAAATATATGGCTCTCGAAGTACCACCCCTATGACGGACATTAAAGTACAGTAGTATAGGCCTATTTAACACCATATACAGTTTACACAAGACAATTTTCTTATATAAATGTTATTTATTTTAACTGTCATAAACAGGTTGCGACATGTGATGATAATAACACCTGTACTGCATTAAAACATTCACAGCAGGTGGGATATCCGGTCTTTAAGTGATGACCTGATGAACCCTGCTTCTGGGTCCAAACTACTCTGCATTTATTGAGGCTGTTGTCTTTTTAACATGTTTTAATGCTTTGTATCTTGCTCTATTTAATCTGAACAAGTACTTAAAACAGTCAGTGATCCCTGATCCCTGTTGCAGCCTGGTTCCAGCTGTAAGCATCCTTTATTCTACTGAGCTGTGAGTGAGGGTGGGTAGCGGCTGCATGTGTAGGCTTGCCACTCAAATCTGTTAAAATCACTTTAAAAATATTGTTTTCTCCCCAAAATGTCATATTCTACTTCTACTGTACACAGGAAAGCTTAAGATGATCACGATTTCACTGTTTGGTAAACATGATAATTCATGTTATTACAGAAAGGCAATTAAATATTAAGAACACTTAGCTACATCTTCTGAAATTTGGTAGTTGTGTGAAACTAGTGAACCTCACGTTGTTTTACATGCAGGAGTAGGACAACCATCATCATTACTGTGACAGAATTTCTCCAGGGATTCCTATTGAAGACTGTCCGAATTATGTCTGATGTGGTACTGCCTCTCACCTTCTGTTACCCTCTAAAAGTCCTTATTTCCTTTTGTTTTTTTGCAGATCTTAATACAACGACGGACCAGCAGTATGATGCTTTACTGATGAGTAATGTGGTACCAATGTACCCCGAGTTTAAGAGTAAGTGCAACATTAAATTTTACTGAAAAAGCTGTAATGCACAATATTATTGGAGGTTGTAAAGAAAACATGTGGCTGTGAAAAAACACCAACAAAACAACTTTATTGCTGAACATAAAATTATTGCAAAATAATACAGATCAAAAAGACATGGAAGGGAAAGTTCACCTGAGTCAGAGGGTCCTAAGAACATTTCGTTAAGGTCCAGCGTGGAAGGCAGAGTGCAGCTGTTCTGACTCAGGACTCCCCAGGGGGCCACAGCTGCAGTCAGAAACCACTTTATCACGGGCCATCTCTAAAACACCGGACAATGTTTGATTTGTGGTCTGCGAGACAAAGCACTCTGTTACTTTTATTATTGTTCAGCTCACTCTCCAAAAACTCTGTTGTCTCAGGAACAAAAACACAGTCTTTAAAGTCTTTGGAGTTGGAAACCAAAGTCTCTGCTTTAATCTCTTCTGCCTCGTAGAGAGCACCAGAGAAACAATTATTTTCATTCAGCCTTTAACGAGATCTTGTGTAGCTGCACATGAAGTCCTGGAAATCAATAAAAATCTTCTAAGAGGACAGACAAACAGAGTGTAGACTGCATGGGTTCACAGCTGGGGATCATTACAGATGATAAGACAAAGGAACAGAACTACGCACAAGTTACAAGGAAGAACGAGAACAAAACACAAACATGACACAAAGACATGAAGATAGCACGCAGCGACAACAGACAGAATACATGTACCGGTGTTACATAATTAAAATACAAAATATGAGTAACTGAAACCGTTGCAGTTACCATGGTAATATTCATATGTTCGGCTATGCCCTCTCTATTTTTGGTAATTCCACGCTGGTGGAAACCCAAACAAAACACGAAAAATCTAGTTGGTATTGGTAATAGTAATAAATCGCACAGCAATAGTACATTCATGTGCTCGTAAAAAGCATGATAATATGTTAAGTAATACGTTACAAAATACATTTTGGGCATATATTCTGTAATCTGTAGTGGAATACATTTTAAAGTAACCTTCCCAACACTGCAGACACGGACATGCGGCTGAGGTAACAAATACACATTACATAAAACCAAGACGCTTGGATGCATCTAGAATATAAACAGAGTAAATTAACTTAGAATACGAGCCGACTGCTGGAGGAAGTGATAATGACAAAGGTGTCATGGTCCAGGGTCGGTGACCAAGCGTTTTGACTTTATCGTTGTTATTTTCTAGTTTCTTCTGCTTTTGTATTTGTTGTTGGGTTTGGTTCTGGTGTTCAGTGTTTTAATTATCCCACCTGTGTTCTTCCCCCTCGTGGACTTTGCGTCCCTGAGTTTGTGTTTGTAAAACCGTTTGAGTTTCCTGTTTTACTTTGAAGGTCTGTGTCCCGTCGTGTTTAATTAGATTCAGCTGTGTTCCCCTCTGGTGTGTCGTTCCCTCCTTACCTTCTGTGTATTTATAGGCTGTATCCTAATTCAGGGTCTGCAGCCTTAAAGTACGCAGCCTCAACGATCCTCAAGGGCCGCGTACTCAAAGACCGCTAAGGCTGGAAGTGTGAGGCTTGTGAAATGGGACGGTCTAGCCTCCGTTGCGCTGCCCAGGTTAAACATTTGCACATAAATAAGTGACATCATATTCAGTACTTAAAGTTTACTCTTCGGCCGCCCCTCATCCGCCGTTTTTTTTCCGGCAAAATTATCCACACCCACCGCCGCGCTATGCATTCTGGGATGTGTTGGGCCACGAAGTCTACACCGCCACAGCCTTAAAATTCAGGGAAATGAAGGACGCATTTCAGGGCCGCATTTCGAGCAGCCTTTGAATTGGGACAGCCTTCGGCGCGCCGCTGTGACGTAATCGGCCTTGAAATGCGGCCTTTAAGGCTGCAGACCCTGAATTGGGATACAGCCGTAGTGTGTGCCTGCCTGTGTTCCTTGTCGCGTCGTCTGTGTAACCTGGTGTAATTTCTGCGTCTCTCTGCCATATTCGCTCCTCATGCCGTGTGTGTGGTTTCAAGTTCTTTAGTTTTCCCCAGTTTAGGTTTTGTTCTGCCCTTTCTGCTTTTGTACTCTGCTTTCACTACAAATAAACGCTCGCTCGCACCCAGCCAGTACCTGCATTTTGGATCCTTTTCTCACCACGCCACACGACTGCTGCCCCAGCCATGACAAAAGGAAAATAGCAATCTTAAAATATTTCCAAAAAAACCCCCCAAACAAAGACATAAGTCATTCAAAAACAAATCAATAAACAAAGAAACAAAAACAAAAGAATCTCACAATGACCACGACTAAGAAAAAACGACATTTCACTTCTTTTGTGCCTTCACTTCTCTATCTTCTCTTCTTTTTCAGGGATCTGGGACTATTTCCACAACACACTGCTTAAGAAATATGCCTCCATTTACAATGGCATGAATGTGGTATTGGGTCCAGTGTTTGATTGCAACTATGACGGACGATTTGACACTCCAGAGCAGATCCAGCAGTAAGTTTTCATTCTAGTCCAATGATAATATTTTCTTTTGAAAATTCCATCAATATAGACTGAGTTGTGATACTGTGCAAATATCTTAATGCTTTTTAACAAAAAGACCAAAACCAACTGGCCTGGTGCTAACCCACACCATCCATCCCAAATAAGTAAAGAAGTTAAATGGGAACTCTGTCTTTTTTACCCTTTTCCACAAAATTAGAAATGAGAGCGAATCTGAGGGAGGACAGTAAAAACGGTGTGTTTCTGAACAAAGATGCTGAAAGGTTTTAACCCTCGTGTTGTGTTCGCTTCTCAGGAACACCAATTTGACCCGGGGCATGTTTACTTATCTAAAAGTGTCAGAAACCAAAAGAATCCCATTAAACACGGTTTATCTCGTCATTAACTCCATTACTCACCATTCCAATCAACATCTGGTGTAATGGTGTTCTTTACTTCACACAGATCATGGTTCAATCAGGATAATTCCCTTATTTTTCATAAAAAATGCATTTTAAAACTTTTTGATGTACGTTGTAATTATATTATTAGGTTATTGTTTTTGGTAGTTTTGGTTTTCTTTAGTTCTTCCTGATTCACTTCATGTTTTTGCAGGTTTAGTTTAGTTCCATGTGTCATTTTCTGTCTGTCTCTCTATGTCGAGTCTGCGTCTTAGTGTGATGGTTTCTTGTTCCTGTTTTATTGTGAAGGTCTGCGTCTCATGTGAGTGTGTTCAGTTTTACCTCTGTCTCGTCTTGTTGATTATTCCCACCTGTGTGTAATTCCCCTGTGTTTCTCTGTGTGTATTTAAGTCGTGTCCTCTGTCATTGTAGTTGCTGGTCCGTCTGTGTATTCCACCCTGCTTCATCTGTGTGTTTCCCTGCTGTCAACCGCCAAGTGTTTCTGCTCGCTTTCATTCATGTTCTGTAGTCAGTTTGTTCCCAGTCTAGTTTAGTCCTTGTTCGGTCGCCTTTTGTCCATTTTTATTTTGTGTTTAATAAACCACCATCACACCTTTACAAGTGCCTGCGTTTGGATCCTCCTTTATTTTCCACACGGCTCATCTCACTCGCCGTGACACTTAGTAGTTATCTTAGCCTGTGTTTAGTCTCTGTTCCCTGTATCCCACCTTTCATGTCTAGTCACCCATGTCGCTATGTTCCCTATGTCTCCCCAGTTACTGTGTTTAGCTTGTGTGTCCTGAGTCTGAGTTTCGGTCTGTGTTTTTCCTGTTTTATTTTGATAGTCCATGTTCTGTGCGCAGTGTATCTGGTTTTGCTTCCCCGTGTCTCGTTAGGTCTGATTTGGCCCAGCTGTGTTACCACCTGTTCCCCATCCTCTCGTTGTCCTGCTTGTGTATGTAGGTCCTGTGTTGTACCCACTCAGGATTATATTGGAACTTGTTAAAGTCTTGTGCTCTGGCTTCTTTGTTACTAGTTCTGTTTCCAAGTTTAGTTTCCAGTTGTTACGCTCTGTTTCCTGTATTTTGGCACCCGAGTTTTCACAGCTCAATAAAAGCTGCCTCTTTTAGTTCATCCCTCTGCGTTCCAAGTCGTGTGTTTGCGTCCTACATTCTGCCTGCCACAGCACAAACATGACAGTTTGTATTGAAACGAAACTTTACTGAAGCGCTGTTTTTGATCTAGAAATGAACAAAATAAGAGATTAGCAATATGATCACAGTGTGTGTGTGTGTCTGTGTGTCTCCACAGCACACAAGTGACTTGTCGTCACATGTTGTGATAGTAAACACTATGCAATGTTTAGAACCAGAAATGCCCCTGGTTCATTTCCACCTATTCATTTTTGTGTATGTCTACACAAATGAGGGACATGTCGTCACAGAATGTTTTGTGCAAATGAATTTTGCACATTTTACGCAGGTCATGCTTGACTTGACATCAGATGGCTTGCAGACCTGGCTCCTCTTCCTCTCCTCCCCAGCAGCAACTTAGAAAGAAGAGGACGGTGATTACTATGTTTTTTCTGATCCCAAGACATACGCAACACACACACACACACACACACACACACACACACACACACACACACACACACACACACACACTGGTGTACTAGATCAAGTCCTCTCCTGGATCTCCCTCACTGCAGCATGTGCTGCCTCCGTTGTATATGCGGTACCACAAGCGCCTTCCCCAGCTCCTCAAGGAAGATGCGCCTCTTGTACAGCTTTGACACCCACTCAGGAAAGCTCTCCGTCCAAATGACAAATGCGTTGTAGGCAGATACATCGATCATGTTGTAAAAGACCACCAGTGGCCAGCGTGCAGTCATTCGCTTGGTGCTGTAGGACCCTGTGACTTTGTCCAAGTTGTCCATCCCCCCTTTGGTGGCATTGTAGTCCAGGATCATAGTTGGCGTTTGGTCCTCTCGTGTGCTGATTTCAGCTTTTTTGTGCAAAGTGCTCATGAGCACAACATTTTTCCCCTTTCTGGGGCAATAGGACACCAGCGCTGTAGTGTCTGTGAAGGCAAATATGGAAGACTGAGGGACCCTGTTCCTGGTTACCAGCAGCTCAGCAGGGAGTTCAGCCTGTTCTTTCAGACTGTTCCAACCATCGTGAGTTTTCTCTTTGGAAGCTCCTGACCTAAGCTGTAGCTTGTGAAAAAACACAGGTTATTTTGTGAGACCTTGTACCATATCAAGCACAACCCTTGAGCCCTGATTCTTCCCTGGGGCTCCTCCAACCAGCTTTCCAGTGTAAACTTGCATTTCCAGTGCATAGCTGGTGTCTGCATCACATGCTGCCCAGATTTTTATGCCATATTTGGCTGGTTTGGAAGCCATATTGCCTAAATGGGCACCGACCTCTGAATCCCACTAGCCTTTCATCCACTGTGACATTGGGGCCTGGGTTATAGAGTAGGGGAAGTTGCTCTACCCACTGGTCCCACACTGTCCTAACAGCCGCCAGCTTGTCTCGCTCCCGTCTGACAGCCCTCGTCTCTCGATTATCAAATCGGATTACTCTGGAGAGAATGTGAAAAGTCTCCAGAGACATTGTGGCTCAAAATATAGCCCTGCCTGTCTCTGCATCCCACAGACTGGCTGTTGATTCATCCTTTGATTTATAGTCCCAAGCCAGGACGAGGACTCCCAAATATGCATGTAAATGCATTTTATCTAACTCTTTCCACTTCTCCCCCAAATGATGTCTGAGTTGATGTCTGTCACGCGGGTCACTGCCACCCTGGTCGGCCCTGGCACTGTTCTTATTATGTTTTCTGCAGAAAGTTTTGCCACTTTTTTTTTTTTTTTTTTTTAGATTTTTCACATTTAAAATGGGTCAATTGAACCCGCAGCATAACAGAAGGGTTAAGGCAAATATACAGTTATATCAATAGGGGATGAAACATAGGACTTAAACAAAAAAACAAGAACAAAAAAAATGAGCATCTAAAAAATTATCAAAATGTTTCAAATGCAGTAAAACTAAAGTCACATAACGATGAAATCAAGGCTCAATGTTAGCAGTTTGGCTGCTGCCATGTTCGCTTTTCTTCTTTGTGGCCAAATAGCTGAACAGCTGGAATCAAAGATACTTGAATAAAATATTTTAAATGTTCCTGAAATGCTCTCGGTGTGGGTCTTACCTGATAAACCTTGGTTCATTGAAAGGCAGGCAAAAGCAAATAGTAACTGAAAGGGATGAGTGGTTTCAGTAGAGGGAGACACATCAGCTCTGCCTGTGAAGATCGATACTGTTAACTGAGGTCCAGGTGAGAAGAATCCGTGATTGTTGTTCTTGACTGCAACAGTCTCATTTGTTGGAGGCACACAGAAAAACTTTGGTGGAATGTGAATTTCCAAATGGGAATCCAGACGGAGAATCTGCAAATAAGAATAGAACAAATAAGTCCTTTCCTTTCAAGGAAGACACACCAGAGCTGGTAAGAGCAGCCAGATGATCCCACGGTCCTCAGGTTAGATGAGTTCCACACAAGCAGGGTTCCAAGATGAAATCCACACTCATACCTGGAGAGATCAGAGACAATATCAGTTAAAGACTGAAGAACACTAATACAAGCATGTAACAAAGGAGGTCTGACAATCACCATGTGGTGATGTGATCTTGTAGGAGAGTGTGACACCACAAAATACAGAATTGACTCAAACACCATATGGGATGGATATAACAAAGACGGCTTGATAAGGAAACCACGGAGCAGAGCCTCTGCTCTGTCGGTTAACTGATCCTTGGCATTGATCACGTGCTGGTGGTAATTCAGAAGCTGGGAAAATGTTTCTTCAAACAATGTTTCTTTCCTTGCTTATGGGTCATAGGTTAAATGAGATAAGACCCACCCTGATAGATCATAACAGTAAAGTATTTGTTTTTCCATCCATCATCCGTCCATCGTTCTGGTGTTCCGGCACTGTGGATACTCTACACTGACTTGCTGCAAAGGAAAAAAAAAACAACTGAGACAGCCGGAGGTGATGGAGTCAGTTTGTCCACGAGGATCAGACTAGTTTGGATAATTGTACACCATATTACACATTCATAGAGAGAGTATAACTGCACAAATCCAAGTCTAAAACCTAGGAATGCTCATAAAGTCATCTGAAAGTGACTGTCATATAGTTGCCCTTATCATTTTTTATAATACTGATTTTTGCCTTTGCCAACTGCAGCATGGTGCTAAAAAAGAATAGATTATGGATTATTAGTTCATCGGGCCATCTATCAGTAAAGAGGATGAGGAAGATCAGTGAGTATATGCAAGTGCTGCTATGTTCAACTTATGTATTTATTTATTTTAATTTGTGCATTTTTTAAGCTTGAGCACCTGCCCCCCATATGTGTATGGCTGTGCCTACTGGAGTTTATTAAAGACGTGCTTTTGGTGTAGCTGGCTTTCAGAGCATTTTCAGGCAGTTATCTAAGAAATGGTGATAAGTAGATAGCTTAGCATTCCAAACTGACATGACAGCACCCTAAATGCTAACGAGGCTTCAAAATGACTTCACAAACTAATGGGTGTTGTCATGGCAACTAAAGCTACAACCACGTTTAGTTATAGTTTAGGTGTAAATAAATAAATCAATTCAATTTTATTTATACAGCAAGCGCTAAATCACAACAACAGTCGCCTCAAGGTGCTTTATATTGTAAGGTAGACGCTACAATAATACATGCAGAGAAAAACCCAACAATCATATGACCCCCTATGAGCAGCACTTTGGTGACAGTGGGAAGGAAAAACTCCATTTTAACAGGAAGAAACCTCCGGCAGAACCAGGCTCAGGGAGGGGCGGGGCCATAGAAAAATAATAGACTTAATTAAACAGTCACAACAAATGAAAATGACAGTAAAAGTAACACAGCTTCTTGTTTGATCTGT
Organism: Simochromis diagramma; assembly: GCF_900408965.1. Lineage (NCBI taxonomy): Eukaryota > Metazoa > Chordata > Actinopteri > Cichliformes > Cichlidae > Simochromis > Simochromis diagramma. Next base: position 354,263 of record NW_024387222.1, on the reverse strand, counting down.
TTTATTTTTTCCTTATGACTTATCATTCTTCATCTTTTGATCTATAATATACATGTCAATATTTTCATTGACTCGGATATTAATTTCCAACAGCATCAGTAACTTATAAATAGCATAACCATGAGTTACATATAATGTAACTTTAAGTTACATTATATGTAACTTGGGATAAAACTGCAAACATAGCGTATGTTGCAGTGGACTACATACAGTAAGCGCCTGACGGCCTAATAGGTTTTCTTAAAGTGACACCATCTACTCGTTCTGCAGTAGGATTTTGTGTTTGTTGTTCATAGATCAGGCTTGTATCTGAGACCAGGGCCCTGTTTCAGGAAGCCGGTTTAGAAAACTCAGAGTGAAAAACGATACTCAGGGTTGAGTAACCCCGAACTGTCCAACTCGGAATATTCGGTTTCAGAAAGGCTGATAACAAGTAGTTCAGTCAACGCGGAGTTGCTTTAACCCCAAGTTAAGCGCGCGCACGAGGATACATAAAGCCCTGATTAGTGGAGCACAGATTAAGCGAGTCACCATGGAGACGGAGGGAAAGAAGGCGCGGTCAGTGTATTTTACAGCGCTTGAGGCTGAAATTCTGATGGCAGCATATGCCGATAACATGCAAATTCCGCGGAAAAAAAGTAACACAGCCACAGCTGCAAAAGAAAGGGAGCATGCATGGCAAAACATAGCCGACAGAGTCAATGCGTGAGTGTTAATTTAAACATTGATCTAGGGATTTCCAACACGTTATTTTATTATATTATATTTTATTTTTTATTTTATACATTTGATTTTGTGATGTGATGTGAGCGCAGGTGCAACCCAACAGGCCCCAAACGTTCCTGGCAGCAAGTAAAAATGAAATATAAAAATATAGTCCAAACAGGTAAGGTGTAATTGTATTATGAGCCATAGTGCTTGGTCTGTTTGTCCGATGTAAATCAATTGCAGTTAGAGGCTACATTACTTTCCCCTCTGTAAGCACTTATTGAAATTATCTGAGCACATTACAAGTACATATTTGCTTACTCTGTATGCTCAAATGTGACCCGTTATAGCCAACAGAAAAAAAGCGGAGGCCCGAAAAACAGGTGGAGGTCCTCCACCACCACCACCACTCACAGAGGCTGAGCAGTTGGCTTCCACATTTGTGATAATGTTGGCAGCATCACATATGATCTTCACAGTGCAGAGAACACAAATTAGCATCCATTACTATAATGAAATAATCTGTTAGTTTGAAATGCTACAGGGAACTATGTACCTGTACATTAATGCTGTGGAAAGACTTCCTGTTCACATAGTCTCCTTCATTTACTGAAGGAGCAATGATTGGAATGTGAGTGCCATCTATACAGCCAATCACGCCTGGGAACCGTGAGAATAAATGTAAAATTTAAGTAGTAGTTCAAGTATCACCACATCATGAATTAAGTTTCGTTCATCCTGATACCTGCAATTTTGTGGCATCCCTCTTTGATAAATCTTGTGGGTCTATGACCGGGGAACACCACAGACGAGTACAGGAGACGTTTCAGTGCAACTGTAACATTCCTGACTGCCCGACAGACGGTAGCCTTGGAAACGTGCTCAGCGTCACCAATATTATACAGAAAGCTCCCGTTTGCAAAAAACCGAAGTGCAATACAAATAATATGTACAGAACTGAGAGGATGTCCGCGATGTGTCACATGAGCAATATTAGGCCTGAGGATGTTATTCAAATAAATTATAGATTGTGCTGAAAAACGGTAACGTTCACACAGGAAATCATCAGGAAATGATAAAATGTCCGAACGCGCTCTAATCACTCTCTCCCGGCGGAGAGCTCTGCGGAGAATTTGGGCTTCAACATCTACTGGCTCTTCAAGGGAGGGGCACGCCATGTCTGACACTTCCTACAGTCAGGTTTCTGACAAAGAGGCGGAGAAAGTCAGGGTTAGTTGAAGTAAACCTGCTAGGGGGCAGGTTAGCTTCATGGAGTGTGTCGTCATAGTAACTCACTCAGAATTAATCTAAACTCGCTTTGTGAAACCGAAAACCCAGAGTTTTCGTTAACTCAGGGTATACTTACTCAGAGTTTGCACTAAACCGGCTTCCTGAAACAGGGCCCAGGAGTTCAACTGTAATTTAAATGGAATTCAGTAATTCTATGTGACCACCACATCTGCACCAACAGAGCTCTTCTGTGTCTCACTGCTAAGGTCAACAGTGACTGTTAGAAAATCAGCTTGCTAATGACTGTGTGCATTTCTGTGGGACTCTAGGTTTCTTCCTGGTACAAACATCTCCATCCCCACACACTACTTTATTGTGTTGACCAGCTGCAGGGACTCTGCTCAAAGCGTGACTTCCTGTGACAGCGAGCTGCAGACTGTGTCCTTCCTCCTCCCTCACACAGCTAACAACCTGGAAAGTTGCAAAGTAAGTGTCCTGATGTCATAGTTTTTCAAAGAAAAAACAGTACTCACTTTGAGTGACCACAACCTTAAAAAATGACTGAAACACTTTGTATTGCTCAATGTGAAACTGACTCCGAATGATAGTCTACTATTCCTCACTCAACCCATTCACAAGGCTCCATTGCCTTCTGTTCCCATATAGCGATAACACTTTGCTATGGCAATACAATTCATGTCTATTTGTAGGCTGAGAGCATGGTTGCAGCAGGTTGAAACTTATTGACTTTTTTGGGGTTTTTTAGTTCCCTTTTCTTCCTTGTGTTTTTTTTCTTCTTCAATCGTTTCCATTTATAAACATTTACCAGTCTTGGCCAAGATACCAGGAAACTGTTGTCCGCTCCCACATTTCCTGCTGCAGGACAAAATATCACATTGTTTGCCATGAAATAACCCTTATATAACACTCAATGTATGTTTCTGTGATAAACTAAAATATAGTCACATATAAGTATATTTTTAATGTTTTGTACATGGATTTGTTATATAATGTAAGACATATACAGTGTTTCAAATAACGTACCCTGGTGCAGGAAAGGTAGAAGAATAAGAGGGTAAACTGGATTACATAAGTCAGACATACTGTAATGTAGTGGTTTACATATTTGCCTGACGGGCAAAAGATCTAAAATGCCTCGACTTAAAAATCTGCCTACTGAAATATGCAGCTCTACCTTTTGAGGCGATCCCTTGATGAGAAAGAGAAGCAGGAAGTAGCTCACGTTAATCAGATGTACTGAAAAAAGAAACAAGAACACACATCAGACAGATGTTTGATTCCAGCTGTTCAGAGTCCAAAATTAGCTAAATATCAAGAACTGGCTTAAATATTCCTTTATGCTAGTTAGCTGGCTAACATGAGTTCAAGCAGGTCTTGCGCCTCGGAGGAGTGAGGGACTTTGTGATGGAATAACATAATGTGTTACAAGCTTTTATCTCCCAAAGATAATAGAAACTATTTGTTTGTTGTATTGGCAGAAATGCTCCCAAGTTGTGTGGATGTACTTTTTACTGACAAGTCATATTCATTCGATTTATGTTGAATTATTTTGAAAACCCACTAGCTATGGACCATGAACACAGAAACCTACTCTGAGATTGTTGTCAAAAAAGAATGACTGAATGAACCCAGGAGTGTCCAAAACACTCAACCCTCTAAATAGCTTAGTACTAAGTACTTTCTTTTAATTCAATACAGTAAAATAGTGCTGATCAATTACCATAATAAATTAATGAAGATATAAGACATTGTTGCCAAAGATGTCCATCGTCATCATGGCTCACTAAGCTTTAATCAACTTGTATAGCTGCAAAAACGCTCTGTTGAGACAGCTGGTACACAGCTACCGCAAACAATATTCAAAACAGTTCCACTGTTCATAAACATGGTGAATGGCATCCATACAAAGTTATGATTTTTAATTGTTTTGCCTTTTTCCTTCCACAGAGTACAGAAGCAGAATCTCAGTGGGTTGAAGATCACATGTGGTTCCACCAGGCACGAGTCAGGGATGTTGAGTGGCTCACAGGGCTGGACTTTTACCAGGGTAGCAACCGACCAGTCCCAGAGCTGCTGAGGGTGAAGACCCGCCCCACAGCAGCCATTTACAGAAAACAATAAAATAACCCATAAGCATTCCTTTAATTATGTCATGACACTGGTAGCACTGGTCTGAGGGTATACATTCCAAGCAACGTTATTTATTTACTTTTATTTGTCAGCTCTTAATTTAGTTGTTGTTTATTCCAGTTGCTATTGTGAATCATTATTTCCCAAGTTTTCAGAAATTCATCATTCATCAGTTCGTCAATGAATAAAGAAGAAGTTGAAGGAATTAACATTGTCATTGGGTCTTCTCAAAACAGAAAAAAAAACATCCATACTGATCCTAAAAGAAGTTATTTATAATATACAGTATTATATTCTCTCCTATCGCAGAGATTTTGGGTTTGTTATTGGATAAACTGACTGCCTGCTCAGTCATTCAGGCGGGGAAATCCCCCAAGAAGTTGGTTCTGTTGATCTGGAAGTTTTCAGAGCGAGAAACCTTCCATCGCTCATCCAAGTGACTTGTTCTGTCTCCACTGAAAAAGGAGACTGAAAAATTCAGACTTTTTACTCATAATTCTGGGATGGAAAAAATTAAATTAAGTCTGAGTCTTTAATTAAAATTAAAGACGTTCAATTTAAAGTTTCACACAGGACACCTGTGTTTCCACACTCTGGGATAGAAGTAGAGATATTTTTGCAAATATGTAAGTATATGTGAGTAAAAATCCAACGAGGGTGCAAGTCATAAGTCCTCTCAGTGACGTTTCATGGGTGGGTCACAGTCTGCCTCAACCGTTTGGAAGAGAATAACAGAAATGGAGACTATGACACATTATCTACTAGCACAAACAGCATTTTTGATTCAGAGACAAAACCCTTACTGTGACACACCTCGAATACCACACATGTCCAACTTGCACCAAATTCTACAGGAAACACAACCACAGCATGAACATTTTGCTGCTGATGCTCACAACATTTTTAAATGTTTGGCTCAGGGTCTAACAAGAGGAAAAATCACACAAGTAAAAACAAAGTTACTCGCTGTATTTGTGGGCCAAAAACTGCAGAATGGACAAAAATGGCGTTCAGGATAAAAACTCTGGAGCCCGGTCCCTTGCTGATGACACATTACAATTCTCTTGGTTTGGATGTTTATTCGCCTGCTACATCAAAATGAAGGGGTATTCCTGCCTGAAGGGTTTATCCAAATTCCACTCTTCATCGGTACTGACACAAGGTAATTTCCTGCTCACAGACTTATAAGCTGTTCTCTGTTCTCAAAAGTACAAGGACAGTCTTCTAGTGAAGGGCAGTAATGTGTGGAGGAGTGACTTGAAATAACCTTTACTGGTATAGCATACATCAACAGTCACCTGTGTGGTGGTCATTATTGTTATTGCCGTTGAAGCAGTGCTACTGTCATCACAGTGGATTTCTCTGGAAGATGGGTCACTCTACAGCTCTGTGAATGTGTGAATAAGACTGCAAGTAAAAATGAAAGTAGTTACTGAATGACTCGTGCAGTAAAATAACAATTTACAAAAGCACAAGCACCTTTGAAAGAAAATTACAGTGGACAAGGTAAAATGATGCCGCGGTGACATTTCCCTGAGGACTCATCTTATGAGTCCCGAGAGCCTTTTGCCAGTAAAAAAGCCATATTGTTATGCAAGCATGCTTCGAGAACAGTAAAATGTTGTGTAACATTTTAAATTAATGTATTCATTTACAATCCCAATGTGAGTGATCGAATACTGTACACATAATATTTATGGATTATTCTTATAATGTTGTTTATATTTAAAATTTGTGATTTTTGCGAGATTAAACAAAGTTTGTCTAAAAAGTAAGACGAGGGGAAAGATTTTGGAGCAAAACTATATCGTCTCCATAGGTGGATCTAAAAACCACGGGATCAATAACCTCAGATCCTAACTTGCACCTCTTCTTTCATCACCTCTGATTCTATGATTTAGATGTTTAGCTAGGATTCGAAGAGAGCTCAAATGACCTGATTTATTTTTGGTTAAATAAGTTCAACAAGATGAAAAAGGAGGTTAAATACACAGTGGGCCAAAATTCAAAACTGGAACAAAGTCGCAGCCTAACATTAATATTTATTGAAAAAAAAATCTTCCTCCAGATATAAGAATGAATCTCTTCTTATGGACTCAAACAGGTTTTGCTGAAAAACTGAATATGGAACAAGCAAAGCTCAATACTAAACGATATATATATTAGCTGTATAATACCAGTAGGCCAGCTCTAGTAATTTGGTATGGCTTCGCGGGCCAAATGTAATTAGGCTGGCCAGAGTTTGACACTTATGTGCTAAGGTTTAACAGATCCACTGAGGCTCAAAAATGATTGTCTTTAATATTTGGATGGAATTTTTTTGTATTAATCACTGCCCGATTTCTAGAAGCCAAGCCTGTGTCGCTAGCTATCACGTAGCACATCATTAAATACCAGCTAGCCCAACTTCAGTAACCCTACAAACGTCACTGCTGTTTAGTTTTCTGTCTTCATTTGTGTTGGAAGTGATAGCAGAGCTGTACGTTTGAATTTTTCTAGAAATTTCAGTCAGAACATGGTATATCATGTTTAGCTGGAAACTGAAGAAGGCTTTCGACTCTGTAAACCATCAGATATTGTTGTCCAGATTGACTCAGTTTAATATCTCCAGTCAGGCTCTTCAGTGGTTTGCCTCATATCTCTCACACAGGAAACAGTGTGTGGTGTTGGATGGGGTTAAATCTCCATATTTAGACTGTGATACAGGGGTTCCTCAAGGATCTGTTCTTGGGCCCTTATTGTTCTCTCTTTTTATCAATAACTTACCTGAAGTCTGTCCAAATATATTTACTCAAATGTATGTGGATGATGCAGTTATATATACGCAAGCAAATAGTGTCCAGCAGGTGGCAAAAGATCTTACAGCTGCTTTAGCATTAATGCATAGCTGGCTGGAGGACTCATGCCTAATGTTGAACACCTCAAAAACTGTCGGTATGTATTTTTCAAAACGCTCCTTAAACTTGAAGCAGTCAAACATATTCCTGGATGGAGCAGAGCTTGAATTAGCTCCAGAATTTAATTATCTTGGGGTCATTCTAGACCCAACATTATCCTTCAAGAGTCACATAAATAAAGTGTCCCAGGTACTTAAATTTAATAATCGAAATTTTATTTTATTTTATTTTATTTTATTTTATTTTATTTTATTTTTGCCTGTCCCGTTTGGCTCTTTTGCCATCAGAATTATTGTCTAAAGGCAAAGAAAGATGCCCAACGGATTTACTTTACCAAATTGACCATCCCAGCCTTGCCGTAATGGTCCATTTGATTCACCTTTTATTGTTTATTTTATTTTCACTTACTGAATACGGGACAGACTTGACTGGGGGAAAGAAGGGGAGAAAGAAAGAGGGAAAGAGAAACAGCTGAGAAGAGGGACGGGGGAGAAGGGCAAAAACCAAAAACCAACAGAATGGGCAGAAAAAAAAAAGAAAAAGCATATATCAATCACCTGGATCACCTGCTGAGAAAGAAATAAGAAAACAAGCAGAAGAGAACAAGAGTAATAGAATAAACAACATCACAATGATATATGGGAATATGACAGTAAATACTAAATATTAAACATTATTGTGCAGCACATAAGATCAACATAACACAGTGTGCTTTGAGGTAGGAGCCAAAAAGGGTGTAGTTTGTGAGTGTGATCACCCGTGTGTACACCTGTGAGCATGGACACGCTTGTTTTGTTTTTTTAAAAGGTTCCTTCATGTAATGATCTGCTAGAGGGTGTGGGGGGGCCACAGCCCCGTCCTCCAGGGCATGAAGCAGGTATGGAGGAGATCAAAACTCCAGACATCCAGAGGCCCCCAGAACACAAGAGACCAAGGAAGACCAACAGAGGGGCAGCCGCGCCACTGTCCCAGAAAGAGCTGAGGAGAGTCCCAGATGAGGGCTCACTCAGCAGCCGCGGAGCAGAAGCCAGGGGGAGTTGCAGTGACGCGCCCGTGAGCTCCGCCGGCAGCCAGCCGTGCCTGAGTGACCGAGCCCCAGGCCGAGAGGCCGGGGGCATCCCACCTCCGAAGTGGCCCGAGCGAGCCCCAGGCTCCAGGCCCCGATAAGCGGCCGCCAAGGAGTGAGCCGGTGTGTACCTGGACGCTCATCCCCGGACACAAAAAAACACCAACGCACCGATGTCTGAGGGAGTCCGCCACTGGCAGGGGAAGTGGTGGTGGGTGGAGATAGGCCTCCAAACCTTGGAGGGCCTGAGATGTCCCCAGAGAGGTGGCGTCTGATACCCAACCTGACATATAGACACAGACATACAGGCACACACAGACACAAACATCCATTCCCACCCTCATGCTCTCATATGCAATTACTCCACACTCAACCAACATGGAGACAGACATAAAGAGACGCTGTACACACGATCACACTCCCCAAGCGTACTCTACAAACCGGGTCTAGGTACCCTTGCCCCTGGAGGGGGAACTGCACCCAGACCCAGGTGGTGTTACCCTTTTCCCTGCGGTGGGGAGAGGCAGACCGCCCCGACTCCGCAGCAGCAGGGAGGCCCCACACTCCAGACCGCAGTCGGACGGCCAACTCCTCCTCCTAGCCCCCCAGCTCCAGCAGGCCGCAGAGAACGGGGGTGAGAGAAGACTCCAAACCCCCCTCCACCCGCTCATTGTAGTGTTGATGCATGTGTGTTCTAAGGTGCATTTAAAACCCAGGAGGGCATGGAGCTACCTGCCAGAGAGCAGCAGGTAAGCGCATAGCCCCTCCTGCTAGCCCTCAATGTCTACGTGTATTTAACATTGAGAGGTGGGCAACGATGCCAGGGGTGAGGTGTACACCCTGATGGTAACTTGGACTCCGTGTATCGTGCCCACTCCCAAGATCCTATATGTATGTGTAATGAGAGTGTGAGTAATGTGAATGTCTAAGTTGTGGGATAAAATTGAGGCAGAGGCAGCCAGAAGGGGACAGAGGGGGGGGGTAGCCTCCTCTGCACCCTGGTGACATACCCCTACTCCAAGGCCCTGCATGTGTGGGTGGTTGTGGTGGAGCGGGAAGAGGGAGGCAGCTGGAGATGGGGAGGGAAGGAAGGGAGGGGCAAGTGACCCCTCCCTGGGGCCAGCTCCCCCGCTGACCCCAGTAGGCACCCCCATACTCCGCAACCCGCCAGGGAAAGGGGGCCCAGGCCCATCCAGACCAGGGCCCAGTGCAGCAGCGCCTCCCGGCCCCACAGAGCCCGGGACAGTCCACCCAACCCCACCACAGAGAAAACTGCACCCACCCCATCATCCACTCATCTTCCAGACTACATAAGACAATAAACACCCAGGCTGAGATCTTCCTAATCTAAATTTTAATCATATACGTAATAATTTAAATATGAATGTTGCAAAAACTTATTTTTACTCAATGATCATCTCTCATATGAACTATTGTTTGACGTCCTGGTCACTTGCTTGTCCAACAACACTTAAAACTATTGAAAACATTTATAAAAGAAGTTTAAAACTACTTGACAAAAAACCGACTTCCCACCACCACTGTCATGTGTTAAAAAAACATAAATTACTGAACTTCAATAACTTAGTGAAACTTAAAAGAGTGAGTTTAATATATAAAGTCTTACACTCCCTTGCTCCACCACCACTAAAGCAGTTCATTAGGCATAAAGAAAGCTCAGACAGGACCACTCGAGCTACAATCTGAGGAGACTTGTTTATACCCCACAGACGGACAGCATTTGGGCAGAACGTCCTCTCTGTTAAGGGCGGCCATCTATGGAACAGTCTTCCTCAACCCATTAGAGAATGCTCGACATTCAATTTGTTTAAGGCAAAGGTTAAAAACTGGTTATGGACAAATCAAGTGTGTGATCATGTATGAGTTGTATAGTTTTAATGTTTTATTTGGGAACAGAATGGTGAGTATGTGTAAGTTTGGTGATGGAGTTTTTATTATGAATGAATGATGAATTTTTATGTCTATTTTTTTATGTTTAAGGACAATAGATGGAAATTAGCCTTTGGCTATAATCTGGCATGTTTACATTCATGTAATTTTTTTTTTTTACATTTATGTTCATTGACATGCACTGTCCTAAATAAATAAATAAAATAAATAAAAAACTAGCGAGCTAACTTCCTGCTAACTGCTCTCAGTGATGCCGCAGTGTTCGTTTGACTTTGGGATCTGGGGTGGACGGAGTTTAGGACCCAGATTACTCCACAAGGCTCCTGACTACGGCAGCCGTAATGCTCCGACAATCCCTCAAGCGGTGTGGCTCCATAGCTCACCAAAGTCGTACTAAAACATTTTTTTTGACAGATTTTTGAGTGCTGTGTACCACATAAAATCGGTTCGAGGTCAGTAAGCACAACCAGAATGAATACATAAGGCGCACCGGATTATAAAGTGCACTGTCAATTTTTGAGAAAATTAAAGGATTTTAAATGTGCCTTATAGTGCAGAAAATATGGTATATAGTGTCAAATCACAACAACAGTTATGTCAAGGCGCTCTATATTGTAAGGTAAACTATGAGCAAGCACTATGAGCAAGGCGACAGCGGGAAGGAAAAACCCCTTCGTGCTAAAACTTCCTTTGAAGCAAAAGACATGCTGTGGAAGAGAGCCAGAGGTTAATAATAACTAATAATTAAAGCCAGAGTGGTGTATAAACACGGATGATCTGATATTGTCATGTTGGTGTTGTTCCTGGAACAACATTTACTATGTTGTTCCAGGAACAACATTGCAAGTAACCAATCACATTGTTGTGACGTTATTCTTTGGCGCGCCAAGCCATTCGTGCATTTATGAAATTCCAATGTTGCAAGGACAACAATTCTGCTTAGCGTTTATTAAAGGGTCAGGGCCCATTGATCGGTGGACAGAGGCACTTTCTCGCAGCTTAAGTACAGTTTTTTGTTTTACGGCTTTTTTTCCTGAAGTCGCAAAAGTATGACATCACAACATTCTGATTGGTCACCTGCAATGTTGATCCTGGAACAACATTTACTATGTTGTTCCAGGATCAACAACAACACGACGATATCAGATCGTGCTATAGACACATGGTGGGTGAAAGGTGGTGAGAGAAGGACAAACGCTCAAGCATTTGCAGCCTAAGTGTATTGCAGCATAACTTAGGGAGACTTCAGGGTCACTCGATCCATCTCTAAATATTAGCTTTGTTTAAAAAGAACATTTTAAGCCCAATCTTGTAAGTAGATTGGGTGTCTGTCTCACAAGTTTAAACTGGGAGCTGGTTCCAGAGAAGACGGGCCTGTAAGCTGAGCACTGCCTCCTATACTTCTTTTGAATAAAATAGCATCCACCAGCCAGCAGTAGGAGAGCGCTCTTTTTGGGTGATATGCTAGTATAAGGTCATAAGATGGGACCTGACTATTTAAGACCTTGTGTGCGAGGAGCAGGATTTAAATTTTAATTCTGGATTTAATATAGGAGAAAAATGCTTATCACATTGTCTTCTACTCTATTCTAATTCTTGAGGCATTAGTTTTTACCGAATGCTGAAACTGAATCCTTTTGACTCAGTGGCCTATAAACAACGACTCACATTTGCAATCATTTTTCCTAAGTAGTGTTTCTTAGGTTTCTTTCTGGGAAGGACTGTTTTCTATCTCATTATCTTTAAGCCACTCATACAGTTTAGAATTTAAGTGTACTGTTTAGCTAAATACACCATGACAACATGCAAGTGTCCTTACGAAGAGTCTATACAAAGTCCAAATACAACATCACACCCTCAGTAATTACAGGGATATTCAGAAACAGGTCCAAAGCTCCTTTTTTGGCGTTGTCACAGCAACAGTCACATCAGTTTGCCTTAGGTTATAGGGTAAGGATCCTATAATGATAGAGAAAAACTCCAGCAATCACTCATCCTCCCATGAGTTGCCTCATTGCTCATGGGACAGCAGAAAGGAGAAACTCCTTTTCAACAGGATGAAACCTCCAGCAGAATCATTTAGATAACCTCTTGTCTTCTGTGTTCTACTTTATTTCCTTTGTCACCAGCTTAATTAGCTGTTTCAGCTGCTTCTTGTCTTCCAGGTGTTTCCTTTCTCCCAGATTACTCCATTTTTGCTCTCTTAAGTCTTTGTTAGCATTTTCCCTTCCTGTATGTCACCTTCCTACTTAGGATTTGTTTTACACTTGTGTATCTCACTACATGTTTTCAATGTCTGTTATCTAATATATCTACTATTTTCAAATATTCTCGTCTTTTTTGTTTGTAATACTGTAGACTTTGGCTTCCTGCTTTAATTTAGGTTCGTTTTAAGTTTATTTCTGCATCTGAGTCCTCTGAAAATGTATTTCTCCTGCAAAATAACACAACTCACCTTTAGCAGGTTTAAATACCACATGTTATTAAGTCATCTCTGTCTCATCTCTTTGTTTTCACCTGTGTTACGGATTCAAATATTGGGGATGGATACAAGAGGAAAAACCACAATAACAACACTGGTCCGGCCGGGTTGAGTCAAACGATGATTTTAATGAACACACGCGTGGGAGATGGACACCGTACGCAGACAGCATCAGATCTCAAAATGGTGGAGCATTGATCAAACTCTTATAGCCTCTAGTGGCCCCCACCTAATCATAAAAGCCTAAACATTCACATGCTTTCTCTCACACGGCGCCTAAGCTACGACCTTGGCTCCCTGTTTATCTGCTCCTGCTGAGATGGGGCAGAAAACTCCAGTATGTTCTGTTCTCTTCTAATCAGACAAATAAGGCGATGACTTTCTGCGAACAGTATTTCTTATAACATCATAAAACAATATCATTCATCCACAATAAATCAGCAGTCTAATGTAATGCAAATCAGTTTAACAAATGCAATAGTTACCACCTTCTTCTAATTCAGGAGAATAATGCAAACTAAAACTACATAATAATTCACAATCTTTAATTAGGGGTATAACATGGCATAAAATAATATTATAATCCCACACCTGCTACAACCTGCATTGACCCTGTCAGGTTACAGGCGGACAGTTTGGTTTGGAGCTCAAATATAAATCAATTCATTCATTAAATTATGGATTACTAAATAGAAGATGACCAAAAACAACCACTCTTCATTATTTATCCATTGCCATCATGACTCCTAGGATGAAACTACCACTGGTTGTTTTTTCAACAGGGTGAGTTGATTGAAATGATTCAATTCTAACATGGGAAACTCAGTGAAGTCAGAGTTTACAGCTTCTTTCTGTCACAGAGCCCAGGATCCCTGGTGTAGTTAGAAATAGCTGCAACTATGGTAACGCATGAAATCATCTTCAGTGAGTGAACGCAAAACAGTGATTATGATGGAAATCCTTCCCTTAGGAACAAGCCGTAGTCAAAAACACAGAGAATAAATTCATTTGTTTATTTTTCCGAAGACGGTGACAGAGAGAAGAGGGCATGCAGCTGTACGAAGTGGATTGCTAAACCGTGGAGAAGACAAACAGATTTGTTTCTAAATCAACATTCAGTGGGGAAGTATCTGTTTTCTCAGGATTATTAGTTGTTGGTGAGGCTGAGGAGGCTACTGAAGAAAAACAAGACTCATGGGGGGTTTGTGGTTCATTTAGGCAGGTCTGGCACTTACAAAGATGAATGGAGCTCCTGTGACATCATCCACTGGTTTCTGAAGTCTTGTTACAGAGACTAGTGACTAATGCTTTCACTGTCACCAACTGGGAGATTTGAAGCCACATACCATAAGAACTGTCGGGACTGACTGGAATACCGGGAACGTCTTGATGTTCACCCGGATTAGCTGGAGGACAAGTTTTTTTTTGTTTCTTTTAAATGGAGAAAGAATATCAACCAAAAAATAAATAAAACTCTTTTCATTGTTGTGACTGAGGGAATGAGGGTCTCATCCAATTCAATTCAATTCAATTCAATTCAATTCAATTTTATTTATATAGCGCCAAATCACAACAAAAGTCGCCTCAAGACGCTTCATAGATACAGAGAAAAACCCAACAATCATATGACCCCCTATGAGCACTTTGGCGACACTGGGAAGGAAAAACTCCCTTTTAACAGGAAGAAACCTCCGGTAGAACCAGGCTCAGGGAGGGGCGGGGCCATCTGCTGCGACCGGTTGGGGTGAGAGAAGGAAGACAGGATAAAGACATGCTGTGGAAGAGAGACAGAGGTTAATAACAGATATGATTCAATGCAGAGAGGTCTGTTAACACATAGTGAGCGAGAAAGGTGACTGGAAAGGAAAAACCCAATGCATCATGGGAATCCCCGGCAGCCTACGTCTATTGCAGCATAACTAAGGGAGGATTCAGGGTCACCTGGTCCAGCCCTAACTATATGCTTTAGCAAAAAGGAAAGTTTGAAGCCTAATCTTGAAAGTAGAGATAGTGTCTGTCTCCTGAATCCAAACTGGAAGCTGGTTCCACAGAAGAGGGGCCTGAAAACTGAAGGCTCTGCCTCCCATTCTACTTTTAAATACTCTAGGAACAACAAGTAGGCCTGCAGAGCGAGAGCGAAGTGCTCTAATAGGGTGATATGGTACTACAAGGTCATTAAGATAAGATGGGGCCTGATTATTTAAGACCTTGTATGTGAGGAGCAGGATTTTGAATGAAGGGAAGCCAAAACAGGAGAAATCTGCTCTCTCTTTCTAGTCCCTGTCAGGACTCTTGCTGCAGCATTTTGGATCAGCTGAAGGCTTTTCAGGGAGTTTTTAGGACTTCCTGATAATAATGAATTACAGTCGTCCAGCCTGGAAGTAATAAATGCATGAACTAGTTTTTCAGCGTCACTCTGAGACAGGATATTTCTAACTGTAGAGATGTTGCGCAAATGGAAGAAAGCAGTCTTACATATTTGTTTAATATGAGCGTTGAAGGACATGTCCTGGTCAAAAATGACTCCAAGGTGCCTTACAGCGTTACTGTGGGTTTTACAGTACATGGCCCCATCCACCGGCCGCTCAGTGTGAAAAACAGCCCCAAATTCTTTATTTCAGAGAAAAAAAACACATTACATGAAAGTTAGAAACTGATTTGCATGTCAGTGATTGAACGATTTATTTGATCCCCTCCAGAATGGCTGTGTGTCCATGTGGCTCACATACTGCAGTCCATCAGTTACATCAGGGACAACATTATACAGCTGCACACAGCTGGAAGGGCCAACAAGACCATCTGCACGAAGCTTGGTGAGAAGGTGACAACTGTTGGTGCGATTATTCAGAAATGACTGTCAGTCTCTCCAAGTGTGGCACATGCAAGATTATTTAAACATAGAATTCATATTATTGCATTCATTTTGATTTCATGTTTTTCCTTATTAAGAGATTTATTGTCATAATGTGTTTAATTTATTATTGACCTACGTACGACTATATTTACCCTCCTGTTGTGTTCACCCTCACCTGCCTTACTTTAGTATTCTGGTCACAATTAAACAGTTAGTTTTAACAGCTCTTAAATGATCACAAGAAACATTTTTCACCACCAAATTCAGCTCAGTGGGTCGTTCAGTGGCTCTTTCATTTGGTCATTCAGTAGGCCTCCAGGGGGTCAGAGGCCAAAGGGGGTGGGAGGGGGTGGACTCCCGTTCATTCACGTTTGACCGGGAACACCACAGATGTAACAAAGTTGACTAAAACACTCAAAATTCAATGAAAGACGCGCTCATCACTTTTATATGTTCAAGCACATAGTATGGAGGACGTCACAAGGCCTCGGATGTAAAACTCAATATTTATGAGGTTTTTTTATTTGTAAATCGCTGAGATTTGACCCGAACACGACAGGAAGGTTTAATTTAGCTGTTTGTGGTGTGTTTGTTGTTTAATTTGACCTGCTGTAACTTAATGTTCATCTGGTCTCATTCACATGTTTGCTTCAAATAATTAGATTCAGGTGTGCACGAGAGCACAGGAGTGCTTCCTGTAAAGTGTTAGCATCAGCACATTTTGATGATGCATACTGACTCAGGCCCCACTCAGAGTGAGTGTGTGTGTTTCAGTTTTACTTTTACAAGTCTAGACAGGTGTGCAGCTGAAACTAAACCAGCCCTCTCTTAGCCATCAAGACTCCAGTTCGCCCACTTTCTCTGTTAGTTAATAAACAAATAAAAACCTGTCTGTGCTATCTCTAGTTTCATTAAGTCACTTTAATATACGCACACTGGAATGTTCTGTCTGTGGTGATATGTAAGTATCACCATGATCTCAGGTCTCTCACATTCCAGTGAATCGAGACATCTGAAAAAGTCTCCACTTATTCGTGGTTTTAATTAAAGATCAAACGATTCATATCTTTAGGAGCAAAATGTAAAACAGAGCATCTTTTGTCCACAAGGTGTCATCACTCACAAAAAAACGAACAGCAACAGGATCAGTGTTCTGTGGTGAAAGTCAGTCTTACTGCAGGAGATGAGATCAAAGTAAAGAGTGATGTGAAGGTGTAAAATTTGCCTCGTTTCCCCGAGCAGTCTGATAACTAGTCTCAGCAGCAACCCCACTCTTGGATTAGATTTTAAAGACACTTTGAACATTTTCAAGGAAAGAATTTGTGGCCTTGTTAACGACTACTGTGAGTTGGAATATTTTCAAATACTGAGGGAGAACAGTTTTGTTTTTTTTTTTGGAGGAAGGGTGTTTGCATGTATTCCCTGTGTCTGTGTGGGTTCTCAGTCCAAGACAAGCAATTAGTGGGGTTAGCTTAATTGGTAATTCTAAATTATCCATAGGTGTTCATGTGGGTTTGGATAGTTATTTGTCTTTCTGTGTTAGCGTATCCAAGGTGCTCCCCGCCCTACAGCAGCTGGGACAGGGTTCAGCCCCTCCACAGACACCACACTGAGTGTTCCGACCACCTAGCTTGTAATTTTTATTTTATGCCCACTTTTATACCCGGCAGTTTGGACTGCTTCCCTGGTATCGTTTCAAGGCATGATTTATCATCATTACTTAGCAAAGCCAAAACATCATGTGGGGTTAACTCATCGCACCACAGTTTCAGGATCTACAACATCAAAGCACCTGTAAAACCTCACCGTGGGCTCAGTGTTACCCAACACCAACCGGAAAGAGAGAGAGAAACAACTGAACAGTAAAAAAAAAAAAGAAGAAGAAGAAATAAAGAAAATCCGAGGAGCAGCTTTATTTTATTTAAAGGTTCTTCGTTCTGGTGGGAGTCCAGTGAGGTCAATGCAGCATCCCGCAGGATGGATAGGTAGTGTTTATACAGACATCCCAAACCTGTATGATGATATAAAAAATTTAAATGTAGGCTGTAAGAAGTAATTAACTGGGATAATAAAGCCTTTTTTAAAATACAAATTACCTGGAATCATGCGGGGATGATGACGCATCCTAAAGTTGTGTATTGATTACGGGGGCGTCATTTAGCTTAAATAGCGAGGAGAGGAAGCTGAAGTCCCATCCTCCTGACAGAGATGAATCCTGCTGCAGCGCACACATCCCAGCTGTTTGCAATGGTAGGTGACGTCGTCAGCGTCTGAGGGATTCCCTCCTCACGCTAATCATTGTAGAACAAGCTGGCGTGGACGCATTTATTCGTTTAGTAAAGATTTTTGTTTGAGTTTGATAAAAATGTGAGGTAGACGTTTTTAGCATGGAGACCTACAGTTTTCATTTATTTTGACTACTTCTAAGAGTAGCCAATAAGAGAGATATTCATCTGTTCCACGTGTCTGTCGGACGCTTCTGTTTTCCTTAAGTTATTTGCTTATTTCCTTCTTGGATTTTGCCGGACTTTGATGTTTCCTTGCACTCACCGTTGGTACTTTTCTCGTTTCTTTCCAGATGACGTTATCGGTGCTCCCGGTGGTGCTGCTCTCACTGCACGTCGTTCGAGTCGACAGCGTGGCCATGACCTTTGAAAGCAGAGACCCCATCACCGGGTCGCCGGTGAGCTGTGACCGCTGTCCCCCTGGGACATACCTGCGATCTCAGTGCTCGTCCGAGAGGAAGAGCGACTGCGCAAAGTGTCCGCACGGCTCCTTCACTGAGGTGTGGAACCACATCGGGAGGTGCCTGCGCTGCGGAGTCTGCAGTCACAATCAGGTGGTGAAGACCCCGTGCACAGCGGACAGTGACTGCCAGTGCCAGTGCAAACCGGGGCACTACTACAAGACGCAGTACGATATGTGCCTCCCACACAGCGCGTGTCCACCCGGACAAGGAGTGCGGGCCAAAGGTAGAGTGCGCAGAGCTGCTGCATGAGCTCAGAGCTTTTCATCACAGGGAAATGTGTTTTCTGCAGCACGTATTTTGAGGTGTCATAGCAGTGCTGTTAGGTTTCCTCCTATGACGCATCGAAATTGCTGCCGCTCTGCTGTGTAAAAGGGCAACAACTCAAAATAGCCTGCTTCCTGAATTATGTGCCTATTTATAGACCGGTATATTACAACAATGACGCTGTTTCTTTGGCACAGATGACATCTTCAGAACACTAAGCAAATACAAACTGACAGTCTTTATGACACTGTCATTCTTCCCACACTGCAAACATTCTGTGTAATTTAAATTTTGCCTGCAACAGCTACCATTCGGTTGTCTTGGCCATCTTACAGCTTTTGGTTTTTATACTGAAAGGCCAACACAGCAACAAACAGCAGGATTGCTTAAGGTAAGCTGTAGGTGTTGCTTTCTTGTTAGCATTGAACTGAAGCAAGTGCACAGTCTCAGTTTGAGTTTCAAGACTGTAGTTTACTGCTACATAGGGGCAAAGATGGCAACTACATTTATTCATTCAGGGTACAGCGACACAGAGTCTTAGCAGGACCACTGTTACGCCTACAACATTTTTAACACAACAGACATGATCTGAGGGCGATTTCACTTAGTTCAAAAGGGTTTGGTTTTATTCCATTCGATTCGTATGTTAGTTGTTAACCTATCCCAAATAATATTCAATTTGTTACATGACTGATCTCAGTTATCTTAATCAAAGAACAAATTGTCTTTTCCAGGTACACCTGATGAGGACACCATGTGTCAGACATGCTCTGACGGCACCTTCTCCAAGGTTTCCTCTGCTCATCACAACTGCACAGAGCACAAGAGTTGCAGCGGTGCAGGACTGCTGCTGGCACTGAGGGGCTCCTCCTGGCACAACAGTGTTTGTGCAAACTGCAAACATCTCATAGGTGAGATGAGCAGTTTAAAAAGGCAAAAGGATGCATACGAATTTATTAAATCTGAAAAGAAACAAAGGAAGAAAATCTGAAAATGACGATGATTTTACGGGTGTTTATGTCAGCTCTTAGCGAGTGATCACAGACTTGGCTTTTGGTTATCAGAGGGAGTAAAACAACTGTGTTCAAACAGCTTCTTCCTTCCACCTGGAGCAGTTCCAGTAAATACAATAAACAGTTTCATTTTCATATCTCAAGGTGTGGAAATCACCTATAACCATAACTGTGCATTAGTCTAAGAATATCTGATGGCTTATTATCAGTTTCTATAATAATAAGAATGGCTCTTCCACGCAAAATGTTTTATCTGAATGCCTTGTTACCATCTTGCTGTCAGAGCATTGCTCCATTTCTTTATCAGCTACTGACTGTCTGTACTTTTTGCAGATGGTGCCGACTACCTCAGAGAAATCCTCCCAGCTTTTTTTGTGCACCATAACATAAATATCAAGCGGCTGCGTCGAATTGTGCACAAGTTCCCATCTCAGGATGGGAAGAGACAGGGAAGAAACACAGAGCTGAACTCCTCAGAGCTTCACCAACGGCTCAACGCCTGGATAGCATCTGCGACAGCAGAGGAGATTCGGAAGCTTCCATCAGTACTGACGAACGCTGGAGCAAGCGGCGCTGGTGAGAGGTTAGACCAAAAGCTGCAAAGAGTTGACAGTCAGCTGAAAACTGAGTGTAGAGGGAATGAGGTGGAGATGGTTGATGTGCCAAAGTAGGTTGAGATTAAGAGAAAAAAAAAAATAAAAAATATATATATATATATATATATATATATATATATATATCATGCACCATGCACAGGCACCAAAGAATTTTCCTTGTGTATTGTTCGTATTAAAATCTTTTTGTATTCGAAAGTTGCTTCGTTAGTTTAAATGCACTGAAGACAGGCTTTGGCACTTTTTTGTTACCATAAACATTGGTTTCATTTGAACATTAAGATTGTTTTGTCATTCTTTTTTTGGGCCAATTTTAAAAAAGTAACCTCACTTTAGTTACAAAATGTTACATTTTTTAAATCCTTTGTCAATGATGTGCTGCTAATAGTACATTGATGACTTATTTGCTACTTCTAGGATCTACTTGTGTCAGTTATCACTTTATAGGTTCCCAGCAAAGTGACAATGTTTCACCTGTGTTTCTAAACTAACAAGCACTGAATTTAAAAACACCCATTTTTTATTTCTGGAAGTGAAAACAGAAATATGCTCCAGACTTAATAAAGAAATGCTGGTATTAACCTTTACAGGAGAAAAAATTGACCTACCTCTTTCTTTGTTGCAACGGTTCTGCTCATTTCAAGGCTTTTAAAGTTTTAACAATGTGTAACAGCTCGATGTGTGAACTTTGTAATTTATTTTGCTATTTATAAGCCCGAGACGAGTAGAAAGAGAAGATGGTGTAGCCTGTTAGCCATCTTTATTTTTATATGTAAACAATGAGTTCAGTTTATTTTGAGCTGTTTTGGTTATGCTAGTCTACCTGAAGCTTTGTGTAATGCAAAATAAAATTAATATATCAAACATAAAAAGTGGCAATTTATTTGTTTAGTTAGTTTTCAAGGTCTCTCCAGTACAGAGAGTCATTTTTGTTGCAAGCCTGGCTTCAGAGACTGTAAGAAGAAAAACTGACCCCCACCCCTTCAAAGTTTACAGATCCATCTACAGTGCCAGTTATGCCAAAAAAAAAGTGAAAGTGTCACTTAAAAATGTAACCGAGTTGGGTGCCGGTTTAGCTCGGGCGACCACATGTCATACAGCTCACAGCGGCCGGCCCGGGGTTGAGTCTGCCCCACGGCCCTTTGTCACGGCTCTCTCTGCCCCCACTTTCCTGTCCGCTCCACACTTTGTTTATCTAAAGTTGGGAGAAGGCTGGAGAACTGGAGCCCTCACTCGTCTCAGTTTAGGTTAGAATTCATGATTCAAACAAAAGGAAGAGGACGGGAAAAGTTCAATTCTTCCAGAAAATTCTGAAGCAGACTGTCCGTCCATCAGTTTGTGGCCTGAAGCTCAAACACAGTTGTGTTGTGAGGCAAAACACACCAGCAAGCCTGCCTGTGAAAGCTTTCAAAAGCAAAAGAGGTTTTAGATGTTAATCCGATCAGGCTCCTTTGGAATAACCTTGAATGGGATATTCAGTCTGCAAAAAAGAGTTTGCCAAAATCCCCCCAAATAGAATAAAGACTCCCTGACAGTTATTACAGACACTTGATTGCAACTCTTGCTGCCCAGTGTGGCACAACCAGTTATTAGGGTTTAGGGGGAAATTACATTTTCACAGAGGGCCACGGAGCGTTGCTGCACACTACCTCATTACAATTAAGATAAGTGACTGGAAAAGCCCTCCAAGTCTCCAAACCACAGCAAAGACGGTGATGTCATCAGATGGTCTGAGCTTCATTACAGAGTATTGCAACCCACATGTCATGAATCGCTGTGCGGCAGGCAGGAGTTGGACCCAAAATGCAAGACTCACAGACTCAGGGGATGAACTCAAAAATCACAGCTTTATTTGCTGGTAGAAAAAACATACAAACTAAACTAAACTGGGAAACAACAAACTAAGCACTCACAGGGAGATCCACACAGCATGAGGGACGACACGACACTGACTCAGAGAAACACAGGGTTTAAATACACTGGGGAGTAACGAGGGGAATGAGACACAGAAGGAGGGCACAGCTGGGAGAAATCAGGACTGACGAGACAAGCAAAGCAGGACGCATTCACATAAGACACGGACCATCAAAGTAAAACAGGAAGTATGACACAGAGACGCGAACTTGACACAGTGGAGACAGCAACTAAGAAACACAGAGACATAAACCTTAAGGCAGAGGACTCTAAGAACCGAGAGACACAGAGGGGAACTCAGACATGCAGACACAGACTACACAGAACAGAGGGGACACAGAGAGACATGAAGGGCAAGGGATCGAAACTAGAAACCACAGAATAACTCACACAAGTACAATAATACAAACATCACAAAGAACTAAAAACGCTGGGTCAGGGGACCCAGGACCGTGACACCACAGGAGGATACACATGCATTAATGGTCAGCCAGTGTCACATGTTTGTCAGCCAGTAACATTCTCTTGTGACCTTTAAATGTACTTCCCATTTCTGCTTCCAGCTTCCTTTTTTCTGACAGGTTTACAGCAGTTAAACACTAAAAACTGCCACCCAGGGGCCCAGCACAAAAGTGTGTCACAGCATGTCCATCATAAGAGTCCACTCATGCTCACTGGAGGCTTCTTTAATCATGGATCACAACAGAAGCTTAAATTCCACTGAGGAGATTTCCCCACTAATCCAAACACACACACACCGTGGTTAAACAACATGCATGCTTACGTTTGGTCAGCCACAGTGACTGCGTGTACTGCTGTTCAGATTATTTTGGGTCACTGCAGAATGGGTTCTCCGTTAGTAAGTGATATGGTAAAGCATGAATGCCGGTGAGCTCCATAGCCTGTGTCTGTGCATGTCTGTGTTTGCTGAGGATAAAAGCTCCAGTGGCTAAAAGGTTCAGATTATGACAGAGCCCTGTGTGAAGGAGCAAAGGAGTGCAAGTAGTGCCAAAGGAGGTGGTTGGTGTAGAGCAGGGGTGTCGAACTCCAGGCCTCGAGGGCCGGTGTCCTGCAGGCTTCTGGAGAACTTCAAGACATGTTGAAGAGGTAATTTAGTCATTTAAATCAGCTGTGTTGGATCAAGGACACGTCTAAAGCCTGCAGGATACCGGCCCTCGAGGCCTGGAGTTCGACACCTGTGGTGTAGAGAGATCAATCTCTGACTGGAGAACTGCAACTATAAAACTGGTTGAACCAACATGCTTTATTCTTCCAGTAACTCTGAAGTGTGATTTGTAGTTATTTCTTTTCTCCTTACTGTTGTTAGCTTATATTGCACCGCGAGCTGGAGCCAAAACTCCTCGGTTGAATTCCCCCGTCAAAGAAACGTAATAAAGGAAGTCCTTTTGGGTGAATAATAATTGTGCCAGTAAAAAATTCAAATATGTTCCTGGCAGGAAGACCAATATTGTAATTTATCTTCACATAATTGTCCATGTGTTTCGTGACTTATCTGAGATTAAATTTATTATCTACAATACTACTGGAGAGGCTTTAATAGCACTTTTGTTTTTCTTTGATGTCCTCAGTTACTTTGTGTCGTGACCTTGCAAATACCAGGAAAGCATGTTTGCAATTCTGTTCCAGGTGCATCACGTTCACTAACCTTGACTCTGTGTTGCATGACCAAAACAGCAGAATGCGGTGCTCAACCCTATGAGTAATCGGGACAAGAAGATTCCCATAAATGTTCTTTTCCTCGTCCCATTGAAAGGTTATTGTTTACAGTAATGAGCCTCGAGGGAAATTCTTCTGGCCCACAATGCCACAGTAAGATGGAACGGACACTTGACTGACAGACACAAAGTGAGTGTTGAATCGGTGTTGGCGTAACTTTGGAGAAGGAGATATATAAAGCCAAGAATGTTTTTACCTTCGCCAAGGAGGGTCCATTTTTGCGCACATTCTGTCTGTAAGCATGTAGCTCGAAAAGTTTCGAGGGGATGCTGATAAAATCTTTGTAGGGGTGCAGAGTGGGGTCATGGTAACAATCCATTCGAGTGTGGCTGACAGGCCCCAAAGTCTTCAGGGTCAACTTAATGACTTATCCACTGAAAAAAATGACAAAAAGCATGGTGGGTATTGTCAGCGTATAGAAAGCACCTCTCCTTCAAGGCCAATAGAAGAGCTATTGTTTGCATTGATGTAAGCATATTAGGAATGACATATAGGGATTTTAAATATAACGTGACTTTAGGATTCTGACGTCTTCTTCCAGGTCATATGATGTGGAACAATGCTCTGAGTAAAGTTGGTGCTCTCAGAGGCCTCCTGGTTTCCTACATGTCACGACACGTTTCCAAAGCAAACATGTACTTCCGACTTTTAAAGATCAAAGTGTACAGTTCATGCGAGCTTCTAGGAAAGATTTACTACTTTGTTATTCCTTGTTATCACTTCCTGGAGACCTTTCACTGTGTAATGACATAATAAATGTCATTTTTATTCCACTGAAGAGTAAAAACTGACACTTGAGTTCCTCATATGCTCAAGTCATTAAAAAACAAAACAGACGCGCACACGTCTGATAAAAATCTCACATCAATTGTGAAACACAACAAGCAACAAAATGGGAACATTTTTCACTGAATCCAGACACAATGCTCAGCACTTCTTTTGTCTTTGCTTTATCTTGTTTTTAATATATTTTTTCTTTTACCAAAACAAATAGAGTCCAGCTTAAGTTTGGCATAGTTGTTGAAATAAAAACTTAAAAACTTTTAAAAACTTTTTTTGAAAGACTTAAAAACTCCTTTGTCCCACACGCCGTCAGACTGTTTAACTCCTCTCTGGAGGCGAGAGGGAGGGGAGACAGGAGGACAAAGGAGGGGGGAACAACTAAGCTGTAGTGCCTCTTCACCTCACTGTGCAATACTTTTGTTAATAGTCAACGGTGCATTAAACTTCCATACTCGAAATGTGCAATTTCACTTGTATTTTTATTTTTTATTTTTATTCCTATTTATCCCCTTTGTATATTTTATTTATATATGTCTCTGTATTTATATATGTGTATATATATATAATATTCTGTAACTTCTGTCGGTGCTGTGCTTTTTTGGAAACCGAATTTCCCAGAGGAACCCACCCGAGGGATTAATAAAGTTTTATCTTATCTTATCTTAATCTCTAGAATCTCACCTTTTACCACTGTGGCCACATCTGTTTCGCTTTGTGTTTCCTTTGGTAACAACACTGGAGAAACAAATTAGTGGACATGCTTTCAGTGAAATTAACCACTCAAATCGAACAAACAAACAACATATTTGTTGTATTCAGTCGACTCCAAAAGGCAGCATGACTTTAAACACTGGTTAATGAGAATTCCAGAAAGAACACGCTGAGATCAGGATTCACATCCTGGAGAAGATCATGTTGTAATCTGGCCACAATGATATTTTTTCTTTAAAAGGTATTTGATGGTGCAAGATGGCTAATAAAAGTAAACTTGGAACTAGCTGACAGAAATTTCCATTTCCTTATTCCATTTCTAATTTTCAATCAGAGCACACAGCATACAAATACAAGGTTTTCATTTTTTATATAAAGAAAACGGTTCCACCCACTCCACTCATTTTCTTATTCATGCATCCAGTTCAGGGCCTATCCCAGCCACCTAACCGCTGTGTCACTAACTCCTGTAGTGCTAAATAACAAACACGGTATGAAGAAAAAAACGTTCTGGACAGTCACGATGAACAATGCAAATAAAGAAAGTGGGGACAACTCTTAAAAACACCTGTTTTCGTAGACACTGTGTGGTAATTGGAAAAGTTTTGCATTTCACAAGGTCTGTTAAAAACAAACAGACAGGACTGCTTCTTTCATGGGAAAGGGTCTGTCTGCTTGTATAATTAAATCCACGGGGGAAACCAGGGACAGCTTCACTGCTGTAATGTGTTGCTTCCTGATGAGAACTGTCTCCACACTGTCACACTTCCAACAAGGAAGCTCAGTCATTGGCTGGTTTCATAGTGACAAAGCACTTTCTGCTGTCTTAACAATCAGTTTATCTTATGCTTCCAGTCAGGAACTTCAGGCTGAAGCCTTACAATAATCAACAGACCCGAACAAACTGAATCACCCGAATTCCATCAGTTCATCCCTCCTTTAATAATAAGCTGTGAACACAAAATCTAACCATGAAACCAGCAAAACACCTAATGAATATCACTAACCACGACTTTACTGTAAAGCCTGAGGAAACACTGACGTATGGTTGCAAATTTATGCCAGGATCTTTGAATTTATTCATGGATTTTATTTGGTCTTTATTTACATATTGATAAAAAAAAAAAACCCTGAATTGAGTAACTTGTCATTTAGACAAGAGCTGAAGCTGTCGATGGGGCACAAGAAATCACAAGAAGTTCTCCTGGATGTCAGCTGACTATTTTTTAAACACTGTTGTTAGTTGTGTGCTTTCTGACGTTGTCTTGTAGCCTCAGCTGACTCTTAGTTAGTTGACTCTTCTTGGCCCCTGACCGGAAATTCTCCTGTAAAGCCTGCTGTGTCCAGGCCCTGGGAGCAAAGCCAGAGAATGGGCTCACACAACTCGAGGCACGCAGCAGTATGACTTCCTTTATGTCGTTCTCCCCGTTAAAGCCATTCATATTCACAGTCTTTAACACAATATGAACCTTGGGTTTTTTCATCTCTTTGAGGGCTGCACGCTGTGCTCTTGTTATGATCTTTCCAGGACACCGCTTGTGAATGCTTTGTGTCACTGCAGAAAGAAGAACATCCTGGTTTTTAGAAAAACTTTAGTTCCTGTGAATGCTGCTGTTATCAGCGTTCACGGCGACCAGTCTTTCTTCAGAAAAACAGCCTCACGTCCTTAACTGGAACAACGGACTCGGGCCAGCTTGTAGAAACATTTTAGCTACAGAAGCTTACAGAGTGTTTCCCCTCTCGACTGTGTGCGATTTATCATCGCATGAGAGCAAGGCTCCAAAAGCTGTTATTAACAGGTCATTAGTGTCGTCTGAAACTGCAAAAGTGGCTCGGTCTTATTATTTTATTTATTTAGCAAAAATGCAGAGCAACACCTCTATTTGGATTTTTTTCTAGACATCGAGAGCGTCTCTGCCTTGGTTTCTAACTGCTGCTCAGTTCAGTGCTGAAGAGGCAGCGTGCTGTCGCTCTGTAGCAGATGATGCTACGATGCTAAGCATTCAGCAGCATGGCCCCGTAGCTGAGATAAACTCTCCAGTCTGTTGTGTTTGTTCTTAAGAATATGCCCACAAGCCTAATTAACTATGTGGTGTATATGTACAGATGTATAAATCAACGTTTAGCACTGGATAACAGTAACCATTAAGAGTAGTTTTTTACTTCCAAATTGTAAATTACATTTCTGATGTTGCCTTGTGAACAAAGTGCTGCTGCAGGTTATTCTTGTAAATCTACACATCAGCTGTCTTTTGGTATGAAGGAAAATGTTACTGTTACTGGAATTGTTTTAAATGAGCTGCTTTACCA
The DNA here is from genome assembly GCF_900408965.1 of Simochromis diagramma. Classification (NCBI taxonomy): domain Eukaryota; kingdom Metazoa; phylum Chordata; class Actinopteri; order Cichliformes; family Cichlidae; genus Simochromis; species Simochromis diagramma. Next base: position 326,869 of record NW_024387222.1, on the reverse strand, counting down.
GCTATTCTTGACATTAGCTTAAGAGCTCCACCTATGTGGGGAAACCGGATGAACATTCCAACCTTAGTTTGAAGTGTGGGTGGAGATCTTTTACTAAACCTCTCTTAGCTGGGTGAGAGGTTACATGATACGTCTCCAACCATCCTTAAAAAAGGCGTTGGTTATGGTACATCATCAGATGACAGCCTTCTTCAGACTGCATAAAAGCAGCACTGTGTCCATGATAAAAATACGCATGCTTTTTTTATTTTGCAGAAAACTAAAAACAGAAGCGTTTACAGTAAAACGTGCAGAATCAAAACTTCAAGCTATGGTCAGCAGCGGGAAAAGTTTTAATAAAACTCCAACAGGGGAATTCAAAGCTACAGTCAGTGATTTAAACATGTCTCATTACCAAGCAGCGTGTTTGGTTATCTCCAACAAAATGGGCGATGGTGCCGACGCGCCACAAAGTGCAGCAGCCTCGGTTTGGTTCTGACCCATGGTCCCTTGCTGCAGGTCTTCCATGCTTTCCTGTCTCATCTTCACTTAAAACTGTCTAATAACACAAGATACACTCTTAATGTGTCAAAATGAATCAATTGTTAATTATTCTAGTAAAGTGTGTCTGTGTGGATGAGCCTGTGTGATGACAGATGTTTGGTCTGTGCAGCAAGAGAGCACAAAGACCAAAAAGACTTTTTGGCAGCAGGATGGACTAAATCTCCAGTTCTTCCTGAAGCTTCATGGACTCCCAGCCCACATGAGACATATCATCTCCCCAGCAAGCTCTGAGAGAATGACTGGGGTGTCCATCACTCAGCTAGATGTACCCTGAAAACCTCCAAAGGAAAAGCTCCCTGGAGGCATCCTGATCCACACAAAGCAGGGGTGTCGAACTCCAGGCCTCGAGGGCCGGTGTCCTGCAGGTTTTAGATCTAACCCTGGGTCAACACACCTGAATCAAATGATCAGTTCATTACCAGGCTTCTGGAGAACTTCAAGACATGTTGAAGAGGTAATTTAGTTATTTAAATCAGCTGTGTTGGATCAAGGACACATCTAAAACCTGCAGGATACCGGCCCTCGAGGCCCGGAGTTCAACACCTGTGACATAACGGGTCAGTGTCTCCAGTCGGATTTAAGATCAGCAACACTGCGGATGAAACTTATGCAAATTTAATTCATTTTGGTTTGTGGATCCAAATCTCATCGAGATAGCTGAAGGTTGGAGATCGTAGCTAATTTGCCTTTCAGCCAAGTTTCCACGGTTATCATTCCCATGTGAAGGCTGATGCCCATCAGTCCATCTAAGTCACAGGTGTCGAACTCCAGGCCTCGAGGGCCGGTGTCCTTGAGGTTTTATATGTATCCTTGATCCAACACAGCTGATTTAAATGGCTAAATTAGCTCCTCAACATGTCTTGAAGTTCTCCAGATTCTTGGTAATGAACTAATCATGTGATTCAGGCGTGTTGACCCAGGGTGAGATCTAAAACCTGCAGGACACCGGCCCTCGAGGCCTGCAGGTCGACACCCCTGTAGATTTTCCGTGCAGACTGTCATGGTCCTTCTGTCCTAGTCAGTCTGACCTGCTATTTCTGCCATTCTCTCCTCCACCAGCTCTCTCTCTGCCTCCACTATCACTGTGTGTGTGTGTTCTGGTGTTCTCGTCTTTGTGCAGCATCAGGACTTTGAGAGGAGTTTCCACTTCTGGGCCACAAACACCTGCTGGCAATCACACACCTGCCTGATGATCTTGTCAAGCGCCACTATTCAGGAGTGTCATGTGTCTTTGACCCAGTGTTTTTGTGTTTTTTTGGACTTGGTTATTTATTATTGTGGTGATTTTGTTTCTTAGTCTTGATTTGTGCTTCCTACTTTAATTGTTTATATTTCTATTTATTTAGTCTGTTCTCTTTCGTGTCCTGGTTGTCTTGGTCTCATCTGTGTCTTCTCTCCAGCCCATCATGTTACCCCCTCGCTGTCCCTCGCTCTCTGTCTCTATGTTGTGTTTCCTGTTTTATTTTGGTAGTCCTTGTCTCACGTGTATTGTGTATGGTTTTGCTTCCCCCTCATCTAGTTATGTCTCATTTGTTCGTCCTGTGTTCCCAACTGTTGCCCATCCCCTCGTTATCCTGATTTAAATCTCAGTTTATTTCTGCTTGTAGCCGTGTTTCCTTGAGGCGCACACTACACCCACTTTACCTGATCTAATTTCACACTTCTATTTCACACTTCATTTGACCCAAAATATTTATTTAATCCAGCAGCTCAACCACTAAGCTGAAGAAGAAATCCTCTCATCCTGACTAGTTTACGCTTGCTCACACTTGCTCTCCATATTAAATCCAATGCATGTTGGGGCTGGCTGTTTCCTTCATCGTCCTACTCAGGCATACCTCTGTCCACTCATTAAATAACCACAAGCTGAAAATGTTGAGTGATTACTTCTTGTAAATACAGTAGCTGCTTCTGAAACAATACCTGGCATGTCTATAATTATACCTCTTTATAGTCCAAAGTAATACTTTTGTTTTGAGACACATAACATGGAAATATACCAAGAGGTGGAATATACCCTGGATGTTTATCACAAGATATTCTGAAACACAACAAAACAGCAACAGGCCACATGAATAGTTAGTTTCCTTATTTTTCCTCCAAATGAATATGCAGTTATTTCCCAGAGGACTTGGGAATCCCAGATTTTTATACCTAGATTCAGACTGAGAGTGGAAAGAAAAAAAAACCCAAAATGGTGATGTTACAGCTGCATATTGTTAGAAAAATGGGAAATAGGAGAAACAATTTACTGGAACGTGCAAAGACACGTGGACATCTAATACATAAAACAGAAACAGAGCTTCAACAGTTCAAGTTGGAACATCAATATTTGGTACGACCAGCTTTATTCTTCAACTGAACTGTCATTTCTTTACATAGTCCTCGCCAACACTGCTGAAGCTGTCATAAAGCCCTTCATTCGATGCCTTTCCTTCCATGTTCTGTCAGCTCTGGGAAAGTGATAGTGTCCAGGTATGTTTCTACTGAACTGAAAGTGGATCCGGGATGATCGCTCTGCTGTAAAATGAAACCACTGACAATCAAATGGCATCAGTTTTGACAAGATTTCTAACCCCGTTGGCTGAAATACAGACCCCCACCACTGTGGTTTACAGATGGCTGTAGACTCTTACTCCAGTTACCTCCACCTCCATTTCAAATTTGAATTATCCTTCATTTGTCCAGTTTCCTCACAGTTTTTGAAGATAGCTTGCAGATCATGTTTTCAGCTCATCGCTCTTTGGAAATCACCTAAATAATGCAATGATATTATTTTCTGCCTGTCAGAAAATAATATCATTGCTAGTAACAAAGTTGCAATACCTAACCAGTTTCACTTCTGTAGAGGTGAAACTGGTTAGGTACTGTTTATGCTTAAATGACTGATGGGTCAGTGTTAAGTGATTTAATAAAATCACTTAACACTAAGCAAAAGTAAAGCGCTATACAAATACAGACCATTTAATAAAACACAGACACAAAGAAAGTCCCTGAAATGTTCAAGGACTGGACTGAAAATGAGTGAAAGGCAAAAGAAAGACTTTCAAAGACCTGCCTGGAAAACCAATTTAAAACATTAAAACAAAGGCCTTAGAAGCAAAGTATGACTTTTACACTAATGCGTGAGAGGTGAGAAAACAATCCAGAAATTGTTCAAGAAAAAAAACAAACAAACAAACAAACTTCTACCTGATTTGAATTTGGTCCATTTTGTATTCAAGATCACCTTCACGATGATATTTTGTACTGGCGCCATTACCCTCCAGTTGTCCTCTAGTATGTCATTTTTTTTCTAATCAGGTGAACAAAGTTGCAGTAAGGCAAGGTTGGTGGTAGGTAGTTGTCCCGGTGGTAAGTGAAAAATGTGTTTGTGTGGCCAAAAACCTCCCCCGTTTTCAAAGTGCCCCATGCTGACATGCAGGTATGCGCCACAGTTCACGCAGTTTTTTCAATACCCTCTCTCAGACGCCACGGGACAAATTGAACTGATTCACCTTGCGGAATGAATTTGCTGTATAAAAGAGTCCAATTTCAAAAAGTAACCAGGAGAGAATGTTTTGGATTTGGTTTATCCCTCAGCAGATGTTTGCTCTGCAGCTTGTCCAGCTCCACTGGAGGTCATCAGGTCAGCTGCTGGGCTGTTTTTAGACCTCAATATCAAAATCAAGTTAAGAAAATGATGGAAATGATGTCATTCAATATAATAATAATAGCCAACTGGCACAACTAAGGATTTGTCATTATTAGCTCAGTCTGTGAAGGGCAGAGACAGGGTTCGTGCTCCTGTCCTGACCACAGCCTAAACTTTTCAACTTGCTGTAAATATGGAGAAAAAAAAAATCCTCTCGAGATAAAACCAGGAAGTATATTTTAATACTGATAGTGTTTGGTTGAAGAGCTGCTGCTGCTGTGCCAGCATTATCTCCATGATTAGATATCCAAATGGGTTTCTGTTGCACAGTCAATATGAATGTGAAATTTCCACATAAGCAAAGTCAGTTTCATTTTACTCAGATAGAACATAATTAAAGTTTAACAGCTTCTATAATAAGTGGCTTATCACTGTGTACTCTTACTGAGAAAATATACAAATCTGTGAATTTATAGCCTAAGCTTGTTTACAGCTTATTTAAATCTTTCCAGCAGAACAACCTCTCATTTGCGTTCTCTGCACACATCTTTTGTTTCCATTTCACTAAGATATGTGAGAACATTACCAGAGCAGCAGGTCTGGCAAGCAGTCCAAACAAGTATGACTCAAAAGTAAAAGTCAACGCTGACCTAAATGACAGAGCCAGATACACTAGACACCAAATGTGAGAATAAAATTGAGTGATTCACTGTGTGACACTCACATGCAGAGCAAAGGTGAAAGGCTGTGGCCCAGTTTCATACTGAAACTGGGCCACAGCCTTTCATTAAATGCAACCTGGTAGAACGAGGTTACAATACAGGATGTATCAGTCATTCATTTTTCCATTCTCCATTTATCGTCAGCTGTCATGGGGTGAAAGACAACCACAGATGCACACATTCACACCTACAGTCACCTTTGAACCAGTTAACCCAATGCCATATTCATTTACGTCTTATGACTCCAGGAGGGAGACACACTGGGATCTTTTCTCATGGGCCCAGGGCTCATGTGTTTTTCTGGAGTTGTTTATATTTTCTGAGTGTATATTGGGCTGGCAGTCCTAGCAGGTGGACTGGATCGCTGCGAGATTACCAGCATACCATATGTTAGAGTGTTTGCCGCAGTTTTGTCGCATGTTACTAACGACCACCTCTGTGATAATCTGTGCGCACATGGTGCATAGATGCAAAGGGATCAGAAACAGGGACCACGGATACTGGGAGAAGACACAGCAGGGGAATCAGGGACGCGAGGATTTATCATGTCTTGTTATTATTTGCTTCGCTGTTGAGGAACTGTTGGAATTCTTTCATTTCCTTTTTCCCCTTCTGTTCCATACTTTAGCGATCAGAACTGTTGTCTGAAGGTCAGGAAAGATGCCCAACGGATTTCTTTTTTCAAATGGAGAAAATATGGCAATGCCATATTGTTCCACTTGATTGATCTATATTATTATTGTTTATTTATTTTAAGTTATTACAAATTGGACAGACAATAAGACAGAAAGAGAGAAAGAGTAACAGTAAATACTAAATATTGGATGTTATTGAGCAGCATGCAAGACCCTCCCTGGGACCAGCTCCCCCACTGGCCCCAGTAGGCACCTCCGCTCCCCAGAATCCACCAAGGCCAGGGGGCTCAGGCCCATCCGGACCAGGGCCTACAGCAGCAGCACAGAGCCCCCAGCCCTGAAGAACCCCGGGAAGCCCACCTAACTCTGCCACAGAAGAAACTATACCCACCCCATCATCCAGTCAGCTACCAGACTACATAAGACAAGACACCCAGGTTGAGTTTATTCTCCACCTGTCCTGTACCTCTCCCTCAGCTGCAGGGTGGACTCCTGGAGAGCAGAGACCTCCTGCAAGGATGTGACAACCTCCCAGCCAGTTGAAGAGGCCTCCATTACCACCGGTGCACCAGAGGCCCCCTGCGCCAGGGCTGGGCACTCGTGCACGCACCCACCCACAACCCCGGTGACACACCAACCAGGACCCAAGCCCCCAGGGCCCACCCACAACCCCAGCCAGAACCCCAGCCCGAGGGAAGAGTGCCCCCGGAACCCGAAGCCTGCCCCAGACCACCCAGGAGCAGCTAGGTTACCATGCCAGTGACCCACGCCCTGCCAGCACAAACCCTCCCCCAGCCCTGCTGCACGCCTACACCAGGAAAATGCTACCCAAGAGCCACCAGAGGCCCAACCAGGATATGACCACAAGCCCCGGGCAGTGCCCTCCAGGGAAAACGTCTCTAGCGAATCTCCAGATGCCCAAGCCCGCACTACCCCCACAACTGTTGGAATTTTTAACTTATTAACTTATTTGTCACTTAAGGTTATCAAACTTGGTCAGCAAGCTGGATGGATACTCTCAGACACAGATGCCAAGTAACAAGTATAAAATCTCACTCATTAAAGCTGAAGCACAGTAAGTCCTGCTGTGTGTCAGACAGAGATATTAAAAGTGCTCCACTGCAAACAAATTGGAGACATTCAGATTAGCAGGGAAGAAGCTTACTGAACAGCTAGTGGCCACATTCACCAATGTGAGCAAGGGGAGCTTTGTGGGCTGGCTCGCTAGGATAGCGTGGTGGTCCTGCGCTTGAATCCGCCTGTTAACTAGGCTCCCACTGTGTGGGCTCTCTACAGCTCTGGTTACCTTATACAGTGCACAACACGTACACTGGGTTGTTTGCTGATGGTTATCGGTCTCTGTGTGTGTCCCAGAACCTCCAGCTGGGATAGGCTCTAGCATTCCATAAATATGAATATCAGGAAAAAATGAATGCATGGTGGAGGAATGGATGAACTGCACTTTTACTGTTGTACTTAACACAGAGGACAGTATATTGGAACATATCAGGGTAGCTGTAGCAAAGGAGGTAGAGCAGGTCATCTACTGATTGGACGGTTGGTAATTCGACCCCCGGCTACTTGCCAAAATATCGTTAGTTGAAATACTGAACCCCACGTTGCTCTCTGACACAAATGGTGGGAAGACTCATAGAGAGCCCATGAATTAAACACTCAGACCTTCAGTTAGTTTGCAATCCAATTTGAAGCACAGATTTTATTGCTGGTGTGGAATGGAAAATTTGTATCTTCCGTTGCGTAATCAGTAAGCACATCTATGCCTTTCATGTGAAGGCAACTCAGGATGATGCAGGATGACTCGATTTATTCAGGTGCTGTCTGATGACGCTCCATTGACTACAGAAGATAATTTCATTCATTCATAATAATGAGCAGCTTTGCTCCTGATAGAGGGTTGAATCAGACTAGCAAACACTCATATACAAATATTTGGTTAAAGTCTGTGAATTCTTTAGAAATACCAGAATTTTTGACAAGATTACTAATATAGTTGTGGTCAAACATTTACATAAACTAGAATGACTGTCATGGTATTATGGAGGGAACACTGATGTTTTTGAACGGGTCTTTTTCCAGTTAAGTAAAGCTCAGTTGAAAGGTTAATTGTTAAGCTTCCCATAACATTCATGCCCATGACGAGTGTGTGCATAATTCTAACCACAAGTGTGATTTCATCATCTAAGCCAAAATGTGTACCTGTTGCACGACTCATTGTGACCATCAGGAAAATCTTTAAAGTTAAACCACAATTTTTTCTCTGAAATTGAATAATAAGGATACATTTTCCCATGTGTATGAGCTCATCTTCAGTAACCATAATCCTTTCTCTGGAATGTCTAATGACTTTTTGGATGATCATGGAAAAGCTGAGTTTAGTTTATCAGGTTTATTTGTCACTTCCTTTTACAGTGTTTTACAATTAATTTCCAGGCAAGAAGAAACTCCTCTGTGATGACTTACTATGACATATACAAAGAAATTATGATTTATCCTGAGCATAGGGGCAGGGGACAGCCCGGTACGTAGAGATCGGAAGGTTGGAGGTCCGAATCCACTAAACGGCTACCCTGAGGTGCCCCTGAGCAAGGTGCCTTCCCTACACAGTGCTCCCTGGGCCCCCAGTGACTGCCCACTGCTTCACTGAGTGAATGGGTTAAATGCAGAGAGGAATTTCCCCACAGGGATCAATAAAGTCTAACATTAGATTAGATTAGAATAATATAATTCAGCCTGACCTCCAAGTTGACCTTGAAGTCATCCAACTGACATCCTTGTCAGATGCTGAAGGCAGGATCCATGATGGGTGAAGCAAGTGTTTTATGCATTATCAATGATTCTGCCTTATTTGGGACCCTTTTCAAGTCACCTTGAGAGTTGAAGACCACCCAACTAAAAAAAAATACCAACATGGCAACATAACGGGACTACGCAAAGCAGTGGATGACAGCATGGTAGCTATACTGGTCTTTTATACTGGGCCACCACTACAGAAGTTCAAGAATCAGTTCTCTGCTGGTTTTCAGCAACAATGACCAAAAACCAAATGAAAACAAAAATAAACAATAAATAAATGCATTTAAGGGATGAGCTGAAAATGCACAGAAGTCCACTGTTCTTTTACGAGGTAATAAATAATAATGTTCTCACCTATTGTGAAACCAACTCCTAATTTGAATGCTAGCTTCCGCTTCACCTGGTTATCTGCAGCTGCTATTTTCAGGCTGTTCCCAGGAAGTCTCTTTCTCACCATTTGCACATGTAAATGGTGACAGACTCTGGTGCTTTGGATAGCTTTTCTACTCAGTTTGGGCCTTTCTTACTTTCACTAGCCGGGCCCACGTCCTCATTTTAGGTTTGACAGCGTTTTAGTAGGTAAAGGTGATGCTTTGACATGAACTGAGCTGCGGTTTGGGGAAGGCCTCGAAGGGGACTGCGACGGCTCCCGGGCCTGGCAGATCCCCGTGTACTAAATAGCAGTGAAGAAGTTGAACAATGGAGAACAAGTAGGGGGGGAGGGTGGGGCACGTAAATGTACAGCTTGCAGAACTGGGGGAGCCTATATAGAAGACAGTTGGAAGGAGCCTGTTTGGAGGCGCAGTCCCGCTCCTGAAATTCCGATACATAATCTCCAAATAAGGCTAAGTCATACACACACACCTTTTTCTTTCTTTTACATTCACGCACTCAAATGCTGATGGATGCATCTCAGGGGCAACTCGAGGTTCAGTATCCTTCCCACCAACTCTCCCATAGCTACCCTAAAAATGTGCATCTGCAGTTTTCCTATGATCCCGAAACCTGCGCCAAACACAGAGTGCAGAAAACCATTGTTCTAATACTTGTGACCTGAGTACATCTCGGCTGACATAGCCAACCGAACGAAAAAAATTGCAACCTAACGACATAAAGAAGAAAAAAAAAACGTAAGCATTGTTTTGACTGCAAACAGAGCAGCAGGAGCACTGGTGCTTTTTACACTGACAGAGAACATAAATCAACTTTAAGAAAAATGAAAAAACTTCCCAGAGTGTCTGGAATGTTTTTGTAGTAATTTGTAGTGTCATCTTTCCTCTGAATGTCGTGTAAACCTCATCCTGCCTAGTTTGTGGTTTCTTGCAGCTGCAAGAAGAAAACAATTGTGTGAATATATCTGTTGTGTGCAGTCCTCGTGTGTCACAGGGAAGGCTGCTTTGACTATTCATTTAACCTAATACCTTGTGTTACAAGTAGCTTGTGTTGGAAAAGATATGTCGGCCTCCCTTCATTGTGTCTGTGTGACGTTTCTGTTTCCACATGAATCAGACCATCAAAGAAAGAAAATGTTCACACAAGGTCAAGTAAATATCTGTGGGGTTTTTACAAGTGTTATGTGTCATTAATGCCCCAACAAACGACATTTTGAGGAAATGACGTGGATCCCACACGTCTCAGTCATGAAATGTCATACTTACTTCAGTTCTTTATTTCAGGACCTTGGACAGATCAAGTCCAGTTTTCGCCCCTGAAATCATCTTTTGTTTAGTCACTTTAAAAACATTTGATCTCATCACTGATTTACGTCATTTATTTTTACAAACCAACCAACGCAGTTACACAGGACATGATGTGGCCTCCTGGTGATTCAAGATTTTAAACCGTTTCAATAAATGTCTGTATTGTCATCTTCTTTTCATCTTTTCTGCACTGCAATGTCTAGATGTTTAAGAAAACAATAGTTTTACTGACATATTTCAAAACCTACTGAAAATGAAGCAGTTTTGTTTAGTTAATCTCGCTAACACACAGTGCTAACTGTTTTACAGTTAATAACAGCAGCACTGCTCCACAGCTCTGACATGTGATAACTCACAGTGGATCACACTGGGTCAGATCTTATTTTTAAAATGACTGAATCACACAGCTCAGACTTGACCAGGCGCTTTTTGGTCAGGACTTGATTTAATGCACTTATGATATAGCAAGAAAAACAGTTTAATGGCTGTTTGGCGCCATCTAGTGACTGATTCAAATGCACACAACAAATTAACAAATCGTTTTGTTGAATTTAGGTTGAATATAATCACTCCAACGCAGGAGGTGGGGGCTGTCTGCTACGACTCCAGAGGCCATAAAACACTGGAAATCATACTTATGTGCAAACAGATGATAAAATGAGCTCATAAGGACAAAAGCAATCACCTCATGAGGTTCTAATCCCCGAGTACATCTCACATGTGGCAGACGGACCCAAATCCCGAGTTAGGAAACAAAGTAAACAACAAAAAACAACCTCTGTTAGGCAGAGAAATAAAGCAAAAGCTGGATCACAATTCTTCTCTCATTGTTCTCTTAACGGACACCTGAACAAAGAAAAGCAGGACTTAAATACTCACACTGAGGCCCAGCTGGGGTAATGAGGAACAGCTGACACAAAGGAGACAAGGCAAGTCAAATTAAACACAAGCTACGAGATGCACGACTTACCGGAATAAACAGGAAACAACGTAACAAAGATACTCCTAACACAGCGACGACGGCTTGACAACGATATATGAGACGCCGCTGCAGAAAGTATAATAAATGCAAAGATTACAACCTAGTTTAGAAAATAAACAGATGGTTTTTAAAAGCACTCACTCGTAGGCATCCATCAGTGCCTCATCACGCAGCTGCAATAAGAGTTTTAACAAACTAAGAAGTTTCGATTACGAAGTTCACAAAATCATTTCAGTTAGTTTAGCTTTTTTTCAAAAGTGTAGTTTTTCTCCTTATTTTTGTTGTTGTTTGCAGAATACAATTTATCCCACCCGCTAACAAAAGCTGTGAAGAAGAGATCATCAGTCTCGTCCACTTCAACTGCCAGCAGTCTGATGTTATGTCGGATCAGTGTATGTTACAAACAGAATGATGCTTTTCCTGCTTCAGAAATTTTGACATTTAGACCTTAGATTAAATTATATTGTACTTTATTTTGTTCTTGTTCCAATGTCTGCATCCATTTAACCACTGATACTCGTCTTTTTTTTGCTAGCATTATGATGGGTGTGTTGTTGCTGCAACGTCATAATTATTGCCACATGTCTGTGACTCTGGAACAAGAAATCAGCGGGAGAACTTTGCCTTTTGATCAGGGAATCAGGGGACAAAGTCAGTGTGAGGAGCAGAGTGTGTGTGTGTGTGTGTGTGTTTAGACATCTTTGCGGGGAAAAGAATTAGGAACGTTATCATACTGCTCACTCGTGAGGACTAAAGTGGCTGTCCTCATGAGCACTTTTGAGACTCAAATGTGGTTTTAGTGTCAGGGTAATAGTTAGGGTTAAGGTTAGTTTATTTATACCTGTAGGTAAATGGCCATTTTTTTATACAGAGAATAACATATAGCGCTTTACTAGTCCTAAGGACTAGTAAAGCATCCTTAGGGACACCCCTGGGGCGCACTGACAGAAGCGAGGCTGCTGGACACTGGCGCCACCGGGCCCTCTGACCACCACCAGTAGGCAACGGGTGAAGTGTCTTGCCCAAGGACACAACGACCGAGACTGTCCAAGCCGGGACTCGAACCAGCAACCTTCCGATTACAAGGCGAACTCCCAACTCTTGAGCCACGATCGCCACATGTAAATTTGCTTTACACAAAAATGATAGCATTCAGCATCCCTTCACAAAACACACACGTCTATTTACACCTGACAGACAGAAGGAAAATCGACGAGCAGAAGTCCCTCTACTCTCCACATGAATCAGGTTCAGTAGAGTCGAAAGTGCGTCCACTCCTCTATTGGGCCGATATGCAAATTACATTCGATCTCTTTCATAATCACATTTCTGATGATTTTTTATTTTTAGATTTAGGAACAGGAAGCATGATGGGTTTGTAGCATAAACCTATTCGCTGGAACGTTCAAGACAACGTTCAACTACACAGCAAAAAGCACCAAGCAGGCAAAGTTCTTTATGTTTCTCGTGCACGGGGCAGAACTGGACAAACCCCGTTCCTTCGCTTGACCCCAGTCGCTCTCGTCCGCTCCCTCATAACATTGCTCTTTTATTGAGGTTACATGAATACGCATAGGTTCATTAACATATGATGTATACATACAAACAAAGAGTACCTTGCCTGTGCGTTGTGTAAGTATGTGTGTGTGTGGGGGTCAGAATGTGACCCCATAAAGTCTTCCCTAAACCTGCTGGTCTGGAAGTCCAGCAGTTCATCTAAACAAAAGGCGCTTAGACTAAAACAGATACAGATGTTTATCCTACCATGAAACAATAAGAGCAGGGACGACCTCTCTCGTGACCCCAGAGTCTGAGTGTGCATGCCAGAACACTCTGGGAGGCACGCACAGTCTTTACAGACTGCTAAGGATCAAACCTCTATCAATATGCAATTGATTATAAAACTGAGCATATATGAGTAAATATTTCTAAGCATAAATGACAATCAACCATATAAACCTAACAAACCATGACAGTTCTTTCCAAAGTGAGGAAAGGATTGATTAAAAATAACCTGAAATATTCGACTGAGTTCTTTAGAACAAGATTTAATCAGCCAGCCACTAGTGTTATCAGGACCCTGGCTCGTCTTTACGTTAAATGCATGAAAGGCCTTTTGGATATCTCTGAGTTTAATGATAAAGTGCTGAGTATCTTTCTGTTTCTGTTCCAAAATATTCTTGCTAAAATCAGAAGAACATATTCAAGGCATCTGCAAAATCTCTGTCTGAATTAAAACCGTCTAAAATGATCCGACTGCTGCTCTTGGGATTTTGAAGCCCTGCTATTTTTTGCAGAAAATTTGTTTTGTGTGTGTGTGCGTGTTGCCTTGAAGGATTGAAGGCCTTCGACACAATCTTCTCTTAGGGTGGCTGTATCTCAGGAGGCAGAGCAGGTGTTAGCCTGATACTAACCCTGCAGAGCTGCTCGGTATCATCAGCGTATGAATGACTGTGAAGGTAGAAAGCACCTGTGTCGAAAAAGCTCTGAAAAACTATTTGTGTGCACAGGTGAATGAGGCAAGTGTTGTATAACAAGCAGTCCATTTAACATCTTACGTTTGGACTGGTGTCGCCTCTTCACTGCTCAGACTGTAACTGGTGTACCAGTCAGTGCATATACTGGTACACGGCTGTGTACAGCTCCACTGTTCATGAAAATAAAACTAACAATGTCACTAATATGTGCCATGCTAGAGCAGCTGTACTACCTGTGCAGCCTGAGGGACTTGCAGGTATCGTCTGTCTTTTTATTATTATTATTTCGTTTAGACTGGTGAAGTTAAAGAAAGCGACTGTGCAGCAGCAACTGGACGCCAGGTGTCCCCAGTCTCCCATTTTTCGCAGCAAGGGGAATCCTGCTGGAAAGAAGGGCTGACTGGAGTGTGTGAAGAAGTGCGTCCGCATGAGTTGTTTTCACACACACACACGCCACTTTCGGGTACTTTTCAAACTGAAACTACTTTTAATCCATTTTTAAACTCCTCCGGGTTTCCTTCAGCCGCAGTAATGCAGACGTAAAGTCAGAGTGTGTGTAGGCATGTAGGAATGGATGAAGACAGTTGCAATTAGGAAAGCAGGGTGGCGACAGGTAGCCAAAGATAAGGGAAGAAAACGGGACTACACCTTTACCGCATTACTCGCCGCTTCCATCGGTGGAAGTTCCGCACAGCAGCCGCCTTTCTTCTCGGGTCTGCCCGCTTCTCCTGAACTCTCCAGCGGATTCCTCTTGGGTGTTTACTCCGGCACAATCATGTCTGAGGAAACAACGGATTTCCCTAACGAACTGTTCGGTAAGGTTACGGTAGCGGGGATTCGTGTTTACGCCAGCTGACCGACGCGTGCGCTGCGCTGTTATTGCCCTCAAAATAAAATAAAAAAGTTTGGAGTTCGTCGAAATGTTTTGACGTGGCTCAGCTGGCTCAGACGTCTTTTAGCTGCAATGATTTAAAGGGAGCAGCGCCATGTAAAACTTAACGCACTGATCTGATAGCGGTGACGTTGTGTTTTTACTCGCTTTTAAAATCACTGCGAGTCACTTTGAGACTCTCAGAAGTTACGTAGAAGTTGAAGTTTTCTAAATATACGAGTGTTTGCTACAATTCTGGGCCAGTGTTCTGGAAATAATAACGTGATTCAACTGAAGGCAACGAGCTCATATTAAAACACACTAACTTCAGTAAACAACAGCTACACTGTCCTGCTAGTACTGGATCACACTGGTTGGGCCTTTTATTAACAGGTGAAATCATCTCTGGTTTTCATTTGTCCATTTCTGTAAAAATAAAAAAGTCATTTTCATGCCCTGGGGCTTTGGCTGGCTACCTGAGAGTCTCAACTCTGCTGCCACTTCCTTATCTGAAGTGGGGGAGAGGAGAGGGGTGTGTCTGTGAAATTCCTTTGGATTGTGGGATATTATCAACACAGACTGCCTGGATGACTGAGTGTCAAAAAAGAAGTGTAAATCACTGCATTTAGCTGGAGAGAGTAGCCTGAACTGAAATAAAACACCTTGCTGATACAGCCAGACAGCTGCAGGTCCATGTGTTTGACCTACATTGACTTCTGCAGGCTGATGTTGGACTGAAGCCACCTGCAACCTATTTTAGAACCAGTGTCTTACTTACTGACAGTTTTAGAGACAGCGGTGGGCCGTGAGGGTGGAGAGGCCGATTAAGGAAAAGCTTGAAAAACCATGAGGTCTTTCTATTTATTAGCTCAGCATTAGCAGACTCAGATACTGCGTGATGAAGCTGACTCACTACCCCGTGCTCTCTGTTACGGTGTCTGCAGACCAGTCTCACACTGTATGTCTGCGCTGACTGATGAATGGGGCTTTTTGTTGGCAGCCCTGCTGTTGGTTTTAACAGGACGGGCTGACCTGATGCTGCTCGTCGTCGGTAATTTAAAACTAGGAGGGAAAAAAGCTTATCGGCAGCGCTCGTTAGGCCTGACCTTTGTGTGCACAGAGACTGAACTAATGAAAAGTGAGGAGGATCAGATGCTGGGTGATTACATGCCAAAAGCTGTGTGAGAAAGTTCAGCAAATATACGGACACCCATTCATTTCTTGTCTAATTTTTAAGCAGTCAATTTTAAAAATAAATGACTAGAACCCATATGAAAGTAGACACAGTCCATCTAATACCCCAAAATGCCAGTAGCTCAGCATTTCAGAGCCACATATATCCCTCAGAAGTTGGTAGAGATTAAAAGCATTGCTGACAAAGAGAGACTGCCAGACTTTTATTTAAGAAGTGGCCAGAAATACACCAAAAAGTATCAGGTTAGGCAGCTTTGTCTTTACATTCAGGTGTTGTTATACTCCCATTCCCACAGGTTATTTTAAAGAGCTGTACTAGGACATGTTACAGTACAAGTCCTGTTAAAGTGGCAACAAGTCAGCTTGTGGAATCTCTTCACTGCTAGATATTCCATAATCAGCTGGCATTATTGCAAACCAGAAGGGTTTAGGAGCCACAAAGGTCATGTAAAGTTACAGAGCGAGGTCACTGAGGTGCATAGAGCGTAAACGTCACCAGGACTCTGCTGACTCATCAGCATTAACATCAGCACAAAAACTGTGCACCGGGAGCTTCGTGGCATGAGCTTCTACAGCCCAGCCTCCTGTAGGCGTGACGTGCAGAGCCGGCACCTGTGTCCATAGCTTCGATGTCTCTAAATGTGAGCTTGTGCTGTCTTATAACTTCTGGCTGTGTAAAGAAGTCACAACCAACAGTTCAGGTTCAAAGCAGGAACTGTGATTTAAGTCAAAGACAAAACGAGTCTCAAGCCTCTCAAATCATAAATGAGAATCTGGAAGAATTAATTGTATAAAGGATATAAAGGATGAAGCCGTCTGCACAGCATTTATTGGACTTTCAGAAAATAGTAAAGACTGAATTTCTGCCAGTGTGAAGTGTAACTGGAGAGTGAGAGCAGACGTTTGTTTAGATTCGGCATGTCGCAGGTTGTTACTCTACACTAATTAGTCTGCTGGGAAGTGGAACGTGTTTTTTATAGGAGCGGGTTGGACATGTGTTTCTGATCAGCCTCCACGCTGCTTCATGCTCTAATGTTTTGATCCTCCTCATGACCTCATCGTGTGTCTGGGTGGAGGACAGCATGAAGGCGGACCCGCGCTTTTTTACTTATTAAGACTCCTGCACACAGCACAGCGTCGCTCGTTTCTCCTCGTCTCACCCTCGTCTCACCCTCGTCTCACCCTCGTCTTTTACCCGATGCTTCACTCTCTGCGTTCCAGCTTCTTCACCCTCGTTCTTTCTTCGTGTCCCTGGATTTCCACACCAATACTAAAACCACATACAGACTTTACGGGTAAACCATTAACAAACCACTACTGGTTCCATCAGGGAGATCAGATGTGGTACATGCTGTGAGCAAATAAGATGTAAGGCAGTCACACTCGGTAAAACAGCACTGAGAGGGAATAACTAAGGAGTAAAATAAATATTTCTGGTGAAAAGCAAGTCCTTCGAGTTCTTGTATGTTCTGATTACAGGAAGCTCCAAGTTATAATGGATGTGGAAAAGCTTTGACTGGATTTTTCTCCACAGAAGTGCCACCAACCAAAGTGCACTGCACATAAATGAAAGGAACCGTTTTTGATCAGCATTAGGTCAGTCAAACTTCTCGGAGATCGATCTGCTCAGTTAAATAGCAGAGGAGGTTGTTAATGACATGAACAACTGGTGCACTAGAGGGGCAACGATGAGACCTCCCCAAACACGTTCATATTATCACAGCTGGATGCCACTGACGTTTTTCCCTACTTATTTTTTCAGACTGTTTTTCCTGTAGTGTTGCATTTGGTTAGAGTCAGTGTCACTACAGGTAGCATGAGCCGATACCTGGACCCTACAATGTTGCACAGGGTAGTCCTGATGCACCATCCTGAAGGTTTGTCTCGGCACAGTCTCAAGAGCCTGGAGGAAATCCCAGGAGACATGCAGTTACTCCAGAGAGCTGAACAAGGCTGTAGAAGACCCTTAGCCCATCAGGAGGACTTATGAGTGAGCATGCAGGGACAGTCTGAGCGCTGCCAGAGCTACAAAATGACCTCCATCAGGCTACTGGTGTGAATGTTTCTCACCAAACAATCAGAAACAGGCTTCACCAGGGTGGCCTGAGGGCCTATTGGGGTCCCTATGCTCACTATCTGGCACCATAGAGCGCAGTTGGCATTTAGAATACAAGACCAGAATTGGCAGGTCCACCAATGGTGCCCTGTGCTTCTCACAGGGACACATAGCCCTTTTCAGGCTAGCCAACAGCAGCCTGATTGCCTTCAGGTACTGGGATGTCAGACCCTACACTGGCACACTGGGCCCTGGGTTCCTCCTGGCCCTCGACAGTGCCCGGCCTCATGTGTATGCAGACAGGAACTGCTGACTGGCTTAAATCCATCCTTTCTCAGCACAAACCTCTAGAATCCATCTTGTAATGCTAGTCTAAATTCTAGAAGGCATTCATCGGTCTTACGTACGTATTAGTGACCTGGTTTGAGCCGGCCATACAAAATATCATTTGGTGTGATTTGTCCTTCTTTTGGTGCGCATGGCCCGCCCGTCTCCGTCGATGCTGACAAAGCAAGAGATTGATGCTCAGGGAACCGTCCTGCTCCAGCACAGCTGCGGTGGCGACCTCGTCGTTCAGTATTCATAATAGGAAGCAAAGGTGAAAGCTTTCTATGTGATTCCTTTATGTAGACATATAGTTGTTTAACAGAGAGCTTCATTTCTAACGTTTCTATTCTCGCTCTTTGTACTGTGGAGAAACTCGATGTTCATCATGAGCATCATGCAGCTTCTTAAACAAATGAAATCATTTGCATGATAATCTGGAAGTGATTCCAGTTCAGTGAAGGATGAGTTTCTCGTAAAGAAAAGGACACTCTGCATTTACGCTCAGCCTGTCGACACTAAACCCTCGTAAATAAAAACACGTTCTGAGTGACTGATTATTTTTTCTGCGTGCATAAAAAAATGATAGCTACAGGCTGTTAAATGTTTGGTGTTGTGTTCGCGGTGCAGCCTTCCATCACTCATGTTTCCCTCTGCAGCTCATTAACTTTTGTCTGCTCTCTCCTGTAGAGAGACAACAAGATGCAGGTTGACACATAATTTGTGTTTTAATGATTGCAAACCACAACTCAGTTTGCAGCATAAAGACGTTTTTTTCTTTTCTTTTTTTTAAACATTTATTTATTGGTTTTAACCGGTTTTACATGATGCACCGTGAGCTAAAGAAAAAATAAAAAAACACTAAATAAGCAAACTAAGAACCCCTTTTTAAAAACACTAATGATCTGGTTAGAAACACATAACTACTTGGGAGAAATGATCCAACTGTCTCGGTTTACTCCGGCATTTGGAAATAACAGCTTTCCTCCTGGTAGGGCGGATGCAGGTTTTAAATTTTGGTTCGATCAACGTATAAGAAAAGTGTCTGATATAGTTAGGAATAATACTCTTATGTCTTTTGAACAACTTAGAAGTACTTTTTCTATTCCTGTCAAACATTTTTTTAAATTTCTTCAATTAAGAAATTTTATCTCAACCACACAAGGTGACAGCTTAGAAATCCCCTCCTCCTCCTCTCTAGAGAGCACAGTTATAAAGCATCTAAATGGGAGAGGCCGAGTTTCTGCATTGTACAAATTATTTATGGAAAATTCCAAAGAATCAACACAGTCTATTTTAGAGGCTTGGAGGAAAGATTTGCAAATGGATATATCTGATGATGAGTGCTATAAATCATGCTCCTTGGCCCAGAGTCAGACAATCTCGACTACTTCAATATAAATGTTTAACAAGACAATATATTTCACTGTATATGGGAGTGTCCACAGGTGAAAATCTTTTGGGAAAAGGTAATAAATCTGTTGAGTCAAATTATTGGTGATGTGATCCATGTGGACTTAACAGCCTGAAACTCTAACTTGATTTGTGTATCTGTCCTTCCCTTTTGTCATGGTTTGCTTTGTTTTTGTTTCTATTGTTATGTTGTTTCTGTTGTTCTTGTGGGTTTGTTTTTATTTATTTATTTTTACTTTATACGTTTTTTTTCTTTTAATTATTTCTTTATGTTTTAAGACCATCTCAGAACACAATTCTTCATTAGTAAACAAGACGTGTTAATCTGACCTGAAAGCATCTGCAGGCCACCAAATCTCCCATCCTCCTATTGTTGTGTAACACGTTGTAATGTGGTCCCTCCAGCTGTTCTGGTGTCAATTGTCCTGAGTTTTTGTGTGTTTGTAGAGAGTGTGCGGGAGGCGGTGGGGCGCAGGGTGAAGCTGACCCTGAGGCAGAAAGTCCAGCTGGAGGTCAAAGGTGACAAGGTGGAAAACAGAGTGCTGGTAAGTGACAGCTGTTTAGTGCTTTTTACTGTAACCATGTGTACTCACAGTTGTTGTTAAACTTTTGTTTTTGTGCCCTTTTTGGCAGCAGGGATGTTATATGTGATAGGTGGGAAGCAGGAAGTGTCACTGCTCTTAACCCTGGAAAACACAGTAAGCTGAGTGTGTGTGTGGGCATGTTGCTGGAGCGGGAAGGTGATGAAGCAGGAAGTGCAGGCTGAAGGTTTATCGCCACACGCAGCAGTTTGTATGTCTGTAGGAATTCATCTTCTTCCCATCTCAATGCTTACTCAGTATTCATTTGAATAAACAAAATACAAAAGGGTGCTCTCAAATACTCCAGATGTCGTGCGAGGAGCGCTGCACAGGCAGTGTTTTTGTGGTCATTTTGGTTTTTTAGTTGCCTCGACGCGACTGTAGATTAGCAGCAGCCGGTGACTGATGAAGACCAGCGAGGAAGGATCGGTGCCATTTTTTTGAATGTTTGAGTGTTTATATATCACAACAGAGCAACCCGCACCTTTAAAATGAAACTTCTATCAGCAGTCTTGGTTCTGATATTGTGAGGTTTTCTCGTCAGCTCGTGTGCGGTTGTTAAATATTTTGTGTGCAGCAGCAGCAGCTCGTCCGTCGGGAGCTGCTGCTGCTGCTCTGAGTCACGTTGGGAGTGCTTCCTTGTTTGGGTTCGGCTTCTCTGCAGCTCTACAATCTTTAAAAAGTGTAAAAAGCGATGCACAGCTTTTCCTCTGTTTTCAAAATGAGCAGCCATTCTGAAACTTTTGTTTTGATTAGCGATGTCGGAGCAAACAAAAGAAGGAATGTTGCTTAAGTTGCTTAATTGCAGGGTGGACGTTGTGAAATGGGCCTCATGGTCGAAGTTGAAGAGGTGTTGGTAGAGCTTGATATCAGAGCTCTGTGGTGCTGCTGTTTCATGCCAGGCTGGAAAGCACCTCCTTACGGACACGGCTTCGTGAGTGGCGACATTGTCGTGCAGAAACAGGAAAGGAAATACCTCAAACGTTTGGCACCAAGTTGAAAGCAAAATATCGTTATGATGAACTTTGTTTTGATTGAACAAGCTGTGCTAAGATGACGGGCTGATATTTACAGTTTAACCACTCAGGGGTTTTTTACCTGCAAGCCTCATTTGTACGAGCGCCGTTTTCCTTTTCTTTGTGTTCTTTTGTGTAATCATGGAAGAATTTCCACACATACTGGGGAAGTCCTGAAATGAGGAAGTGGTGCAGAAATGAGGACTGATTGTTGGAACTTTTTGTTTGGTGATGTTGCTGCAAATATGATGCAGCAAAAGTAAAACTCTTATGAACTGTTGGAAGACGCAGCGCAGGGATAGGTGGGTGTTACCGGGGTATCTGGTTTCACCTAACTGCAGGTTTGTGTGAGTGTGGGAATAAGAACAGACAAATGAGTATCACCACTTCTGCTTAAAGCTCGTCCGCTCAGCTCAGGAAGTGCATTCAAGCTCATTTCATTTTTAGTCTTTAACACACTTGTGTTTTCCTTTGGCCACATACCACGGCTCTGCAGCTCCTGTCAGGACTTGACTGAAGCAACCCACTCACAGCCACAGGGTGTTGGGAAACACACACCACATTCCACAGCTGTATATCAGCAGTTCTACCCTATAGCTATAACTTCTTGAAATGAGCCAGCGTGCTCAGTGTTTCGCGATAAAGCGTCCGGCTGGGTTTCTTTTCATTTGTGGAAATTAAAGTAAAAAACACATTTTTCTCCTGAACTCCAACCCAGTGAACGTGAATGTGTGTCTGCGTCCTGCATGTCAACACCAGGAATGAGTTTGTTTGTGAAGATGTGGGTCTGTAGTTTACCTTTGTGAAACCACTACAGCTGAACGTTCACACTGTCGATGTCTTTTGCACCCACTTCAATCGTCACTGACTCCAAACTATGAAGGAAACGTGTCTGAGCTGACACACAAAAGCTACAGATTATAATTTTATCTATTTGTAATATTTGGGTCTCAGGACTGAGTGCTGGTGACCACCTAAATGTGCCCTCCATATCCACACGACACCAGTTTGTGTGCAGATTATTTTATTTGTTACAACTAAAAATTGATCATTTCATCTCAATTAATAGATTTTTTAAAATATTTTTTGTGCCTTTCGCACAAAAGGCAGCGTTTGAACATGAATATCTTAAAGACTGTTAAAGATAAAAGCTCAGGATGAAGCTGCAGGCTTCGACAGCACTTCGATGCACTCTGGTTCAGACGCTTTGCATCTGATTTCTCTTCCCTAGTCTGCTTACGTGGACTTACTCACCTGCTCACTGCAGCTCGTCTGCAGAACACCTGAAACAGGCCCGCCCCTCGGTCCATCGTCTGAGACAGTCGTATCTTCTTGGCTCGCCTCTGGCATTAGCAGATGTGACCTCACTAAACTGTAGGCGCCACAGCTGGCTCGGCCTCCTGTGGCGTACAGCTCGCTTTCGCTGCCCCACTTTGTTTCCTATAAAATCGTTGCAGTGAAAGTGTGATTACAAGGACCATTTACATCCCCACCATTTCACACCATAATTCATCAAACGTCTCAAAAATAAGTCACTAATTTTGTCTGTAGGAGTCTGGCTAAGGCCGAGCGAGCAGCCGTAATGCGCACTTGCTCCCCGCCAGGATTGAGGTTCAACACGTGGTGAAAGATAATGTGTATTATTATCCCACTGGGCTAAAAACCCTCTCCAGAAGCCGGCGCTGCTGCCAGCTTCTCTGTGAGGGAGAATACACAAAGCTGTTGGGACCAAAGGCCCAGAGGGACTGCTGCTCACATTTAGACCGAAAATGACTAAATTTCCTTTATTCTATTTATTTAGTTTTTCATGTGTAACATCATCAACGCCACAATTACAGTTTCTAAACTGCTCTTCCAACCGCAGGGAGTCCATTTGAATTCTTTTTCATTTTTTCTTCTTGTTGTTATCATTATTATTATTGATGCATGAAAACACTTTTTTGCCTGTTTTATTTAAGGGTGATTTCTTGTTGGGCGCTGATTGTACTCCATGACAGACAGCTGGAAACTCAGTGGCCAAGCTGTTCTTTGGGTGGATGCGTACACTGTAGTGCAGATGAGTCCACGTGGTCACTAAAGCAGGCGGGCACACAGATGTCCTCGCTGTCCACAGTCAGACCCCAGGATTTAGGCTGAACAGTTGCTGGCTGTGTGGTAGATGACTGTAGAGCGTGTAGAATAACCGTATGGATGTGTGGTTAAATGTGTAGTCCAAAGCACTGAGCGTTCATTCATTTAAAAAGAAAAGTCTTCCACATGTTTTCATTCATGTCAGAAAGCACAAACTCAGTTTCTTCATCCTGATCTGTTGACCGTTGTCTGTCTTTGTCCTCAGGCTTTGGCTTCACATCGAGCCTTTCTGCTCACAGCACGAGTCCCCTCTAAGGTTAGTGACCCCGTTCATCTCCACACTTTTTATTTCAGTCTTTGTCTTTGTGTTTTGTGCTAAGTTGCAGTCTTTAACACGCTGAATGTCAGCCCGTTCGATCGGCCACTGTCACAGAGAGCGTTTTGACTGGAGGGCAGCCTCGCCCCGAGCGTGACTACAGACTGTAATAATCTGTATTTCATCACAAAGTACAGCTATGTTTGTTATTAGTCACACATTATCTCCAAACACACCTTTGTTTTTGGGCACTTGGCTGTGTGTTAACAGGATGTGTTTAACTATTATACTTTGGGGTGTTTCGATCACATGATTTGCCGAGCTTCCATGTTTGCTAATTATCCTCCTTTTCATCCCAGACAGCTCCAGCACAGGTGGAGGTTAAACAAACACTATGGTTCCCTGATGAAACACATTACCTTTCATGCATGTGCTCATGGTTTTTATTGGTCATATCGAACGTTACAAACCCACATCTTTGCTTGATTTCTCCGTATGTCTGAATTGTCGCGTCGCTTCTCCCCGTTCGCTCGCTGTTTCCTGCATGTGCCTCTCTACACAGTTGAGCAGGTCTCAGCACCATATGGAGACATTTGATAGTTTTACCCACAATGCAGCTGTGAGAAATCAGCCTGTGGGAAAGAAAAACAGTGACAGGAAGAAAAGTTCGACCTAGAGGGCGAGAGGCAGGGACGGAGAGGAAAAACATTCTGGAAAGAGCAGAAAAGTAAAGATGAACTATTTTCTTGAAGTCTTCAGACAAGGAAAGATACGAGGGATCGTGAAATGTTTACGCTGCTTTATTTTTAGGCTGCCTGGGCACGATACGGAAGAGCAAACGTGACGTAAAACTAAAGAAAACCCCCCGTACTCTATCCCAAAACCCATTTTCAGCTGAATCCTGAATCTTTGTGTTTCCTTGTTTTAAGTTTAATAAACTGTTTTTAGAACTTCCGGCTCATCACAGTTCTGTATAATTAAAAAAGAGAAGTAGGTCTGTGGTTAAACACAGTTTCCACGATGCTTCCTTTTTGGTAGCATCTATTTTCATTGCTCCCTGGTGACTCTCGAGGGTTTTTTTTCTTTTTTGGGGGCTTCTCAGCAATGAGTGAGTGAATCAGGCCAGACAGAGACATAAAGTCTGATTCAAAGTGAAACTGAGTCCTGGGACTTTGCTCAAACTAAAACTAAATGGCTCCAGAATGTCAAACACAGAATCGTGACCCCAGAAACGATGTATATGTTGGAAATATGGCGCATAATCATGGAAATCTCAGTCATATACGGTGTATAGAGGAAGATCTAAGACGAACACAGATGAACAGATCCCTGCTACTCAGTGCAAACTGACAAAGTAATAAAGTAATCACATTTTCCTCGCGTCTCGGTAATGTCACCATATTATTTGTCAGATAATTTCATTAATGCAAACACCAGCACCGTTAACGAGAAGCATTGATCAGCACTTTTGTTTACATGTGTTTTTTATAAGAAATCAGAACAAAATAACTGAATAGACTGATTACGTTTGTCTCTGTATTTTTGTTTAAGAGGATTTCATTGCTACCACAGTACAAACACAGTGGAGAGGTCCACTTTAGTGCCTCGCTGGAGCTTTGAGCCTCAGCTGTATCCCAGCTGATGAGCTGCTGTGAAGTCGGACAGTCTGCGAGGACGGACTCGCCTCTGGAGCCAGCTTTAAGGGGGCGTCAGAGTGTTCTGGCTCTGTGATTTTGGATCTGTGTTGCCAGTTGACGTTAATAGTTGCGTCATCACTATTGTTTTATTTAAGGTTGTTTTACGTTGTGCAATCGTTGCTGTTGGGGATTCCCTTATGACGGGATAATTGTTTAGTCTAAGCAAATGTTGTCTTTGATTATCAAATGACTGAAATAAGACTTTGTAGTTCAATGAGTTTAAAGCAGGCACTTTGTTAGCCGAGCGACTTTATTGGAAGCCACAGTAGAGGCCCCGTGTTTAAAATGAGTAAATTATGACTGAAATTACGTATCACGCCTGTAAAAAGCAGAGTTTAACTTATTTGAAGTTTCTTTAATCAAAGTTTGGACCTGTGGAGGACCGACTGCGCTTTTGTTTGTCCGGGTTAATCCGGTTACCCGACTGAACAGAGCTCCTCAGATCAAAGTTGTCGGTCTTTTCGTGACACATTTAAAACCTTCCTTGTTTTAAAAACACGTTATCATGATGAGTTGCGATGTTCAGAAACACGAGTGAACCTTAGAGGCTGCAACGTGTTTCAGCTCCGCCAGCTGACCCCTGATCTGTTGTTCCACAGTGGGCCAGCGGTTTTTCTAACTGTGTAGGAAGAGAGTGGAACAGAGGGCGGTTTGTTCCTCGGTGTGTACTGTCCCAGCCCAGAGAGGCAGCGGGGAGGGGGGGGAGACAATGGAGGAATTTAACAGCTGGTGAGGAGGGCAGGGAGGGGGCACGGCTCGCCCTCTCGCTCTGCTTTTCGCTTCGTTTCTTATTGATTTCTTCTACTCGGGCAAAGTCCAAACCGTCCTCTCTTCCGCCCTCCTCCCCCTCTCGCTCTGCATCGCGCCTCTTCATCGTCTGACAGCTCTCCGGTCACTCCATCTCTTTCGCTTTCTTTTTCCGCCTCCCCCCTTCGCCCCCGCCATCGTTGTTGTGCTTCTTCCTCTTTTCCTCAGTCACACTTGTTCTTTTTGGCAGCGACCGCACATTATTTTTACTCTCTCTCTGGATTCAAAGGGAAGCGAGTGTGAGGCTCTGCTCCAGACATTTGTTCTGCAGACTATTTGTAGCCTGTGTTTTTTACATTCCTGTAGTCTCGCTGATTTTTCTTCTTGCTCCTCTCTTCAGGGTTTGTTCAGTAGCAATAATAACCCGCCTCGTATCGGCACTGCACGCTCTGTCCATCATGGAAAAGCATTTAAGAAATTCCTCACTGGAGAATTGTTGATAGTGTAAATGAAATATAGTCCAGATGATTGGGAAAGCCTCCTTGAACGTTCTTGCGGCACAGCGAGCTGTCTCTGTTGCTCAACCACCAAACAAGTCGGCGCTTGAGAAGTTCTTCTCAGTCCATCTAAAAACAAATACGCACTCGTCAAGGTAACACTTGTTCTGCTCCATGACTGAAAGTATGCGGACCCTCAAGATTTCAGCCACGTGTGATAGTTTAACGATGATCAGCTGCTATAACAGCCAGGTTTCATTCTTTCCACCAGATGTTGCCTCGCTTGGCTCACATCAGCATTGCTAACAGTGAAGTTGATAAGATCTGCCTCGCAGTCGGCCTTCAGTCCTAAATGTGAAGGTCAGGTTCAAACACTGAGCACAAGTGGTGTTCTTAGAGCGGTAGAGATGTCCACCTGTGGCTGCCGTCATGTCCACATCCATGAGAGTGAGCCTCTCATCACCAGTCGTTGCACGCCTCCTGTTTCCTGGTGCAGTTCAGGAGAAAGAAAATAGTTTTCTGTCTGAATTTGTTAGGTAATAATAATAATAATAATACGTTTTATTTATAGGCGCCTTTCAGACCCTCAAGGTCACCTTACAATAACACGAGAACAATAGCAGCAATAAAATATGATAAACATGGCAAAATAAGATTTAGACATGAGGTAAAAAAAACAAAACACAAGCATAGAAGTATATAGGTCACGATTTCTGGATGAAACTTTGCTGCTGAGTTTTTCAGTATGTTTCGATGCTTTGAGGCGAGTGCAAGGATCCCTGCAACAAATATGCAAAGGAAAAAACTGGGCAGCTCAAACAAACCTCTCTCTGTGCATCCTGTTACCTTCACATCTGCCCAGTTCAGTTGTTCAGACATACAGCTGTTGGCTCAAAAATGTAGATCAAATGTTGCGTGTGTGTGTGTGTGTGTGTGTGTGTGTGTGTGTGCGTGTGTGTGTGTCTGTGCGTGTGTGTCTGTGCGTGTGTGTGTGTGTGTGTGCGTGTGTGTGTGTCTGTGCGTGTGTGTGTGTGTGTGTGTGTGTGTGTGTGTGTGTGTCTGTGCTCTCCTTCACAGACTCCAGCTTGTCCAGGATGCTGTGGCTCGCCTCCTGACTGGCACTAGAAAGCATGCCTCCATCACCCCAGTTCTTATTGAGTTGCATTGGTTACCCATAAAATATCGCATTGAATTTAAAATATTGTTGCTCACCTTTAAAATTATAAATAATTTAGCCCCTCGTTATCTTGTCGATCTTCTTAGCCTATATGTCTCTGGACGAGCCCTCGGGTCTTCAGCCCAATTACTCCTCCAGCCTAGATCTAGACCTAGATCTAGGGGTGACCGTGCTTTTGCCCTGGTTGCACCGAATCTGTGGAACAACCTTCCTATCGCTCTCCGTGCGTCAGACTCCGTTTTATCTTTTAAATCCCATTTAAAAACTCATTTATTTAACATAGCTTTTCCATCTCGTTAGCATCCCTGTTTTATATTTGGCTCAATTTCTTATTTATGTACTTTATCTTTTGGCTATATCTGTTCTTAGTAACTTTGTTCTTATATCCCCTTTTATTGCTGTGTAATTAGTGCCCTTAACCTGATGACATATGTGGTACTTTGTTAATAGTCTTTTTTTATTGTCTTAATTTTCCTGTTTTTATTGTAAAGCACTTTGGTGTACCGCTGGTCTTTTAAACGTGCTATACAAATAAAGTTGTATTGTGTGTGTGTGTGTGTGTGTGTGTGTGTGTGTGTGTGTGTGTGTGTGTGTGTGTGTGTGTGTGTGTGTGTGCAGCACCTGAAATCCCTTCATCCAGCTAATGGCAGATTGTGTTTTGACTGTGTGTGAGGGGTAAACGTTTCCTGGGAAGAGCCCGAGTTTCTCATGCTGAAGGAGGAGTGACTGTAATCACTTCGCTTTGTTTTCCGTTGTAAATGTTTACATTGTGGGAAGAAAAAGCTCCTTTGGGATTGATGAAAAGTAGAAAAACACTTCTGGCTGTTTTTTCTCAGCCTGCTGCCCTTTCAGTGGCTCTTTGATCAGATGTGGAAATACAAGATTACGTTGACGGCGTCTCTTCTGAACCCTTTCAGGTTGAACAGTCCTTCAGCTATCTGGAAATCCAGGGAATCCAAAGCAACAAGCCCACACAGGTACAAACAACATTATTGAGCTTTTTATTCATTACATCGCAGCACACATGACAACATCTGGACTACATGCACATGTGTGTCATGTAAAACATTGACAGCTTTTCCTCATGAAGCTAAAGCAGGCTTGACTCGTGTCGAGAACTCTGACGCTGTCCTCTTGTCCACTGTGTGTCCTTCTGCATCATGTTGGTCTTTTAAACTGGAGAAGTGAAAAAGGCCTCCAGCTCTGCATTAACTCACTCACCTGAATCAGCCTCCTCAGGCTTTCAGGGGAAAACCAATCATCATCATCACGGGGTGTCTGCGTTTCTTCACATCCGTGTTTCCTTCATGTCCGATTCCTTTGTGTGTGTCGCCCCCTGCAGCTGGTGTTGGAGCATGAGCACGGCTCGTGGAGCCTCCGGCTGGGCTCTGCAGAGGAAGTGGACAAGGTGATCGCTCACATCGGCAGCTGTCTGCACCGGATCTGCCCGGCAGGCGTACCGGTGTAGGTACCACACAGCCAGCAGCCGCTGGCACTGTTAGGCTGATAACACAGAACCACAACCTGACAGAGGGTTGGAAAGACCTTTTAAGTGTGAAATAAAGTTTTCAGTGTTCAGTTTATTCAGTAAAGTTTAGAATGATGATGAACAATTAGTTTCCATGTGATACTTAAAATAGGAAAAAGCTCATTTAACAGGAGAAGCATCTTTAACAGCACGGCACCTTTAAGGGTTTGACATCTGTTGGAGGTCATTGTGTTTGCTGGAGGGACGCATTTGTGGATGCAGAGGAATTAAAATATAAGTATGAAACAAATCTTCAGGAGACTTTTCTGGACTCTGCTAGAGTGTCGTTCCTGTAATCGGCTGCACGGTGCACGTTTGACGCAGTCTGACGCTTTCAGATCACTGTCATGACCGATACACGTGTCGGCCTCATTATTCGTCTCTTTGACCATGTTTAATCTGAACGTGCGTGAGAATCAAGAGCCTGAGCAGATCCAAATTGTGCAGATCTTAAGTTTAAGGTCATCTTCTTATGCACCTCCGGAAGCATTTTTAGCACAGCTGTTAGTTTTAGATCCCACAGTGGATCTTTGCAGTGTGTGCAAATCCTCTACAGCAATCCTTCAACGTGGTTTCATTTTCAGGATGTTACAGAAAGTCTCTGTGATGATGGTCGCATCCATGGTGACCACTTCATGTTCACAGTAATTCAGCAGTTCATAGAAATCACACATTTGTGGCCTTTGGCACCCAGATGAAACCAAATGTATGTTTTCAGTCTAGTTGACTGCTAAACAAACTAAAATCTCGTCATTAGTTATGAAAATGTGAGTTTAGTCCTCGTTTCTTTTTATTAGCTAATAAAGTCGAGCTTGTCTTTTGGTTTCTTGTTTCCTGTCTTTAGTTTCAGTTGTTGCTTTGGGAGTTTTGTGAAGCTTTTGAAATGATTTTTAAAAAGTGTGGAAATGAATATGAAATGATCCTGTTTTGTTGTCCTGCTTTCTCCTCTTTTGTCCCTTCCTCTCTCTGTAAGGAAGGAAGATGATGAGGAAGTTAAACTTGAAGCCCGCGGACAGGCTGGCGGCCCTGCAGGCCATCTGGGACGAGCAGGCGTCAGCTGACCTGGGACCGTGCGGTACATCATCATCACTCACTTCCCAGACACACCAAGTCACATGTTTAAAGTGTCTGTGCTTATTCGCTGCTGTCATGTGACTCTTTGCAGGCGGCTTCTCCCATCAGTACTGGTGTGTGTGTGATTACCTCCGCCAGCCGTACAGAGAGGAAGTCCAGTGGGTCGGTGCTGCTCGCTGGAATCATTACTCTTTTTAATCTGATGAACTTTGTTTCCTCTCTTTCGTCTGTAGTCATCAGCTTCTTTTCTTATCTGCCGCTTTCTGTTTTTCCCTGATACCTTTTCCATCTTTTTTTCTTCGCCTGCTTCTCTCCAGATGTTTTTACTGTGACGTCACAGCCATGTTGAAGCAATAACTCAGATTCTTGTCACATCTGCTGGAGCTGCGTGTTTCTGCTCTTTTTTTAAGTTTGTGCTTTCTTTCCTCTCAGCCTCACGTCTTTTCTTGTTGTCACCAGGATGTGGACACCATCTATCTCACTCAGGACACCAAAGAGCTCAACCTGCAGGACTTTGTTCATCTGGACAACAAGTACTGAAACCACTCAACACCTCATTATGTATCGAGAGTGACTTTGAATATGGGGGGACCAGTTTGATCTTCATTTTTTATGTGCAGTATCAACGCATTTAATTACAGATTCAGCTGTTTTGTTGTTGACGCTTCAAAAGGACTCTTGGCATCACATTTTTCATTGTGCTGGGTGAATGAGGTGTAAACTTTCAGGTCAACGTCAGCAGCAGTGTTTGATGTCCTTTTTTCTGTGTCACTGTGTGGAATAAGTGAAGGTAATGAAGGCACATTTTTGTCCTTTCAGGGATTTGATTCCAATCATTACAGTTCTGGAGTACAACCAGTGGTTCACTAAGCTTTCCACCAAAGACTACAAACTGGTAACATCCTGCACAAATCCCGCTTTACCTGTGACATAAAACATCCACACATGGCCTCCTGTGTTTTTATCATAATGTTAAAAATCCTTCGCTATATAATAAAACTTCTTTATTTATTTTTATGTGACTGGGATTCAGTTTAAGACCCGAGTCCGTTTTGTCTGTTTCAGCCGACAGATGTGTGCGACCAGATTTTGAGAGTGGTGGCTCGATCGAGCCGGCTGGAGGAGCTGGTGCTGGACAATGCTGGGCTCAAAAGGTCAGAGGTCAAATAAGAGAGCCAGGCACATGTGATTTGTGCTCGTTTTCCGTACTTCCATATTCTCCACATTTGTCAGTAAAGAATAAAAAGAGACCCCGACTGACCGATCTGCATTGTTGTTGCTCGTGTTGAGACTTTGTTAACAAAATCTTGCTAAGCCTGCTCGCTCTTCTTCTCCTGCAGTGATTTTGCTCAGAAACTGGCCGGCGCTTTGGCACACAACCCCGCCTCCACACTTCAAACACTCAATCTGAGCAACAACTCGCTGGAGGACAAAGGTTAAAAAATGTGTACACACACAGACACACACACACTACAGGCCATGACGTATCAGCACGCCCTTAAACATCCCAGGAATACAAAAGAGGCGATGTTCTCGTAGAGCATTACTTCATTTGTTATTGTCCCGGATGAGAACTGGCATTAATTTCACTTCTCATTATGTTAAATTTTTTTTCATCTGTTAAACATTTGTTCAGAGTTCTGTTATCCGTCTCCCTACGGGGCTTCCAGCTGCAGTCAGGCGCCCTCTGGTGGCCATTTTTTAGCACTTTAAAGTCTAACGCACAGGTGTCGAACTCCAGGCCTCGAGGGCCGGTATCCTGCAGGTTTTAGATGTGTCCTTGATCCAACACAGCTGATTTAAATGACTAAATTACCTCTTCAACATGTCTTGAAGTTCTCCAGAAGCCTGGTAATGAACTGATCATTTGATTCAGGTGTGTTGACCCAGGGTTGGATCTAAAACCTGCAGGACACCGGCCCTCGAGGCCTGGAGTTGGACATCCCTGGTCTAACGACTTCAATTACTGATGTTTGTTTCCTGCAGGTGTTGCAGCTCTGAGCGCTCAGTTTGCTAAACTGCCCATGGGTCTAAAGCACATGAACCTCTCCAGGACTTCCATGTCTCCTAAAGGTGAACAAACACAGGGACACTGAGAAGACGTCCTATTTTGTGAATTCTTACCTTTTTTTTTTTTAAGTGTTGTCATCATTTTCAGGCGTAAACAGCCTCTGTCAGGCTCTCTGCGCCAACCCGATTGTGGCCTCCACCCTCACACACCTCGATCTGTCGGGAAACTCCCTCCGAGGGGACGACCTCCCGGTATGCAGTCGTCCTCACCACCGCATCTCGTATCAAACGCCAGGCTGGGCAACACTCGAGCTACAGTCACGGTTTGTGTCTTTTTTCTTCACAGAACCTTCACAGCTTCCTGAGTCACTCAAACGTCCTGGAAACCCTCGATCTGTCCAATAGCGACTGCTGTCTGGAGCAGGTCGGAACAACTTTAAAACTAAAAAGTCGGGCTCTGTGGTTCCATCGTGTTTATTATGTTTTTCTTCATCGTTCGTTATTGTGCTTAGGTGTGTTCGTCCCTGCTCAGAGGATCTTTGAAGCACCTTTCTGTCCTCAACATGTCAAAAACAGTCTTTTCTCACAGGTCAGATGTTAATAATGATGCACCTTAGTGTGATGTCTCTGCAGATATCCAATCTGATCACAAATGATGCATTCATTTCTCTTTTGATTTCTCCTTCAGCAAATCTTATCCAACAGTTGTTTTGTCACTTGACATTTATCGATGTGTTGATGCACGTGTCCTCACAGGAAGTGTAAAGATATCCCTCCGTCCTTTAAGCAGTTCTTCAGCTCTGCTCAGGCTCTGACGTCCGTCAGTCTGTCAGGAACCAAGCTGCCTCTGGAGGCTCTGAAGTAAGACTGTGATTTAAACGACACATATTCTGTACACGTTTCACATGAAAGCAGATTCGTCTCTGAAGCGGTTTGACGCTGAAGTAAGTGCTTCAGTCGCTTTGGTCATGTTTGAGCGTAACAGGTCTCCTGTTAGTGTTTTCAGTATAACGTTTAGCTGATTTCTGGAAACCTCAGAGATGTGTTGCTGTTCACACAGAGACAGATGTTAATAAAAGGAAGGATAACCTGGAAAAAGTGACACTGATGTCTGTAAGTCACACTCGCTGATTCATTTGTGCCTCTGCAGATCTTTGCTGTTGGGACTCGGCTGCAACCCGAACCTCAGCGACGTGTCTCTGGACCTCAGCTGCTGTGAGGTAAGACTGCAGCACGCTGCGTGAGTGTGGAGGCTACATGTTGTTGTGATTTGTTCTACACAGATAAAGTAAACTGGAAGTATTGGAAAAGTGTTTACAGCGACTGTCTTCTGCTCCAGCTGCGTTCTGGAGGCTCCCAGATCCTGGAGGGTTGTATTGCTGAGATTCCCAACATTACCAGTCTGGATATTTCTGACAATGGTGTGGAAATTTTACTTTTAGTATTAAAGCTGCTCCTGTACTTGCTTTGAGTGTGATCTTGGTTCATTCATGTTTCCGTGCTGCCTCACGCAGGCCTGGATATGGATCTGACCACCCTGCTCGTGTGGCTGGCCAAAAACCGCTCCATCAGACACCTTTCACTGGGCAAAAACTTTAACAACATCAAGACCAAGTGGGTGACAGACAAGCCACAAACATGGGTTTGCACTCTTTGTTTCACTGCGGCACAATTACTCACCTGGTAACGTTTCCCACAGGAATGTGGCTCAGGTCCTGGACAATCTGGTTCATATGATTCAAGAAGAGGAATCCGTAAGAAACTTTAAACACTAAATTCGTGTTTAAGGCTTTAAATTCATCCTGTTTTGATTTTAAACACTCAAAATGTGTCCGTTTTGTCCCCGTTTGCAGCCGCTGACCTCGCTGTCCCTGGCTGATTCCAAACTCAAGGCCGACCTCTCCATCGTCCTCAACGCTCTGGGCAGCAACACCTCTCTGACCAAACTGGACATCAGTGGAAACTCCATGGGAGACATGGGGGCTAAGATTCTGGCCAAAGCCCTGCAGATCAACACTAAGCTCAGGTGAGCTCAGGTGTTTCATCTTTAACTCGTGTTGTGGTGAAAATCAAGAAGCTGAAGAGGATTTTAATGTCCTACAGCGATGAGCGTGGGAATCTCAAAAACATCCTGGCAATCTTTTCATTTCTAAAAGTTTCTCGTAGAGGATACTAAAAGAGTTATTTTCCTTTTTTGGCTGATTCGTTTTTATATTTGTTTTGTATCTGCAGGACGTTAGTGTGGGACAGGAACAACCTGAGCCCGCAGGGGCTGCAGGATGTCGCTGCCGCTTTGGAGAAGTGAGTGTCCAGGAAGGCGCAGCTGCCAGCTTTAAAGCCCAGCCCCGGCTTTGGTGTTGTGTGAGTGAATCAAATGTGGTTTTTCCCCATCAGGAACTACACCATCCGTTTCATGCCTGTTCCCATCATGGATGCTGCTCAGGCGCTGAAGGCAAATCCAGAGAAGACGGAGGACGCCTTGCTCAAGGTTTTGGTTTTCTCTTTTTTGGTCTTGTAAAGATCATTTCTGTGTGATCTCACAGTGTGTTTTCTCGTGCAGATGGAGCAGTACCTGCTGAGGAACCACGAGACGCGTAAATACCTGCAGGAGCAGGCGTACAGACTGCAGCAGGGAATCGTCACCACCACCACACAGCAGGCAGGCGCAGCACAGATTTCTCTCTTGGTCTTTTGCAACAACTGTTGTGTGTTTAAGAAACAGATCTGTCAGAGAGGATGTATCTACAATAAAACCTCCCCCAGCACAGAGCGGCTGCAGAGGTGGTCAGGATCAAAGGAATGGCTTTGATCCTACTGCTTGAACTAAGACTTTTATTTAAGAAACACGATGACACATTCAACAATTTGACTTAACAGTTTTATTGATTACAAAATACGCCATATCGGATTCATATCGGTATCGGCAGATATCCAAATTTATGATATCAGAATCGGTATCGTGCCATCTCTACTCTGTACTGACTTTTATTTAATTGTACGTTACAGATCAAAGGGACTTTAAATAATTAAAGTATTCAAAATATCGCGTGCAGTGTTGTCTGACCTTTGACCTCTGTGATGCAGATGATGGACATGATGTGTGTGAGGGTGCAGGATCATCTGAACTCTCTGAGGTTCACAGAGACCAGCGCCGTTCAGGAGG
The DNA here is from genome assembly GCF_900408965.1 of Simochromis diagramma. Taxonomy (NCBI): domain Eukaryota; kingdom Metazoa; phylum Chordata; class Actinopteri; order Cichliformes; family Cichlidae; genus Simochromis; species Simochromis diagramma. The sequence goes on along the minus strand of NW_024387222.1, from coordinate 291,628 downwards.
ACATGAAGGTGGCCGAGAACCTCATGAGGGATGCCAGAAACTCCAAAACCGTAAGAACGTGCAGCTCACCTCAGATCCACCAACACTAACAGCACAGCCTGTGTGCGGCATGGAGACCGACCCAGATGCTCCTCACTCATATCCTTTACTTTTTATCGCAGCTGCTTCCCAACCTGTACCACCTGAAGAGTGCAGGCTCCACAGGTACGTGTGTCGGAGCTATTCAGGATAAACTGGAGTCGATGGCTGGAGAGATAGCTGCAGTGATGGACGACCAGCTGCAGGTAAGAACGGCCATTTTTACCCCTGAAACGTGGCTCTAATCTCGGCTGTGTGACGGCAAAGCAAGTCGAGCCTTAAACTCTAACTCGCTCACCTCAGACGATGCTGAGGTCCATGGTGGATGCTGCAGAGGCCCTGTGTCCTAATGTGATGAAGAAGAGCAGCCTTCGCCAGGAGCTGCTGAAGGCCGGTGCGGGGAGGATGACCGTTCCTCGCAGCTTCGCAACCACTACGCTGCTGGAGCAGTCCGGGGTCGACATCATCAATAAGATCAGGTCTGAAATGCAAACGAAGTTCCTTAAAAATATCTAAAGAGCTTCTGATCCTCAGCACACACACTGTTTTAAAATTGTAAAATCTTTTAATACCTTTTGATCTTAATATCCTCGGCACATGTGTAACACGTGTCTTATGTCGCCCGTGTGTGACAGTGAAGTGAAACTCGCCGTTGCCTCGTTTCTCTCTGATCGCATCGTGGATGAGATCCTGGAGTCTCTGTCCAGATCACAGCACACTCTGGTTGGTGTCCTCTCCACCTTCACCTCCACCTTCTTTCCTTTTCTCCTCGTCGAGGTCTTCCTGGTTATCCCTCGTTATCTTTCTCTGGCTGTTTTCAGGCTGACCATCTGATCAGAAAGGACCAACCTCTGGTGCATCACAAGCCCCATTTGGAGATGGAAGTCTTAGATGAGACAGTTCTGCAGCCAGAGAGCTACGACCAGGATCAGAACCAAGATCGGGGAAATGACCTGGACGATATGGACTCCATGGTAGGAAAACACTAGTATGAATGATGTGCTACGAATGTTTCAAAGTCATCAGTAACAGAGCACAAGCCTGCCGCATGAAGCAGGATTTAAAGAAAACAGGTCTGTTAATCCGTTCAAAGTGATCTCCTTGGGCCCGCCCCTCCCTGAGCCTGGTTCTGCTGGAGGTTTCTTCCTGTTAAAAGGGAGTTTTTCCTTCCCACTGTCGCCAAAATGCCTGTTCACAGGGGGTCTTTTCTCTGTATCCATTATTTTAGGGTCTACCTTACAATATAAAGCACCTTGAAGCGACTGTTGTTGTGATTTGGAGCTTTATAAATAAAACTGAATTGAATTTCAAACAAGAAGACAGAGGCAGGAGATCATTTTCTGCTCTGGGTCTAAACTTCTTACATCTACAACATGGAGGAGGAAAATTCACCTCGAAGAGTGAGACTTCCACCGATGTGTGTGAGTACAGCAGAGACCTGGGAGCGGTGTTAGCGCTGTGCTAGGAGATCACCTTGATGGGTTAACAGCTAAGCCCAAATCTGCTGTGTTTGTTTTTATGGCTGTACTCGTGAGAGTTTCACGTATTTGTGTGACAATAATAAAAAAATAATGATTAACAAACATACTTTGCTGTTTAGATGATACCCAAGTCCAAGAGGAAGAGCATTCTGGTCAGGATGCTGAGGCCCGTGTCTGTGGCGTTTGGTAAGTAACATGTTGAGTCAGGCGCCGGTGACCCTTTGAACCTGGAGGAGGTGGAAAATAAACAGTATGGAGACAGTCGGCAAGCATTTCATCCAGACGGGGAAAAGTGAACTAGATAAACAAATCTACTCATTACTGTTAGTCACTGATGAGACTGACGTCTAAGCATGTAGAAACTCTTCAAAATAAAATATAATACAGCTCCTTATAAGGCTTTAGACCAGGGGTGTCAAACATCAGGCTCGGGGACCAGAATCAGCCTGGCAGAAGTGAAGAAGGACACAGATTTGAACTGTATTTTCATAAGTTTACAATCTGTCTTCTAGTTGTTTCATGGCTTGTGTATCCAGTATCATGGGACAAAATATAACACAACATCTTGGCGTGAGGACCTGCTGCGGTGGTATTTGACTTGTTCGATCTTGACTTGTCTTTTTGAAATTCCCATGAGGCTTTGCTTCCTTCTGTCTTTGCCTGTCAGAGTTGGAGTTTGACCTCGACAAAGCTCTGGAAGAGGTACCTATCCACGTCGAGGACCCTCCTCTTCCTTCTCCTTCACAGCTGGACAGAACGTCAGCGTACTACGAAGACCTCCCCCCTCCCCCGACTCCACAGGACGCAAAATCTGCCCCGCTGGCCGAGCTGCCGCCCATGGAGCACAAAACTCTGGAACATCACACCAAATTCCGGCCAAAACCCAAGAGGACGAAACCCGCTCGGCCACACGTAGGTCTCTAACATCCCCAAATCTACCCTGGGATGGATGTTTGGGATTTGTTTTGTGAGTCCTTTTAGTGTAAACTCATCATCAAATAATTGATCTCTGTTTGTCTCTTTCAGCGGGAGGCCACGGGCGGCTCGGCGCCACAGGAAGCAGAGCCGAACAGCATGATGGGAAAGCTGGACGAGGGCTTGGATGACTTCTTCTCCAAGAAAGTCATTAAACTCGGCTTCAAGTGAGCATCGTGCCAAAACTGTTTTACATATTTTCACTCTTTAAGTAATATTACTTTAAAAAGTAACTTATTACAATAGTAACAGTTCATTACGTTACCTGAAAACAGCAGTTTGCTAAAGTACAAATATGCACATCTTTGTATTTAGCTTGGCGACCAAGGCTCAGGGGGTTGGGAAGCTCATCTTGTAACCGGAAGGTTGCTGGTTCGATCCCCAGCTCTGTCTGCCTTGGTCGTTGTGTCCTTGAGCAAGACACTTCACCTACCGCCTACTGGTGATGGCCAGAGGGGCCGATGGCGCGATTTAGCAGCCTCGCTTCTGTCAGTCTGGGGCAGCTGTGGCTACAACTGTAGCTGCCTCCACCAGTGGATTTGAGAGTGAATGAACAGTGGAATTGTAAAGTTTGAGTGCCTCAAAAAGCGCTATATAAATGCAATCCATTATTATTATTAGCCAGATGGTGTAAAGCCTACCATGCATTTACCTTTGACTGTAGGCTAAATACAGGCTGGAGGACGTTTTGCAGATGTTAGAGACCTGCATGTGACCAGCTGGGATTTGTCCTCTTGAGTTTTGGATAGTGGCAGATGCATGTATTGGTTGGATTTCCTCCACCTCGTCCTCATCTGGTGCTAAACAGCTGTAGGATTGGATATTTTCCAGTCCTACAGCTGTTCAGCTCCATGTCGAGAAGTCAAAGAGACGTAAACATTGTTTTCCCTTTTTTTAGTGACATTAAAGTGATCATTTCCCAAATTCAGTTGGTCATGTTGGTTAAGGTTTTCCTATAATTTGAACATGTTTGGCATCAAATTCACTTTTGAGACTGAATAAATTTAGCTTTTCTCATTTTGATCATCTCCAGAATTCCCTCTGGGAAAGGTCCGTCCACCAGCACTCAGGAAGGAGCGGATAAAAAACGTGAATCCAGGAAGAGTGGTTTCTTTAATCTCATCAAACGAACGTCCCGTTCAGAGAAGAGCCATGGATCTGCCGCCATCACCCCACCTCAACCTGCCTCTTCTGCCACAGCTGCACCCCTTTCCCCGTGTCCAGTGACTTGGGAGACGACACCGGCATCTCCCACATCACCTGTGAAAATCTGTCCCATTGTGCCGGAGCCCGAGCAGGAACCCCACAGGTCTCACTCTTCGAACCACACAGATTCTGAGATTGAGGCGTCTCCAGCTGCCACTGAACCTGCAGAGGAGGAGAAAGAAAAGAAGAACGTGGAGAGTAAGGAGAACCTGGAGAAGACGGAGCATGTGGAGAAAGTGGAGAAGAAGGGAAACCCCCACAAACCCCGTCACATCGGAGTTCCTATGATGAGAATGGACCTGATGGCTGAGATGAAGGCCAGGCAGGAGAGAATGGCTGGGAAGAAAGTAGGTGGAGTTTAAAGTTTGGATGCATCATTAGCCAAAATATAAGACATGAATGTTCATGGGGTGGACAAAATAATAGGAACAGACCAGCACCACATTACTGCTGAGTGCAGCTACAGTAGTAAAGTAGCTTTATCGTCAGAACTCGTCAGAATGATGCAGCGACGTAAGCCGAGCTGCAGATGTTCCTAATGAAAAGGCCAGTAGGAGCGCACTCAGTGACTGAATATGAAGATGTCTTTCTCTGGTTTCAGACAGAGTCAGCTCACGCACAGGACAAGGTGGACGGTGACAAAGGTTTGTGTCTTTAATATCATCTTACCTTCAGATGAGGCTGAATATGAAAGGCGGGGCTCCACTTGAAATTTGAAATGCCATGAAAAATGTGATGTTTCAAGCGTGCTGGCTCTGTGCTGACGGTGCTGTCAATCGTCTTCCTGCAGCCAAGTCAGAAGTCCATCCCGCCGTGCCAGCAGACACTGATGAATCTAAACCAGAGCCATCACCCAGGGCTAAGCCATCTGGTGTCACCCCAAAACCACCCCAGGCTACCAAAGCACCCCTGGTAGCCTGCACCTCTGGGCCCCTCAGCCCAGCTAGCCGCCGACCAAGCAGCACCTACGTCTCTGGTAAGCAGGGAGAGGGTGAAGCCACCACTTTGAAGCTGAAAAATATATGCAGTTCCCATTTAAAACCAAACCAAGTGTCTGACTGGTTGATTCCTCTGTGTGTCAGATGAATGTGGCAGTGCTCCAACGGGCAGCTTGTCTCCCAAAGCACCACTTCCTGCTCCTCGCCTGAAGAGGGCACCATCAGAACAGGAGCGAGCGAGTGCCAGCAGCAACCCTGCAGAAGCTCTCTCTCCTCAGAAGGGTTAGTATCTACTGCACTGTGCAAAAGTCTCGAGTCACTCTGATTTCTTTATATTTTTCTTTCAAGCGACCGGACCTCCTTATACTTGTTTCATTGTTTTTCATTGGACACCGTCATTTTCGCTCCAGTCCTGGATGATCTCGTCACAGCTGATGAGACCGATGGACAGAAAAGTGCCGTCATACTTTGGTCCACCGTTCAGTACCGTCTGCACATTTTTCAGCAGAACAATGATCCCACATACGATACCAGTGCAGTAAAACCACTATGGGTCATGGATCGGCCTCCCCAGAGCATGATTGAAGCAGCACATCTTGGTTTCCTTTGCATGGATCAGATGTTTCAATAAATCGCAGCACTTATTTTTCATTATCCTGGTAAAATGTAAAGAAATGAGGCGTCACACAAGACTCATATATGTAAAACCTTTCAATAAACAATTTAAGATAATCGAATTCTTTATTAAAAGGCATCAATCTCAGTCTATAAACATTATAGTTCAGGTATTATTTATTTATTTATTACTTATTTTTTATTGATAAGGTGGTTTAAATTCGGCACAGATGGTCACTCAGACGATGTCAGACAGCCACGGCTGCTGAGACGCTTCCCTGCGATGAAGGCTGCACGACTCGCCGCTCTGGCAAAGCACAACACTTAATTTACCAGGTTCCTGCATGTTTAATGGAGGCTTCCAGGGCCGTGTTTGACGCCTCCACACGCCACACATGTTGCGTCTGAAGCGATGGTCTGTCACACTTAAAGCAGATGCGTTCAATCCCAGCCTGTACTTGATACGTCCAAATGTCACTGTGCGGGGGATTTGGTAGTTTAATGCTTTAGTTGTGTAATTAACGCTCACAGGGACTCAGTGTTTTTCCTTAAAACAGCGACTCAGCTGCGCGATAAGAAAAAAAGACGACTTCTCTTTTCTTTTTTTTTTTAATTGTTGTGTAAAAAGATGTGATTTTAAAGTCAAAGAGACGAGAAGAAAGGGTCATTTGTACGTTTCGAGGACAGTTTATTGCACTCTTCAGAGTGAGTGTGTTTCAGCTGATGAAGCGTTGCAGAATATCTCAGTGTGAACCGCAGAGTTGTTGTTTTAACCTCGTTCAATATTTTATTTTTAAAGCAAACTTACACCCACTAGCTTTAGGATCACCACAATCCTCTTTATGGAATCTAAACTATCAGAGCTCAGCAGCTAATGCTAAAAAGTCTGATCATCAGTTTGCATCCACGTGTTTAATGGTGTAGATACATGCAACCCTGCACATTAGCACACAAATATTATACCAATTATATATTCACGAAAAATTAAGGAAAGACTGATCTGTTCGTACAATAAGATGTGTAATTTGTCCAATATTATTCTCAGAAGATGTCTTAAAAGGCACCGACACCAGCAAACACAGAGCAGAGGTCCAGTGGAGGTCGGGACGCCTGTCAATCAAACGGCCTGCGGCAGTTATGCTAAACTGCTTTAAAATTTGCTCAATAATAAAAAAGCTTTTTTAAAACCATCCACTGTGAAGTTATATTGGAAAGATTATTGAGACACTTTTTGCATCAAGCTGTAAACAAACTTTGGGGATGGAGCCGCACCTTCAAGTGGCCATTAGAGGAACTGCACTTTATTTATTTCCTTCTTAATTTTCATTAGTTTCTTTGATACCGTCTTCATCCTGTAGGATAGTACCTTTCTGACTTCCAACACTTACCTTTGCATTCAGACCGGTTCCTAATCAGTCATCGGTAGTTCATATCTGCTGTCCAAGTCCACGCTGGGAAATCAAATGAAGCCGCTGAGAGTTTTCAGCTTCAAATTCGTGTCGGTCTTTACGGACAGTGTGTCCTTCTCTTCCAGCAGGTGAGAGTTCCACAGACGGCGATGTGTTTGATGGATCCGTCGAAGGCGCAGCGTCTGGCGCGGGCAGCCAGCGGTCGTCATCTCTGAAGAGGGCAGTCAACCTTTCAGCTGCAAGCGAGGACAACCGAGAGCGCACCAAATCCCTCCCTGCCTACGGTACAACCAGTCACACTTACAATCACTGCATGTTGGTGCTCGATGGATCAGTCAGGAGGATGATCTGCTGTATTCTGTCTCTGCAAAGATGTTTTGAATGCGCAGAGCATCACGAGTAATCTGCAAAACGTCAGGCCACAGCAGCTCGCAGCGTCCTCCCTGCTGATTGGGTCTAGTACTGTATGAATAATAATCACATCCTCTTTTTAGAAAAACAAGCAAACCTCATAGTAAAGTATACAGACTGTATTCCACAGGCTTGAGGTGGTGTTAGAGTGCAACAGTATGATTATCTCTATCACTCTCTGCAGTGAGGCCTCCATCTCTGTCTGACGCACCTCCGAGTCCAGCTGATGAAGAGGCCGATCTCAAGTCTAACAGCAAATCAGAGGACGAGTCCAGTGATGACACGACATCAGTCTGACACCTGTAAGGTGTTTGCAGTCACCTAAATCCTGCTCGGCCACCTTTAAGGAGGCCGATCTCGTTCATACGGACAAAGACACGCATGTAAATATTTTTCTTTGTACGTGCAGTGGATGCTGCACTTTGTCATGCTGTTATCAGTGGGACTTTCCCGACCTTGGATTAGTCCCAGCTGTCAAAACAACGTGCACATCAAAACAACCCCACCACTGTTTCTGTCCAAAGCTCTAATAGGATCATAAAGAGCAGGAGGATGGGTTTTATCTGTGGCTGCTTAGATGAACATACTCAGCAATAAAAAGCTCACTTAGTCCAAAGCACTGAGGAAAATGAGTCTGACTTGTTGTTTTTGTGCGACTGTAAGAAGGTCAAAGTCTAAAAATCTTTCTTTATTATCTTTAAATCAGCAAATTCAAAGCAGCTGGAAAATTCTCAAACTCATTAGAAGAGCAACAAACTAGTCAAAAAATTCTGTTCTGAATTCTCTGTCGCTCCGTTCTGATAGCGAGATGAATCATAAATCAATCTGCACATTGTGACAGTGATGTTTCCTCAAAGACACGCGTGTTTGAGAGCGAGTCCACTCCATGGACTTGCAGCAGAAAAGGAACAAACTGAACTCCGGCCTGGAACATTAAAAGCAGTGACTGGAGGTTGGGGATGCTTTATATAAGCAACGTATTAGCTTGTGCCAAATGTAACAGATGTTGATTTATGTGTAAAAGTGCTAGACTCCAGCTCTAATGTCATAAAGCAGAATTAAATATAAGGTTAATGTCCACGACCAGCCAGCAGGCTGAGATGATTCCAGATGTTCCCAGGATAAAACACAGAGTAGGGAACGATTGTTAAACCAGAAACGATGCGGTGTATTTAATTAGAGCACCATCAGATTATCATTATTATTATTTATTTTTATTTTTTAATCAAGATCGAGATGTAAAATTTTAGCGACATAAACAGAGCGTCAGAGGAACAGTGAGACGATGCTGCGTTTATGTCGAGTGGACTGTAAATGCTGCTTTCGTCCACGTTCACTTCCGACTGCAAACCTCCAATTATAGCCTTCCAGTCACCGCGGAGGGAAATGATACAGACGCCTCATTTCATCCACAGCTTGGCCTTCAGCCCAGTTGAACAGTGGGCTTGAACCCAGAAAAAACAGCTGCTACGCTCATTTTACGTGATGTGAACACAGCAAAAAAACCTCAGCGGGTGGAGACAGAGAGCAGCTCGTGCTCCTTTTATTTATTTGCTCAAAGTCAGGCAAAAGTAAGCCAACAAGGAGGATGGTAATATTAAGATTTGAGATGCAAAATTTAAAGGAACAGTTCACCCCAAACTCACGTTTGCATGTTTTCCCCCACCCTGTATTTCTGGATTGTGTTGGCGTGTGTTCCCCGCTTTTTGTTATTTTGTTTTTCTTGATCATGAAGTGCACAGTAGTTCTTGAAGCACCTGAAAATACACCTGAAAACCTCTTTGCTGAAGTCACGCCCCTGTTTCTCATGAAGTCCACAAACTTTGCTGTGAGCTGTTTCATGTGGGAACTATTTTCTTTCTACCAAACTACAACCATCCAACAGTCTGCTCGGGCAAACGAGCACGTACCCATGTTGGGACCTGATTCCTGTTACGGGATGTAAACACTGACGAGTCCTCTTGAGCAGAGCTGTAATGTTGGCTGTCTGCGTGCTTCTCTGGGCTGGTAGAGCTATGGTAACCGTTCCCACGTGAAGCTGCTCTTTCCACGGCTCGTGGAGGGTTTTTTATAACGAGCCGGTCATGATGTCTGGAAAGACGCATCACTGCTGAGCTATTCAAAGGTACTGTTTGGCCCTTAGAGCACCCCGAGGTGAGTTCACATCTCTGCAGCTGATCTCTCGGAAAAAATAGCACATTTGATTTGGAGGTGAACTGTCCTGTAATATTTAATTGGTTCTATCTAAATGAAAATAAGCAGTGCGTGTATCCGAAACATCAAACTGCCTTTGGTAAATGTCACCATCTGTTACTCTTCTGCTATCACGAGTCCATAAAGGTTCAGTGTTTAAACAAACAAAGTGATTTCTGTACATCATGTACTGCTGCCCTCACCGATGTATCCTGTAAATATGAGCCGACACTGATTACAGACTAAGAGGGGTTTGTGTCATGTGATTTAAAATCCTTGGTGATGGGTTTCTTTTCTTTTTTATCTGTTTTTATAGATTTGCTGTAAATGTGACAGCGCACGGTCAGATATTTCTGTATTTGAATGTTTATACCAATAAATATTATTTTACTTGTGTCTCTCTCTCGCTCTCTTTACACGCATGTCTGTTGGGCACTCTCGCTCACCCCTCCCTTCATATATACAGACCACCAAGTCTTTATGCTCATTTGGCTGATTTCAGGCGACGCCTGAGCAGATTTTATTTCAGGGGGACAGACTGTCTTTGTCTCTCCGTGAGGACGTCGGGCACGTTTGTTTCCTGCCTGTAGACTGGTCTAAAGCACCATGGACAGCGCACTGGACAGACTGGACGCTGCAGGATTCTTACAGATCTGGCAACATTTTGACATAAATGGTAAGAAGGCGAGCTTTTTAATGGACCTTAACTTACTAATATATATAGATATATAGATATATGAACGTATTAAAAAGATATCTGGCATACAAACTGTATAAATTGATTTGAGTTTGCTACTGCTTCTAAATAGAAAGTGCAAAACTTGACGTGATATGAAACCAGTGAGTTGGGACGATCATGTTACAGCAGCTTAACAAACAGACCAATAATTAAATAAAATAATAGCTTAATAATGTACAGTAAGAAATGCAAAAGTCCTTAAGCAGAAAATAATGATGGAATTCAAATAAAAGTAAAACTAAACTACAATCAAATACAAAAATAAACTAATAAATTGTTGTGATTGTGATTTGTAGCTGATGGAAGTGAATGTGTGAGATGATGATGATACGTGTGAACAGTGCAGGGTTTAATCAAGCTGTTGAGACTTTCTTCAGTTCCAGCTTCAACTTTGTGACTTTAAGAGGAAACTCAGTTTTTATCTGAATTATAAAAATTTATTTTAAACAAACTACATCGTTTGGAAAGATTGTAACCGTCGCAGTAGATCCTGTTATGATTCCGCTCTCTGAAAACGGCTCGTGCAGAAGAACTGAACCAGTTTAGCTGGAAGAAAGAAGTGAAACTGTGTCAGTGTCACATAAGCAGTTCTACTCGAGAGTAAGTGACAGAAAAAAACATCATTTTGTTTCTGTCGTAGACGACGGCTACATCGAAGCCAGTGAGCTGGAGGCCTTCTTTAAACACACGTTGCACAAACTCGGGATGAAGGTAAGAGATCCACGTGTGAGAACGGTTAACGATGAGCGAATCGTTTCCTGTTGGCCAAACGAGGTTCTGAACTACAGTTTGTATTTTTTTTAACATTTCCACTGTAAAAGTCAGACTCGATTAAAACAACTATGGTAACTTTTTGATAGCATTTGGATTTTTCTGGGTCAGCTGTCACATTTGAAGGCCTCGAAAACTTCACTGTAACTCCCAGAGGTTAAAAAATAATAAGTAAACAGGACCCAGAAATGCCCAAAACTCATTAGATGCAGACTGACGTCCATGCTGTTTTCAGAAGGAGGCGATAACTGAGGACAAAATCAGAAGGCTGAAAGAGAAGTTCATGCCTGCGTGTGACATCGGGGCTGACGGACGTCTGCAGATCCAAGAGGTACGAGGTCAGCCTTCGATGTGTTCTGTCAGCAACCAACTCCTGTACAAAAAAAACATACATTACAAAAAAGGAGAAGAAATTAAACTCAACAACAGATTCTTCTGTCACCTTTTCAGCTGGCCACACTGATGCTGCCAGAGGAGGAGAACTTCCTGCTTCTGTTCCGCAGAGAGACGCCGCTGGACAACAGTGTGGAGTTTATGAGGGTGAGGGTCAAAGGTCAACAAATAATGGAGCGATGAGGAATGGAGGAGGAGGAGGATGGGTATTTAATGAGTAACAGTGTGGAAGAGCATTTCACAAATCAGAGATTAGTCAATATCAACAGTTTTGTTTCCTTTTGGTATTTATGTGCACATTTCTGAAACACCATGAGTCACAAAATGCTCAGAATTATAATTACATAGATAATGCATGCAAATAAAACAAAATACTAAATGAAAACTGTAAAGGCGTTAACCTTTTAATTTAATCGACAATCAATATTCCCTGTCTTATCAATCCTTACGAATGACACCGCTCTGCAGCCCCTAATCTCTTTGCAGGGCGAGAGTGTTCAGCTGTTGGCAGCTGATCACACCTGGTGAGGTGTGGATAAAGGCACACCTGAGGGAGGCTTATTATGTAATTTAAATTAAAACCTCTGCTTTGTGAAATTCTGGTATTAGTCTCCATATTTATGTTGCAGCTTTTGAGTCGTAACAGAGGAGAACCTGGATTTCTTTCTTTATTTTTAACCATGGTCACTTTGGTAAAAACACGTCGGGAAGCTCCACCTTCTCTGGTTTCCTCCTTGGACACTATTGCTTCAGTTACTTTAAACTTAGTTTCAGCAGGCTTCTCGCTGACACCATCCTCCTCCCGTTCTCTGCTTCACCTCCAGCTAACCATCTTTCCTTAAATAGGAAAATGAGGAAAATTCCTCACCAAGAGAGTTGGAAACCATCGATGGAAGGTTCTGGGCCCACCAGCATGATGTTTGCTCACCATCTGCCCTACTGTTCACATTTGGCTTCCTGTGACTTTGCAATCTTCCACAACATTTACGTGAAGTTTCACACACTAGTAGAGATCCACTGTGCATCCACTGAATGATCTAAAAAGTGCAACGTGCTGGAAGAGGCCCAAAGGTGAACAAGGAAAGGACCTTGAAGGGGAGACCTGTAGGTTAGACTGTTGTCGGTGTGGCTCAACCTTCGGCACAAAGACGAACTGTAATTTCATGTTAATGGTTTATTTTTAGGATTATTCCTTTTTTTCTTTTTGCAGATTTGGAGAAACTATGACACAGACAGCAGTGGCTACATCTCAGCTGTTGAACTCAAGGTGACTGTTCAAATCTGAGGAAATATCTTAAAAACAGACACAGCTTTCAGAGGTGGTGAAATGATTTCAGATCCCCAAAAATCATCGATTTGCTTATTGTGGGAACCCAGATTAGATCGTTATTGGGGCTTAATTAAAATGAAAAAGCACATTTGGTGGAGTTTCTCTGTGGCAGACGCGTCTTTCTTGTGTCTTTCTTCAGGGGTTTCTTCAAGACTTGTTCCTCCAACATGGGAAGACCATCACCCCCAAAAAATTGGAGGAGTACACTGACACCATGGTAACAGGGCAGTGAGGTTGGGATTTGGGGGGGCAACAAGTTTGGCTCATCTTCACTCTGACGTGTTTTTTTCCCTCTAGATGAAAATGTTTGACAAAAACAAAGATGGCAGACTGGATCTCAATGACCTGGCCAGGTACTGTTCGAATTGTTTCACTTTCTGGCACCTACGAGTGTTTTTACACCCTTTTTGCAGCAACGCCTGCAGTACTTTTTCATGGGGGTGACACAGGGGAGGGGGTGAGGATGGGAAATCGTGAGGGACATACTACATGACACACTACAGATGACAAAAACTATATAAGCAGCACTGAGGGGGCCAGCACATTTTGGGGGGGATGGCCCCTGCCCCCCCTTGGTGGCACCCCTGTCACTTTATTGGTCATTTTCTTTGTTTTGATCGATCAGCCTCTCTGTGTTCTTTTGTTTTTGTGACCTTGCTTGTCACCGTTTTGAGTCTCTTTATGATGTTTTTACATGTTTTTCTATTTTGTTTTCATTTTCTATTGTTCTGCTTTAAAATATTTTCTTTTTTTTGTCCTTGCATCCGATAGAATCACTCACAAAAGCCTTTGAGGGATTGAAAATATTTATTGGATTCCATCATATTTCTATTTGACAAAAATCTGTTTCTTTTCTCCAGAATTTTGGCCTTAAAAGAAAATTTCCTGCTGAAGTTTAAGATGGATGTAAGTGTGAAGATGCTGACTTGTAGTGTAAAGTGGATAAACTGCACCTAACAACAAAGCCACTGTGACTGAATCATATTTATCCTTTCATACTCAGTTTGGATGTTCATTTATTCATAATCAGTGCAACATTCTGCTCTCAGGCTTGCAGTCAGGAAGACAGAAAGAGGGACTTTGAGAAGATATTCGCTCACTATGATGTTGTAAGTGGAATTTTACCCACTTTAATAATCATCTCTTTCTCACTGGGCTTGAATTCTTTTGTTGTTTTGTTAATAGTACAACCAGAGAGCAGGACTGGTTCACGCAAAGCACATTTTTCATGTGAATAGAGAAAGAAAACCTTTGAAGTTCTGACACGCAGTTATTCTTGATGATAAAATAACATTATGCCACGTGTGTGTGTAGAGTAAGACGGGTGCACTGGAGGGCCCTGAGGTGGATGGATTTGTCAAAGATATGATGGAGCTGGTGAAGGTATAACTCTTACTCTTACGATCCCGACAGCAGTGTTTTTGTTTAGTGCTGTTTAAATGTTTCTGTTGTTGTATGATTTTTGATATCACTCACAAAAATGCAGTTATTCTGTAACATTAAAAAAACCCTTACAGAGAAGGGTTGGTACTTTCTTTAAATAAACCTTTCTTTGTTTTAATAACCTGTAGAGACTTTTATTTGAAGCATTTAAATCCACTAAGACTTTCACAGCTATAAATTCTTTCTGCAGCCCAGCATCAGTGGGACAGACCTGGATAAGTTCAGGAAAGCCCTGATGGGTCACTGTGACATCAATGGAGACGGAAAGATCCAAAAGAATGAGCTGGCTCTCTGCCTCGGCCTTAAGCTCAGCTAACTGACCCTGGAAACATTCAAAGAAGTGTATATCCTTCCTTCCTCTGCTGATCTCTTTTACTTGCCGTCTTCTTTGTATCCTGCTGATTGTCTTAACTCGTCCCTTTTCTTTCTTCACGTGTGGTTTCTCGTCTTATCCCAGTTTTTGCAGGCATGTTGATAAATGGTGTTGTATTCCTATTAACTGGGTCATATTTCCATAACTGTAAATATCTTTCTTTATTTTAAAATATTTTGCATTAAATGTGGATCTTGCCATAATGACATTACTCTACTGTAGATAAGTAAAACATATCTATCTGCTTTGAATTATTATAATGTTGCTTTTTCCAACGCATGCTGATTCTGCGTAATGTGACTAAGTCTCTGTTTGCATGACATTACTGTGAAAGTAGCAAAGATAGAAGAGATTTAATAAAAATGATTTACGTTTTGTCAGTAGTGTCTTTCTGAACATAAACCACAGGAATCACAGACGACCGGCAGGACTCCTGAAGTCTTTTTACTGAAAAACATCAATCTGGCAACAAGGACCACCTTAGATTATTAAATATCACATAACAGGAAACAGTCCTGTTTATTACTTTGAAAATATACCTTTCATATGCTGTCCCTCCAAACTGATGCTCTAGATTTAAGTTTATATTAAAGCCTTCTATCCTGAAACTAATCAGAGGATGTGCCTCTTACGCTGAGTTAGTATAAAGTCTTAGAGGCCTGTACTGTGAAACAATTTAAAAAACTTCTACATACCCAGGACATCTTTTCTCCTATTAAATTTGGCTTCATTTACCCTAACAAATCTCCAAATCTACCAGAACTTGTTCACATAAAATGAGCTCAGTGAACCATGATGCCGTGTTGTGTCTGCTATACCCCAGACAGGTTTAAGGTTTATTTATTTATAATAAATCCCTCTGCACCCATCAGAAACTGAATAAGAAAGAAGAACATGTGCAAGAAGGCTGTAGCTGTTGCAGTAACCAGTGTGTTAAGTGGATGCGTTGTACAGGGAGCCACAGGCAGGAAAGATTTCCTGTGTCGTTCAGTGGTGCTTTTTGGTGATCTCAGTCTCACTGAACGAGCTCGTGTGACTGACCAGCATGTCATGGAGTGGGTGGGAAGAATTATCCAACATTGTCTTTATCTTGGACAACATCCGCCTCTCTGACACCACCTTAGGAGAGTCCAGCTCCATCCCTACAACATTACTGGCCTTGCGGATCAGTTTTTTGAGTCCCCCAGCATGCAACAGCATAGAGGATCGCACTGACCACAACAGACTCGTAGAAAATCCTGAGCATTGTCCAGCAGATGTTGAAGGACCTCAGTCGCCTCAAAAAATAGCGTCGCCTCTTGCCCTTTCTGTAAAGTGCTGTGGTGTTTTTAGCCCAGTCCAGTTTACTGTCAATGTGAACTCCAAGGTATTTATAGTCCTCCACAATGTCAACACTGACCCCCTGGATTGAAACAGGGGTCAAGTGTTTCCTGGTCTTCCTGAAGTCCACGATCAGTTCCTTGGTCTTTGCCACGTTGAGCTGCAGATGATTCTGCTCACACCACGTGACAAAGGAGTCGACCACAGCCCTGTACTCTGTCTCATCATCCCTGCTGATGCATCCAACCATCGCAGAGTCATCAGAAAACTTCTGAAGATGGAGGTCTCTGTGCAGTGGCTGAAGTCTGTGGTGTAGAGGGTGAAGAGGAAGGGGGAGAGGACAGTCCCCTGTGTTGCTGATCACCTTGTCAGACACACACTGTGGGAGACGTACATATTGTGGTCTCCCTGTCAGGTAATCAACAATCCAGGACACCAGAGAAGCATCCACCTGCATCGCTGTTAACTTATCACCCAGGAAGGTCGGCCTGATGCAGTGGAAAAGTCAAAAAACATGACCCTCACATGCTCGCTGGCTGGTCCAGGATGAGCCTTTCCAGGGTCTTCATGATGTGGGAGGTCAGTGCGACAGGTCTGTAATCCTGGGGGCCAATGGGACGTGGCGTCTTTGGTGCAGGGATGAGGCATGATGTCTTCCACAGCACCGGGACCCTCAGACTCAGACTCAGCATGAAGACTTGATGGAAGACTCCACAAAGCTGGGGGGCAGAGGCCTTGAGGACGTGGGGACTCTGGTCCAGCAGACTTGCCTGAGTGGAGTCTCCTTTCAAATGTGAACCTGCAGAAAACTCCTTCCTATCTACATTTTATTGGTAAGACTAAACAAAAATATAATGCTAAAAACATTTCTACAACCATGTAGTGGGAAAAAGGGACAGCATGTGTTTTTGTTATGATAAAATATCATAAAGCCTCTAGAAACCAAAGTCTTGAATTTTCATCACTAGGTTTATTTTAGTATATTTCATAATTTAACACCCATTTTAAGATAATAGACCAATAAGGAATGGGGTACCTTGGTGTGAAGACATGTCAGTTTAAAGTCATTATGCACCACAAATTTGAATGTAAACTCTACTGGATTTAGGTGGCATCCAAAAACTCGTGGTTGGGTGCCTCAACAGTTAGAGACAGGGGCTAAAGTTCTGTCATCACTTTGGTCAGCTGATCCTGTAAGTAGTCTACAAACTACGCTGGCTAATTAGTTTAATTCCAAACAGCTGCTGAGGTGGATGGAAGGGCCTCTGCTAATCTCTCCCGCCTGATTCAAATTAGTGCTATATGATTGGTTCTCAACCTGTTGTTTGTTTGCAAGCAACAGTGCGTGCTCTGCAGGCTGCTGGGTTGTGTTCTGTGAAAGATGGCCTCTGGACCTTGTGTGAGGTAAACTTGTTTTGTTCCATTTTAGCAAATCTGTTGATATACTGACTTTGTTTAACACACATTGTATTTCCAGGGTGTTGTTGCTCTCACTGTTGGCCTTCAGCAAGCATGCTGAGGGTGAGTATTGATGTGTGCAAACTACATTATGCAATCACTAACCTGTTAGAGCACTGTCGATTTAATTTTCTCTTTGTAGCTCTTACTTACAGGAGTAGCTACTCCAGTGTCATTAAGCCTTATTTTGGGATGGCTGAGGATTTTCCACACAATCAGTATCTTGTCTCCAGACATAAGAGCTATGCACAACCCCGAAGCTCTCTGGGTGTTTATGGGCCTGAAAATGGGTCACCTGAGAGTTCTTACCCCACTGCTGCAGGTCTGCCTGGTGGTGCTGGTGCTTCCTCTGGTAGGCCATTAAATGGTTACCTTCAACAAGAAAGCATGTCTAGCTACAGATCTGGCTCATCACAACCCCACAAACCATCATATTACCAGGGTGATACTGATGGTGCCCTCCAGTCCAAGGATGCCATGTGGGGTTTGGCACCATCCCAGAAAAGAAACTGGATTGACGCAGGAATCGTCTCAAGTTATCCAATTGAGATGCGTTCTGTGCCCCAGCGGCCAAGTAATGAGCACCAGACCCAGCCACACGACAAGCAAGAACAGTTTAGCGATGAGTCCAGTATGTTTCAGTCTCGGCCCCAGCCTCGCCCGCTGCCCCAGCAGCCACGCTACGAAGCCAGCAAGCTCCAGGCCCAGCCTCGGCCTTTCCCCCAGCAGCCACGCTACGAGGCCAGCAAGCTCCAGGCCCAGCCTCTGCCTTTCCCCCAGCAGCCACGCTACGAGGCCAGCAAGCCCCATGCCCAGGCCCAGCCTTTCCCCCAGCAGCCACGCTACGAGGCCAGCAAGCTCCAGGCCCAGCCTCTGCCTTTCCCCCAGCAGCCACGCTACGAGGCCAGCAAGCTCCAGGCCCAGCCTCGGCCTTTCCCCCAGCAGCCACGCTACGAGGCCGCCCAGCCTCGGCCTTTCCCCCAGCAGCCACGCTACGAGGCCGCCCAGCCTCGGCCTTTCCCCCAGCAGCCACGCTACGAGGCCGCCCAGCCTCGGCCTTTCCCCCAGCAGCCACGCTACGAGGCCGCCCAGCCTCGGCCTTTCCCCCAGCAGCCACGCTACGAGGCCAGCAAGCTCCAGGCCCAGGTACAACCCGAGCGTGAACAGTTGGGCGACGAGTCCAGTAAGTTTCAGCCTCGGCCTTTCCCCCAGCAGCCACGCTATGAGGCCAGCAAGCCCCAGGGCAGTGAAGCCAACTCTCCAAGTGGAGGTGTGCTGCAAACCAGATCTGGCATGTGGGACTTGGCTGATCCAAGAAGTTTCAGACCCATTCCAGTTTCATTAAGAAATCTCTACAGGTGGCCACAGCAACAGGCACCCATCTACAACAGATATTAGCAATAGGTATTTCTGAATGGTTGTCTTTTATTTGTATTTGTTTTGTTTCTAAGAAGCTATAAAAACTCCCCTTTTTTTTTTTTTCTTCTTTTTTTTCCCCTCCTTTCTCTCCTCAGGTTCTGGCCTCACCTGCAGCTCGTTCTGGCATGGCATCAGATTTTCTTAAATTAATAAAGTGCACAGAGCTGCAGTCCCTGGCTATTGTTAAAATCTCCTGTGACCAGGCGTTTGTTCAGTTTTATGCATGCTCTCATGATAAACTGAGCTGCTCAGTAGATCTAGGTTTGTGCTGTTGCTACCATAATGTTGCAGTATACAGACTGATGCACAAAAGGCACTTTTATTTCCCCCCTGAAATAGTTAAACATAAAATTCCTCTCAGGCCTTAAGCCCCAAAGACTGTAATTATCTTACAGTTGTGTAGCAAAGCAAACCTGCTTAGCTTTAATGTTTCCCCAAGTGTTCAGGGTTCACAACCACAATTTTCACTTCAAGAACAAGGGGTGGAAACATGGCAGTTTAATGCCTTCTATCAATGGCAAAAATTACAGTCCACTCAGGACTACAACCAACCAGATGCTAAACAGAAAATGGTGGTAGTCTGCCAAGCAGGTGGTCACTATTAGGGATTAGCATAAACTAAGGCAGTTCAAAGCACAAGCAGCGATTATAGCTTTGAAAGGTGTGGGTGTCTTTTGTTTTTGGGGCCCAGTTGTGAACTTTTGATCATTCCTTCACCGTCAGTATCAGGTGTTGTCTTTTTGTGCCTTAAAAGTAAACTGTCTTAACAGGCTCAGATGTAAGTGTTTTTATTCTGTAGAGAATATTCACTATTGCTTTGTCTTTGGACAAAAAGTCTCGGGTATTAATATACATATCTCATAGATGTATCATCAAATGCTACTTTCTTGTCTTTTCACTTTTCTGCTGCTTCTTGCCCAAACGGCGTCCCACCCCTCCTCCTCTCTGATAGCTGTTATTAGCTTAGTCATCTCCAGTTTGGGGAGATAATGACAGTGCTGTTTTTTTGGACACTGACTTCCTGTGTGTGTGGTGTTTCTCCCTGTCATTAAGCAGCGAGTCTGTGTGGTCAAAATGACACAGCTTTGACTGCAGGAGACACTTCACCATCCGATCCCAGCTCCAATAAACTCACTGTTGGTTTTCCATTTTCAGCTTTCGTAGTGTCTGTTGCTTGTTTGGGGGTTTTACCATCCTTTCCTTTACTCATAGATAGATATCATTTATTGTAAAACTTTTTATAAATATTTTGTAGCACACCGTTTACAGTACAGTGTTGTGGGCTTTGCTTTACATTCAATCAAAATGCACTTTAGTCAAAAGTGCATTGCAGTTCAGCTGCAGTAACATATATTTGCTTTATGGATCTTTTACTCCCTCATTTATTTAAACAGTGCCAAATTGCAACAACAATCACTTCAAGGTGCTTTATATAGTAAGGTAGACCCTATAATAATACATACAGAGAAAAACCCAACAATTATGAGCCCCTATGAACAAGCACTTTGATGACAGTGGGAAGGAAAAACTCCCTTTTAACAGGAAGAAACCTCCAGTCAGAAACTGCATGAAAGGCTACAGTTTGCGAGGCAGCAGATGTAAAGCAACCAAGGCAGATGCAGCTGCTTAAATCAGTCAAACTCTATTGACCAAAGTGTTTCAAAGATGATTAAAAAGCTAATAAAAGAAATGACATGCTTCAATAACTGACATAATTAACAACACAAATCAAAGAAATTAATTACGAAGTTGAATGAGTAAAACATTTCAAAAAATTAATTGATAACAGTTAGAAAATAAAATAAGCTATAAAGAAAGATAAGATAACTTTAGATAAAATAGATTAAAAGGAGTACACCATGTACAAAGTCCTGATCAGTGAATAAAATAACATAATCCAATGCTAAAGACTAGAAAACAGCCATCCCTGTGGTTTAAAGAAAACAAAATAAACTGGAAATAAGTTTGAATATTAGTCCAAACAAAATTTCCATAATGATCGATTCTTTCGATAGCAGATATTTATTTTCTAGAATCAGTTCTCGTACTTAAGTAAAGATATTTTAGTAATTTGAGGTAAATTTGTAGTTTATCATTAACAAGAACAGTAACTATATTACTGGAATTGTCTAAATGACGGTAGGAACTACAACAGTCTGTTGCAGGGCAAACACAGAGAGAGAGACAACCACTCACACTCACATTCACCCCTATGAGCAGCTTAGAATCACCAACTAACCCGACCCCACTCACTGCACGTTTTTCGACCCACACCAACATACCAACTCCGCGCAGAAAGGCCCTGGCCTGGATGAAATTCTAACACTAATGTTCAAATACCATTGAGAGCACTGCACACTGTGAGGCAACAGTGCTGCTGCACCACCTGAATATCTAATCCAATAGTATTTTTTTAACATCTGTTATTTTTTACTATTTCTTACTTTTTTCTTGAAGTTTCTTGAAGTTTGCAGCAGAGTAGCTGTTTCCTCTGTTGGAAGAGGCGGCCATCTTGGAAAATGTTATGGCGTTAAAATGCCAGTGACTGACAGGATTTTTCAAATTAACGGCTCCAGAGAGACAAAGACACAAGATTGTAACAATTCTCTACTTCTCTAGTTGGTGTAGTGTGTTCTCTCATAGAGTCCTCAGAGGTCAAAGAATATAAAACAGCTCACAGTAAGATGTAAAGACCAAACATGACTAAACATGACCCGTTATGGGTGGGTGGAGGTGAATGCTCTGTTCTTTCTGCTTCAGTATCTCGTCTTGATAGTTCAAACTACAGAAAACAGAATGCTCTTACAATCATCTCTACCAAGAGGTGATTGTAATGTTTGTTATGTGGTTACATGGATAATGTAATCCACTGTGTGTTGTTGCTTTTTCTCATACTGTTTTCTGCCAAAGCTTCACTGACTACATTTGACCATTAGATGTCCTCCAACCTCCATGAACACCAGAAGTCAGACGTCAGGGTGACATTTACGGTGACACAGACAAAATAAATCACTGCACAAGACTTCAACTGACCAAACTTTCTTTGGTGTCCGGCTCATTTAAATTGTAGCAAACTTTAAAAATAAACTCATTTATGAACTTCACTTTGACAGTAATTTATACTTTTTTTTTATTATATTTTTATTGAAAAAAAAAAGGACTTGTTACAATAAAGTGCATTGATATTATTTAGTCGAGAAAAAAAAGACTTTCTTATTCCTTTTGTTTTACATTCAGGTAACAAAAAGTGATCTCGGTGCTTGACAGTGTTTACATAATCCAGCATGTTTAACTTATTTACATAAAGTACATTAGGTACAAATTATGAAGTTGAGGGTCGACCTGACATTGTACAGTACATGGGAGATACACCAATTCAGAGCTGGTCTTATATTTCAAAAACCACCTTAAACCAATCAAGTGTTGGTGGAGTTGGATTTGCCACTTTCTGGTTATTAATGTTTTGCTGGCTGCTAATAGCTCTTGTAAGAGCTTTGTGTCCCCTCCCCGGACCGAGCCAGCAACCAGGCCCAAGTACAAATTTACAAAATTAATATCAAATTTTATCTTAAAAACCTCACACAGAGTCTCATGAACTCCCAGCCAGTATTTTTTTAAGTTAGGGCAGTCCCAAAAGATATGGGAATGATGTGCCTCTTCTGATCCACGTCTTCTCCAGCATTCTGCTGTCCCATTTTTATATTTAGTTTGATGAGGGCTTTGGAAAAATCTAATAATGTTCTTCCAGCAGTGGTCTCTCCAATTAATGAACTTGTTGAGTACCAATGAAAATTACAAATCCTCTCCCAGTTCTCGTTTGTTCACCCATCCCTGATTCCAATTCCCATTTAATCTTAATATTTTGAGTAGTATCCTTCCTGGGCTGATGAAGCACATCATATAGTTTGCAGATTGCCTTTCTCAGAGAACCAACACATGCTCATTTAACTATCTTAAACATTTCTGACTCAACCGAGTTTGGGTTTGGGATATTGCAATGTTTGTTAAAATAATCCCGCGTTTGAAGGAACCTGAAGGAACCTACTTGTCTTAGGCCAGTTCTTGTTTGTAAAGATTGAAAACTCTGTAGTGTCCCTTTATGTGTGAAGGGATGGAGTGTTGTTAGTCCACTCTCTATCCAGGACTGAAATCTGGTAAATAAATGATTCTGTGTAATAAATTATGCTCATGCTTCAACATTAATATCTTTTATGGAAAATGTGGGTTCACTGTGAATTTTCATTATTGCATTTGCTTTAATCTCCTTTTTGGCTGCTCTCGTTACTGTGTACATACACATGCACTTATATTAATGCACATGTAAATGAATGTATGACGTGTATATATGAGTGTGTGGAACAATATGCAAACCAGGTTCACAGATGAAAACACTGAAACACACCTCACCTCACAGACTGAGCGTCAGACTGGTTCATGAGAAAAGAAAAGATGAAGATTCATCTTTGTGATTTTTGTTTCCTGTAGATCCACGAAACACTCACTAGGGGGCGGTATAATTTTAAATATCTGTCCTACTCAGGTTTCTATTTCTTTAAATCACGAGCTCGTAATGAAATGAAACTTTAATTGTTCAAGAACCCAGATCAGTAGGTTATTATTTTGTGTGGCTGCATTTAGAAGTTTTGCATGAATGACAACTTCACTTGCAGACTGACAATAACCCAAATAAATATTTTAATGACTAATTCTTTTAAATATCCTGTTTTTACTCGTCTAGTTCTAGCAAACAAAACACAATTTACCTTCTTTAGATTTAAATGCTGGAAAAAAACATTTGTTTTACTGATATTATTTTTCTTTTACATGTTTGAACAGAACAGATTTTCTGTAATGTTAAATACGAATACGGTCATTTTTCATATATTATTCCACTTAACAATAATTTAACTCTTTTGTGATCTGTAAAAAAAAAAAAGACTAAGTATCAATATGAAATAATTTAGACTGTTCTTTGTCACAGAGCCATGCCTTTCTGTGACATTTTATAGCACATTTTAAATAATAAAATATTAATATTGCAGGCCTCGGCGTGTCTTTTGTTTAGAATGGCTTTGGTTGTCATACTTGAGCAGTTATTTGGGTCCTTTGTGTTTCTGTGTCACTAGCTTTATATTGTGCAGTCATTTCCCAGCGCTATCACAAAGACAACACCCTCATCTTTCCATTAAGAAAAAACCTTCCTGTGCTGAAGGCGGGGCCACGGGAACGCGCGTCCACGACCTTCCAAGCGCGCTCCCGGGCCGTGTCTCCTTCAGCTGTGTCAGAGGAGCAGGTTGGTGTGTGATGTTGAGCTTCCCCGCTCTGGCGCGTCTCTGCTCCTCCGGCTGAAATGGGATTTGTGCGTTCCGAGTGGACACCGACCGGCTCCTGCGCTCCTGCTTCTGTCCGCCTTCTGGTCTCCTTCAGCCGGGGAAACCCTGCAGCGCAAGTGTGAGCGCTTACATCCGCACCGAACAGCGTCTCTCTCCCTCCCTGTGAAGCCCGTTTGTTTCCCGACGTTTCATTTATGGACTAAAGAAGCTCCGAGTGAGCGTGTTTGTAATTTCCGTTCACACAGCTGAAGATGGAGACGATGATGGAGAGGGAGTGCAGCGCGCTGGGGGGGCTTTTCCAGACTGTCATTGGAGACATGAAGGTAACGCGAAAAAGACGCGATTGTTCCACCTGATCCTGGTGGTTAACATCTGTGTTGCACACATCTGATGTTTAAGGCAGGGCGGCTGCTGCAGAGGCTTCTGATCTGCAGACCCTGTTGCACAAACCAAAGAAAACCGTTCCGCCTGTGCTGGAGATTTTAGCGACATCATTAATTTTCTAATTAGCCCGAAGTGGGAGGTGAGCGCAGTCTGCTGGTTCTTAATGTTCAGGATCTGATCGCCTGCAGCTTTCTCCAGCAAATGACTGTAGCATGTAAACCAAGCTTCATCCCGGCAACCAAACACAGCTGCAGGCTACTAATGCATCGGAGGGATGAATGGCACTGTTGCAGTGACACTGCAGGAGATAAACACACAATGAAGTGCAAAATGCTCGGTGTCCTCCCCGAGCTTCACAGAAAAAATCACACTCCCGGGGTTTTGATTGCCACAGGGGTGCGACTGCTAGGATGGGCTGGTTTAAAAACCAAACAAACAAAAAACATTTCAGATATATTTCAAAATCAATCTCGTCTGTAAGAGCTGCCAGAATTGTTGTGCCAGATGAAAATTTTCAGTCTCAGGCATGAAATAGTGACAGAGCTCGATTTGTTGGAAATTCAACAGCTTTGCTCAAACCTTTTAAAAATGGCTGCTTTCATTTGTTCCAGCTTTTAAAATGTGAACATTTGCTTGTCTTTGTTCTAATTGTTGCTTTTAACTGGGTATTTATGACTGAATTTTCCACCTTTCTGTGTCAAACACGTCATTGATTAATTGAGGAAATAAAGGGCAGCTTAATGACAGTGAACTGAGTCATTAGCTGCATTTCCCTGAGCAAGAACACAATCAGTTATGGAGACCCGATGGCTGTAACTGGGGTGTTCTGTTGTAACGTTCGTGGGGCTTTAGTGTTTGCATGTCCACCAAACTGACCCATATTTAATTTGAATGGCAGGTTGTAACTGGCAGACACCCATCAATTGCCATACACATGTAGCACATGCACTGTAGGAAAGACGCAAGCTACTCATGAGCAAATGGCAACGCAATCAGACAGCAACAAGCCGTAATGACCGACACCAATATGAGCTGCCATATGTTAGCCAGAGGACAGAAGTAAATTAATAGCAGCACTTTGTGTAATGATCAGTATATGCAGATGAGAAGTGGTTAATTGTAGATGAACTCTGGTGACAAACCAGTAAAATAGCAGCAGTATGTTACAGAGAACTGACTTCCCATCAGCCCCTCCATCCTGGGTCCTGCTGCGCCAGGCTGGCTGTGGTTCAGGGTTTATGAGTTTTATTGAGTCAGATTATCTCTTTGAGAAGAAGATCTGTTTTCCAAAATAGACCTGAAGACATGAAGCATTCATTTTCTGATAAACACACGGTGAGCGTGAGGGCACGGCACAGCTAAGACCAGATATTAACAGAATGAGTTTTATTAACAAAGCCAGTTATGAGTCCAGCTAATATCTTCAGTCTGTTTTCATTCTATAGTTTGATGCTTGTCTGAATTGGATGTTGAATATGGAGCTCCTGATGAGTCAAACTGTGTATTATTTTGTAAAAGTCAGCATCACTGTCTTTGGGTAAAGTAACAACAGGACAGTCAGAGGTAGAGCAAACAAACAAAGCCACAGATCTCAGTCTTTTCTACATTTAAAGGAACAGTTTATTTAAGAACTGAGGCATTTTTTTTGTAACCTTTGACAACACTCAGTAAATATTTGGCGACTTAGAAGACCTCCTGCTGTTATTTAGAAAGCCAAAGCTTAGGATTTCAGCTGCTTAACTGTTGGAGTCCTTCTTTTTTATATTTTTGGCTCAGATGTTTTCACTGTCTGGACTTCAGGATTCAATTCAATTCAGTTTTATTTATAAAGCGCCAAATCACCACAGCAGTCACCTCAAGCCGCTGACAGTATTAGGATACTGTTGATTAACAACACTCGTTGTGTATTCTTTCCTTGTTGTTGTGCCAAAACCTGTGCATATTATTCAGCATTAGTGGGGCCTTCACTGATGTGCAAGTTACAAGGAATTACCTCCAGTTTGTTCATGTAAGTAGGCAGTCTTCTTCTGGAGTCCCGCAGGGTTCTGTGCTAGGACCACGCTTCCTTTAGTTGCATTGTTATGCAGATGATACCCGACTCTATCTATCCATGAAGCCAGATCAATTAGTTGAACTGCTGGAATGTTTTAAGGACCTGACTTCTAATTTCTCGTTTCTAAATTGAGATAAACCTGAGTTTATTGTACTCATGATCTGATATTAATTGAGTGCTATAAAAATAAAACAGAAATAAATGACCTTTGTCACAGGTCATAATGCAGTGCTGCGGTGAAGATCAGAGATTTCTGCAGATTCTCTGATATAACTCACAAATTCTTTACTTTACGTTACATTAAAACATGTTAACGATCGACTCTTAGCTTCTTAGGGAGGCTCCTTAGAAAGTAAATAAATAAAAAGAATTAATTGTGAGATATTTCACCAGATTTTTCAAATCTCATATTAAATTAAAAATGAGTCCATTCCATAGTTTTTATATTTGTAATGTTTTCAGTTTAATATGGCTTTTAAATGGTTTGTAACAAGTTGAAGTTTCTGTTTGTTAACATTTACAAGGTTTTCTGGTACAACACGTACGTCTTACCTTCCCCTGCTGTAACAGTGAGGTCCTGCCCCCTTCGTAAATTAGTCTCTGGTTCACAAAGCTCTTTAATGCGGGGTTCACACTACACAATGCTGTTGTTTAAGAAGATGTCAGATCAGGTAATTAGAGTGGGAGACAAATGACAGACTATGAGTTGGTCCCCTGACAAGTCGTAGCTTGCACTTTTTTCACAACCTGAGTGATATCACCAGAAAGTGGTGCCGGCGAAGCACCACAAAGATGGTGGCAAACGTGCTGTGTTGGCATGGAAAAGCGCTTTGGGTGCCCGTAGTGTGGATATGTTTTAAAAGTCTGAAGCCAAATGTATTCTTAGGTCATGGTGAACAGTCCAAGGTGCAGCACTGATTGTTGTCAGCCATATGCTAGATTAGATAAAACGGTCATCAGTCGTTTACAGACCCGACTCCTGACATCTTCAGGCTGTTTTCCTGCTGATATCATGTAGCTGGGCCCTGACCCAAGCCAATGAATCAATGCAATTGGTTGATTTATTTATTTTTTTCAATCAAGATTTGTAATGCACTGTTTTCCAGCAAAGGTTCTGACATCATGAGCACCTAATAATACACACGAAAGTTAAAGCTACTTTATTCTCATTTTTATCTTAATTGCTGAATTATCGTCATCATCCACCGCCGTTTGGATCAGACACGTGAGTCACAGACGGTCAAAGGTTTCCTTTTGTTAGTGTAAATGTGTGTGGGTGGAAATGGCTTCCACTCTGTCAGTGGGGAGACTCCAGTCTCCTGTGTTTCATTGTCTTTTACATGCAGACGTTTTGTCTGCGTGTTTGTGTTTGTGGTGTGCCCGGCCTGATGAAAGCCTCCCGACTTTGTATCGCTTTTAACGTGACGCTGGATTCCTGTCACCTGGTCCTCAAACATTTGGAAGCTTTGAAGGTTTCATGTTGTAAGTTCTTCCTCTTGATACACACCATGAAAGAATGACTGTTTAGGGCCTGCTGGGAAAAGCACATGTCGAGAACTTTTAGTGTGGTTTTACTTTTTCAGTTGTTCATGGCACTGTTTGGCTTTAGGTGTCATGTAACTGCGCTCATGAGATTGACCTCCTACCCTCATTTTATTAAGATGAGGGCATAAAACAAGCATTGTGGCCTCTTTTCACTTCACTCATATCCTCCCTTCAAAATATTTCACGCTCAGTTTGTTATGATGTGCTTAGCATGTTGTGTACATGCAAAAGGTTTCCTGCATCGTGCTGTATGAATGTGAGGGTGTTTGGCAGCGTGCAGTCAATCATCTCCACATCACTGTGCTGTTTAAATGGAAGCAGACACATTACTGTTGATCCGTTTAAGTGGAACCGATCTGGATGTTTTTCCCTGGAGGAGAAACGGGTTCATCCTCTTATACTGTGAGCTGCTTGACTCTGAGCTGCGTGTGCCTTTAAACTTTCATTGTGCGTTCGCATTATGAACGGACAGTGAACCGTGGGTTTAGATCGTTTCTTTGACGTGCTTCATGCAGCATCTTTATGGTGTTAAAGATGGATTAAGCCTGATTTGTCTGATTTTTCTCTGGGTACTCCAGCTTCCTCCCACAGTCCAAGTACATGCAGTTAGTGGGGTTGGGTTAATTGATGCTTCTAAGTTGTCCATAGGTGTAAATGTTAATGTGAATGGTTGTCTGTCTTTATGTGTTAGCCCTGTTATAGATTGGCGAGCTGTCCAGCGTGGGACATTTACCCCGCCACCCTGAATTGGATGGATTGTATAACAGAGACAAAGATGTGTGTTAGCATCTAGCAGACATAAATGTCCCAAACTTCTGTTTGAATGCTTTGTTGTTGTACTTCTGTAGTGTGTGAATCAAGCGTTGTGGGATGTGCACTGTGCCTTTTGGAGGTTGTTGACGTAGCTCCTTTGTAGATACTAAACTGCTCTTACTCTCAGACATGCCCAGGATTGTCTCATTGTATAGCATTGATCTTACCTTATGATATTTTTATATCATGTAAAAAATCTTACTAGTATTTTCATGCATATTGTGATACATCACAGACCTAATGACACCAAACCAACACAAAAGACAAACAATGTAACTAGCTAGCAGTAGTGTTTCCATCAGCTGTGGTAACATAACTTCTGCTGGTTGGAAATAAGCTTGTAATCCTTTTCCTACATTTTGCTTCCAATGAGGCAGCTATTGAGGGTAAGCGTGAACGCATGAACGTGCTTATATGTTCAAAGCAGCGAGTATTGAGGAAGTATGTGATTTAAAATGCAGCAGGTTCTTTGTCTGTCTAATGAATATGCTCCATTATTTGCTTTGTATACACTCGCTGAGCCCATCTGTGGTTGTTTGCTGGAAATGATGGGTTGTTTTTAATATGTGGGTCGAGGAGAGACTCAGTCATGCAGCCTGAATGAAAAGTAAAGGAAGTCAGAAAGTACGCGGAGCTCCAGAGTAATGTGACCATTTTCCACTTTTTAATGCCAAACAATTTATTTACATTGGATGTCAGATGAATATCATCCTTTCTAAACAAAACTGATCAACTCTATGTTCACATAAACCAAAGCAATACTAATAAAATGAAGATGGTTAAATCTTGTTTTGTCTGAAGAATCTTAAATACGAGCACAGTTGTATAAAACACAAGTAACCAAAGTGGTTTTTACTGATTAAGCTACTAGATCGAAGTATTTCACGTTAAAACTCCTGTTAGGTTAGCTGATGGTTTTAAATCCCTGACAGCAGTGAGCTTCCCAAACAGGATAATGCAGATCCAAGCCCACAGGAGCAGCTCATAGGGCAGAAGAAGACTTTGACCGAGCCTCCAGGAGTTTCCTCCTGCGTGTCTTTTTAATAAATGGATGTGAGTCAATCCGGGACATTCTTTAAAAAGGACGTCAGACATTAATGAGAGTGCAAGGCCATTATCAACTCATTAGTTTCCCCTCCATCTCATTTTGAAGTTGCTGCTAACGTGTTTTACAGCATTTACCTCAGGGCAGCAATTAAACAAGACGGGCACATAAAGAAGCAAACTGGAACCATTAGACCACTGGGTGGGGACATATTAGGGATATGTGGGTGTGTATGACGCATAAAGTATATGAGTGCATTTATATATATTTGTTAAGTCAGACATCAAATGAAAGATCGGACAAAAAATAAATGCTATAAAAGAATCCTTATCCTCCTATATACTGTAGATATAAACATGCATGCTTACATCTGTACCCACACCTACATCTATAAATGTAAATATTCAGGAATATTATATATATGCATAATGTCATGATTAATCACTCACAGACTTAATCAGACGGAGCCGATCCAGAACTCAGTGACCTTTAATCGGGTTGAAACAGAGGTGGTTGGTCGTTTGGTTTGGTACCTGCGTGGCACTTTTCTACTCAGCCGAGCGCTCACCCAGTCACACACACATTCATTCAGTGCTTTGATCTAACATGATTTCTAACATTCACACTCCAAGCAATTCATTAGGAGCAACTTGAGCTTCAGTATCTTTCCTGAGGGTATTTCAGCATGCGGACTTGAGGAATCGGGGTTTAATCCATTGACTTTCCAGTTGGTAGACGACCCATTCCTGAGTCACCCCAAGTTTGGTGTGCATGTGTGTATATTTGTTCACCAAAGAGGTAGTACTCCTGTTCGAAAGATGTCCCGTGAACGATTACACCAGAACCAGCAGCAGGTGAGGAGTGTGCTTCTATCCCGTGATCACGGAGGTAGGACCCGCTGCAGTCCAGGGCGATGGAGTTGGAATTCATTGGGCTGATTACTCAGTTATATAAACTTTAAGAAGTAAAACCTGTAAGACAGTCGTTCGCATACACAAACGCACACACGCACTGATTAGCAAGTAGACACAACTCTCTCCACCCAACAACCTCAGATAAACTAAGACTGAACATTAATGTTGTGATGACATCGGTGTGTAAAGTGTTTTTTGCTACTAAACAACAAGGCTTTCATGTGTGAGAGAGGGAGTGTAAGTAATGGACATGAGCACATTCGCTTGATGCTAATTGCCATTTGTCTTGAACTGAAGCCTTAATCACCTCAGACCTATAATAAGCCTGGTCTCTTTCTGCAGCGGGCTGCTGGTTAGACTGGTCTGTGAGTCAGGATTGTCATGGAAACATCACGGACAAAGCTGCAGCATTGACTTTGGTTCTCTGGCCAAATGGGTCACTTTGTTTTATTGTAGTGGTGCTGACATTGACTCGTGGGGAGTGAACTCTTGGCTGGCATCTGATTTAATTAAATGTAGGTACTACTACTGAAAATCAGCATAGTAAAAACATATAAACAGCAGTAGCAGCACCCTTTGTGCTTATCCTGTAACACAGAAATGAAAGACACTCATTTGCTTTTGTATTTTTCGGAGACTTGAAGAAGATCGAATCAGTGTGGCACATATATTGTGTGCAGATGCAAATCTGCTGCCACCTGCCAGCGTAACGTTAACAAAGGAAATTAGGGCTGACATATCCACCATACAGTATTCAATTCAGTTTTATTCATACAGCACCAAATCATAACAACAGTCTCCTCAAGGCGCTTTATATTGTAAGGTAGGTCCTACAATAATACATTCAGAGAAAAACCCAACAATCATATGACCCCCTATGAGCAAGCAGTTTGGCAACAGTGGGAAGGAAAAACTCCCTTTTAACAGGAAGAAACCTCCGGCAGAACCAGGCTCAGGGAGGGGCGGGGCCATCTGCTGTGATTGGTTGGGGAGAGAGAAGCAAGACAGGATAAAGGCTGTATCCCAATTCAGGGTCTGCAGCCTTAAAGTACGCAGCCTTAACGGTCCACCAGGGCCGCGTACTCAAAGACCGCTAAGGCCGGAAGTGCGAGGCTTGTGAAATGGGACGGTCTAGCCTCCATTGCGCTGCCCAGGTTGCCTAGCAACCATGATACTAACAGCTGGAAACGTGTCATACAGCTTTGTTTGACAGAAATGAAGGAGAAAATCTTTTGTTCATTTGTTTGTTTCTACATGAGCTTTGATCATTCTCTGTAAGATTAAGCTCAGCTATTGGACGGCGTATATTTTAAAGTAAAGGCTTTAAAGCCAAGTTAGTACAAACGTCACTAATGTCACATGACTTTGCCGACATGTGGCCAACAGTAATGTTTTAATGTTCTTCGTTATTAAACATTTGCACATAAATAAGTGACATAATATTCAGTACTTAAAGTTTACTCTTCGGCCACCCCTCATCCGCCATTTTTTTTTCAGGCAAAATTATCCACACCCACCGCCGCGCTATGCATTCTGGGATATGTTGGGCCACGAAGTCTACACCGCCACAACCTTAAAATTCAGGGAAATGAAGGACGCATTTGAGGGCCGCATTTCGAGCAGCCTTTGAATTGGGACAGTCTTCGGCGCGCCGCTGTGACGTAATCGGCCTTTAAGGCTGCAGACCCTGAATTGGGATGCAGCCAAAGACATGCTGTGGAAGATTGGTTGGTTGTCCAGTTTGTGCCTGTATAAAATGATATAAATGCAGAGAAACATGTCTGAGGTAATTTTGCAGTAGTCCCATCAGAAAGAACTCAGTCACCTGCAGCGTGTGTTGCAGAGACTGAATTAAAGTTGCGATTAACATTTTGTGCAGTCTGTATGTGAAGGATGGGCATAACTTCCAATTTGACATAAACACCTTAAACCTCCATTTTTTATTTTTTTTTTTTTACATTTTTTTTTTTACATTTTTTTTTATTTATTTATTTTTTGTAATAGCCGGTTTAGGACAACTCCCAGATACAGAAAGATATCTGGGAGTTGTTGTGTAGACATCTATGGATAAATTAACTGAGCTCTCACTTGATTTATGACCTCAGCAATCAGGCTGATGAGCATTAATTCCACCTGTTTTTGAAGAAACATAGATTCAGAACTGGGGAAAAACCAGCTTATTCTCAGTAGCTAATAGCTTGAAATTTAAGTCTTTAGCCAATAAGCGTGCAACGTCCCTCGGGTTCACAGTTTGATAGGTCTGTTGGGCGGATCTATGTTTATCTAGCTTTCAGCATAAAGAAATATCTATTAGGTGAAGCAACCTTGTGTTTTCTGTCATCTACCTGCCTGATATTTCGCCTGTATGATGTCCCTAGTTTAAATTGTGAGTGATCTCTGTGGACGAGGTAGCAGTCCTTACACAGAAACATTATAGAAGCAGAAAGACTCAAGCAAGGATTGTATGGTTTGAAGCTCTTGCAGGTGTTCACAGAGCCATACAAAAAACAGAGGGATGGATTCCTGAAGGACCAGCATGCTGCCGCCACCTTTGGTTGTTGCCACGGTGACAATTTATGTCGTCAGTGACTGATGGATGCAGCGACCCTGGCCTCGCCTGTGTGTCCAAGAGGAGATAGAGAGAATGCAATGAGGTGTGGGCGTGTGTGCGTGCACAGCGTTAGAGAGAGGAAAGGATGAATGAGTAGGAAAGAGCTGGAAGAGGACATGACAGTGCATATGATAAATGTGTGTGTGTGGGGGAGGGAGTGAGGAAGAGGGGGAGAAAGGGAGGAAATATGCAGGTGTTGAATATGGATGAAAGGAAACAAAGAAAACAAACATGTGACACAGAAACTGTGTGTGAGATTGGGTGAGGATGCACGCACATGTGATCCTCCCCTCCTCACACACATCCTTCTCTGTGTGAAGCCCCTCTGCAGCCACCGGTGCTCCGGCAGCAGGGTTGCCATGGTAATGTAATCCAGGCAATGACGCTCGGCATCTCTCTCACAATCAGAGGAAGGCTGAACACACCCAGCTCAGCTGCACCGTGAGAAGAGCAGTGGGAGCAAAAAAGAAGGGGGGGGGCAACGCCCACAAAGTGCAGCCGAGAGGTGGAGGCGTGCCGGCTCTCCACAGGATCACAGGGTGGAAACGTTCACGGTCTTTATGTACGGCTCCTGTGCCGTGCATTCGTTTAGTGAGTTATTGGACGTTCTGGCTCATTCGGACCACTTCCTGTGCAGAAATAAGCGACGCCGTCTTAAAGCCTTGTGTTGCCTTCCTAATGATGGAGGTCAGATAGAAGCAGTCTGTAAGAACACAAGACACATGAACCATTGAGCCAAATCTAAAATCTATAAAATGAAATTCAAAAAATGAGAATAGAGTTTACATTGTTGGTAGTTTTGCTGTATTTTGGACTGCAGTGCTCCCCTGTGGAGATCCTTCGGGTTAGTTAGTGCAATCAAAAATAGTGAAAGAACCAAATATGTTTTGTATGGGTTCAGGTCGCCCGGCACTTTAATGAAGTCTGGGATAAAAGCTTAGTGGCTGAAGGTGTGTGCATACCTTTCTTGTATATTTTGCTACATTTGTGATACTAATAATGCACTATGCAATGATAAAGCATCACAACATAATATATCAGTAGGATTTTGAAATTTGGTGACAGTATTCTGTCTAGACAACCAAACCCTGTGAGGGAAGACGGCTCAGATCTGTCGCTGCAGTTTAAAAAGAAAGAAGCTCCACCCGTCCTGAAGGCATCAGGAGACTCCTCCTGACATTAGAAGCGTAGCCTGGTTTGTCTCGCTGTGGTTGGCTGCAGTGGCTCGGCGTTTCCCTCCATGCGGCCTACTTTCTGAACACGCATCCGTCGCAGCGACTGGCTGCTCAGTCCTGCTACACCCAGGCAGCAGACCTACTGTATTTGCATGCCTGGGGGCGCTTGTTTGGCCTCCTCCTAGATGGGTGGGTGGTTGGAGGGAGATATGGATCGGTCGTATTGATCTGTCTCCTTGTTGTCTGTTTGTTAACTGCTGTGTCTGATTCTCAGGATTTATGTGTTTGGAGCCTGAAGGGGCGTGCGTGGGTTTTGAGTTTGGTTGGTTGAGTTATCTGTATATTTATATTTAACAGATAACCCAGACTGTGGGACCTTTGGGTGAAGAACAACTGTATGATAATGAGTATGTGTGCAATAGAGATCTCATTAATCTCATCCCCATCATTTCTATTGACACACTGACCTGATACGTTGGGTTTATAGCACTGCTGTCTCTGGCTTTAAGTGCTGATTGGTCTCTATTGAATGTGTTTCTTTTGTCAAAGCTTCATTTTTTTTAAAAAATTAAAGCTGCAAAATGTAAGACAAAAAATCTTCCCCACATTTTTTGCTTTCACTGATATAAAACTGTGGATTATTTGATATTTTCCTCATAATTTTCTTTCTTTTTCCTTCAGGGCAGTTACCCCGTCTGGGATGACTTCATCAGCAAGGCCAGCAAACTACAGTCACAGCTAAGGTAAAAATGCTTATTACATGTCGTAACATGTTTATTTACAAAAGACCAAATAAAGGGTTTAAAAATGACTTACTTGAGGGGAAAAGAAGAGCGAGAGGTTGAGCCACTGGCATAGGCCCGGCCCACATCTTCAGACGCCCCGAGTCTGTCATCAGAGACGGCACCTAGAACTCAGAGACGCAGATCACACAGGAGCCGAGCAATGACAGGAGACGGGGTGACACACAGCAGGAGATTGAAGGGTTTTCTCCAGCCTGGCTCCTGTAACGACAGCATCAAAGAACTGAAAATAACACGCAAGCGAACAAGTGAAGAAAACACAAATATACAAAAAACGCACCAGAGACAAAAAATAAAAAATAAAGCAGGAAATCCTGCAAAACATGCAAGTCTCAATGCATGCAATCATGCAATAAAGTGCAGAGTACTGATGAATGTGTCACTATCTTATCTGTTCGACGTGTTTGATCAGCTTCCTGAAAACAGCGATTGTGTTCAGTGCAGAAGTTGCTCTTGTTGTGTTGCTCTGAGAGCATTTACACCAACTTTCTCAGAATCGGTCCAGTAGCACCAAACTGTGGCTTCTCATTGGTTTATGAAGAAGGTTATTTAGTTTCAGAAATGCAAAACTTTTGGGTCTCTGTATCCTCATTGAGCTGTTTTATATTGATTATTTATACATAGAGAATCATATTCATTGCTGTTTTAACCTTAAGATAAAAGGAAGCGCTCCCGCATCCTGAGAGTGTGCATAACCTGAGCTCATGAACATCCAATCAGTCTGCTTCATTAGGTGTCTAAATGTCAGGCTCACCTCTCCTGTCACCTCATCCCTGACGTCCTGACACACACACACACACACACACACGGCTGAAGGTTGCCACCATCAATAGAAACATGTACACACACAGACCACAAAAACCACACACTTGAGCCTTGACAAAGTCTCCACACGTACATGTTTACTCACTTACACTTTTCAGCCATTAACCAACCAGCAATGACTGCCTACACACACACACACACACACACACACAAACAACTCAATTAACCTTCTGTGGCTGGCAGAGATTAATGATGCCACCATAAAGTCATTATCAGCGAGATGGATCGGCACTGAGCCTCCAGAGATTCTGTCCGGGGACAGAGGTCATCAGAGGTCAAAGCTGATTGCTAATGACTCGATCCTTCGTCCTCTTCCTCACCCTGCATCTATTCTGTGGGGGGATTGTCTCAGTGTTTCAAAGGTGCAGAATTATGAATTTGCACATTTGAAATAGTTTCTCTCCCTGATGATGAGTCAGAGCATATGTCGCATTTTAAGACTGATTACTTGAGTTCAAAGTGCTGCGCCTGATTTGAATTTAGAAGGACGGGGAGCTTTGTTGCTCCAGATCAGCTGAGTGATGACATGATATTAAAAACACAAAGAACAAATCAAATGAGTTTAACATAATTTTTTTCCCAATAAAAAATTAAAAAGCCAGCAAGAAAGAAATAATGAATAGAAACGGCTTTTTCTGTGTTTCTACTTCCTGTTTTGTGTCTTCCAGGACGACGGTTGTCGCTGTAGCAGCCTTCCTGGATGCCTTTCAGAAGGTGGCCGACCTGGCAACTAACAGCCGAGGTAAGATGGGGACGAGGTGCAGCCCTTATGGGGACCAAAGTCCTGGTCCTGGTAGCAGGCACACTGTCAGGAGGATAGTACTTAAAGAATCGAGTGAACAGAGTCAGGTGCAGCTGCTGGTTATCGTAGTAAAGATGTCGGTAAGAGTACTTGTCGTATTTCTTACCGTATCCATTAGCTATTTGTTCAGTTCTCTGACATTCATCATTGTGGCTCTTTGGGGCCTTTAATCAAACCATAATGTTGTTAGAGAGCACAGCGCAGATATAACCTGCAGGGAACAGGGTGTGCTTGCAGAAGGACTGACAGCAGCAGCTTTGGCTTGTTGCATATAAAAGAGAGACGAGTGCAGTGGATGCTGTTTTATATGTACGGTCATCTGGACCAAGTGATGCTTACTATCATATTATGTGTTGTGTTTGTAATTTCTGCTGTGCCTCTTGGTCAGGTCTGTCCTGAAAAAGAGATTTCAATCTTAAATGTGCACGTGCTGTTTCTGGACTTTTCATTTGCATTTAGCTACAAGAAGACACATCTTGATGCAGTGGTTATACAGCTGAAGGTGCACAGCATGAGCATCAGATGAATCCTTTGGGTTGGATTAAACGCCGTGTTCTCATCTACTTTCATTATTACTGAGGCCCCACAGTGGCGTGTTGTATCCTCAGCTTTATTTATGGAGTGGAGAGTGACGTATTGCAACCTTTTCATGGTGACATGAGTTTCTCTCATCAGGACGAAGGTTTAAAGCCGCCTTTGTGAACTTTCCTACCTGGAGATCTTTCACCTTCGAGCATATGTTGGTCCAAGAAATCCAGGCTGTGTGTGTGTTTGTGTGTGTGTGTGTGTGTGTGGCTTGTAATGCTGCATGAGCTTTGATTCTTATTATTGTTGCTGCTGTTGTTATGGAGCATTCTGTTGTTAGTGTGTGTAATGTCTGTTGCTGTGATGCCTTCTCAGTTGCGTTTACCTGACAGTTACCACAAGAACACAAATGAAATTTCCAAGAGGACAATAAAACCGTACTTTATTTATTGGCTGTTTGTCAGCCAATAGGAATCAAACAGGAGAAGCCTGGTTTTTCAGTCAAAATGTTGTTGTTATATATGAAATGCATCCGTGCTTAGTGGGTTATTATTTTAGACGCAGAGGTGTCCGGCACAGAGTCCACAGAGAAGAGCAAAAGGCTAGTGATGTAAAAGCCGCAGCAACACTTGGAATATAAAGAAGAGCTGTATTGTTTTTAAATAAATCAAATAAAAATGGATGACAGGCGGGGAGCTGGGGACCAGGACAGGGCCCTGAGAGGTCGTAGGTTTTCTTTAAACATAGTTAAAGACTCGCCCTTTCTCAGCAGCTCGGAGCATGAAAGCTAAAAACTGCTTAGCCAAAAGTTTTTGTCCAGCAACAACTAAAAGAGGAGCCGAGAGCGAGAGTCCAGGTTCACGGCAGACGAGTGGGCCGCTGCGAGACCACTAAAGTGCTTTAAAGAAGAGCGAAAGAGAGGAAGCGAAACATTTCCCGGGGCTTTATGAATCTGCTTATGCTTGCACAGAGATGAGAGGAAAAAAGGGAGAGAAGATGGAGAGGAATCACAGAAAGAGCTGAGCTGAAAGTGGAAACACTCCCACGCACACAGCCTTCATTACTGCTCTCAGGAAGCATTCAGCTGACACACAGCTGCTCCAGAGGGCGACCATCAAAGTGTCTGTGTGAGAACTCCTAGAGAGTTCGTTAAAGTCTGATTGGTGATTAAGTTCGTCAACACTTTGGTTGTTCTTGTTTTACTCATCGTGCTGATGGTGGAGTCTCTGAAGTGTCAGCAGAATGTAAAGTCCTCAGCAGCTTAAACAGCAACAAGTCTGACTGCAAACTTAGGAAAAGAGCCGGAGAAATAAAAGCATCCTGAAGCTTCAGATTTATTCTTCCTCAGTCAACAAACTGCAGGAGGTCCCAGTATTCTGTGCTGCTGTTTTTGAAGCTGGCTGCACGCTTTCTATTGATTTTTACTTTTCTGCTATTGACAAATGATCAGAGGCTGCTGTCTTCATGATCACTGGACTGTAACATCAATGGTGGTTGCTTCCTGGATTGATTAAGTGGAGGAGGCGGCCTTTATGGGCATGTTTGTGAGATTGTGTGTGTGTATACCATGCTTTCTAGTTTTCTTGTTCAGCACGACTCTTTTATTGTTGTCGTTCTGAGGAGATCCATCTCTGTTCAAAAGTCTCGAGTCCAGCGATTTATTTATATTTTGCTTCCAGTGAGCCAGACTACTTTAGGTCGGGAGAGAGGCGTGGCCATGATGGTCTACAGCGTCTGTAAAATGTGGTGGAGGCTGTGTCATGATGGGGCTGCGTTTAATCTAGTGGTGTTGGAGATTTTGTAAAACGGGATGAAATTATGAATGCTGAAGTACCGCACGTAAGGTTGTTAGAATTCTACAAACTCGGTTTTTGCCTTCACGTTTGCACTTAATAATCCACTTCCCATTTGAAAGTTGGTTCAAGACTTTTGCACAGTACTGTGTGTGTGCACGCGTGCACACCTGGAGCTACATGTTGAATTATTGGTAACTGTTGGGGCAGTTAGAGGTTTGTAGAGCCCCGCCTCGCAACCTCAGACTTCAGCATCCACAGCTGGTTTCATATATTTTATACTGAACATATATTAACACGGTGTCATCACAGCTAGGCTCTGTGGCCCCGTCAGGCAGCGCCTGGTCTGCAGCCGCTGCTTTCCCCAATGTGGCTGTAGCATCAAATACATCACATTAAGTTATTTTTGTTTTTGAAATATATCTCTAAACTTAAATTGAATGAAATAAAAGCATTTGTTGGTAGAACTAGCTTAGCACATCTTCGGGTTGTTCTATTTTTTTCCCCACACCCACACAATGGCTCTGTTTGAGGTTTAAGACTCGTTTCTATTGTTGAGGTCATGTTTCTGTGCGTCATGTGACTCACTGATAAAGACAGATGCATTTAACATGGGATATACAGGTTTTCTCCAAACCTCTGTAACATGTCCAAAAATAAAACGAGCATGGGAAAAAAGGAAATTGTTTTGTGGTTGAACTAATGCCAAACGTATAAGCCTAATAGTCATTAGGACCTAGTGTGTTAATGCGTTGTTTTATTGTTATCATTGTAAATCTTACTAAATGAAATGATGTGTGATGAGGAGCATTATAAAGAATCAGGAAGAACAGCTTTCATGTTGGTTTTAATCTTTAATGGAAGCTGCAGTGATCCTGCTCAGATAGCTGTGATTTATTGAAATGAACTCTTAGTCCTATCGATATTCCCAGCTTCACCCTTATTCCCTGCATTTCTAGATTAATGGAGACACATGGATAGAAGAGGGGTGAAATTAGAGGAATAGATGGAAGCTGTGTTCAAACAAGGCGAGTACGGATTGTAATTTGGGGAAAATTACAGCAAGTTCAAATACTCTGATGATGGGGAGTAGAGGAAAATCGGAGAGAAGGAGGTAGAGGGCAGATGGTGATCGGGAGAAAGGTGGAGGGGTGGAGAGGAGCGGGAGGCCGTTGGCTGTCGTGTCCAGCCGGCTGCTGCTGCTATTGCTCATGGCAACAAGATGGAAATCACTGCAGAATTCAGGCTGAGCAGCAGAAGCAGCATCTCTAACTGCCCCCGTCCGTCTCTGCTTATCTCTTCTTATCTTATCCGTCCTTCAGTCGTCTTATCAGAAGTCGTCTCCGCTATCATTTGGATTTTCATGTATTCCCATGTATTTACATTTATTTGGATGTGCTGTTGTAGATCAGTTGATTAGTCCCTCGGGAGAAATGGAACTGCTCCACTGTTTCCTCTTAGTGAGCCCACAGTGGGCATGAAGGTTTTCCTTCATCCTCTTTACACCCTGGGGGGGAAATCTAGACAGGTTCTCTGCTATCTGTAATCATTGCACGGCTCGTTGCACAGACTGAATGGGAATCATGGAAATGACAGAGTGTGCAGAGGCTGTGTACACACAGGTTCAAAGACCTGGGCTCAGTTTTTGTCTGTTGCTGTCTAATTTTTGTTTTAATCAGAAGTCAAATTCTCGCCCTGAAGCTTTGCTTCTTGTACTGATGGCAAAATGGGATTGTATTGTACAAAAGGAGCTTCGTGCTGCGTTAATGGAGACTCGACACGAGTGATTGAGACCATAATCTCACCAGGAAAACATTTGCTTTACTCGTAAATCAGTGAACTAAAGTGTCATTTTCTCATAGATAGCTATGGGCTACTGTCGGACTTCTGATTAAAACGGCATTAATCGCCCCCTGCTGGCCATTAAAAAGACTGCAGGTTTAATGCTCTGTCCAGAAGCTTTGTCCATCTTTTATGTACACCTGCGATTTGATCCACAGGTGTTTCTGCAGTCTGTGGGGACACAAACAAACTGTCCCTGCAGGTTGGTTGTTTTGTCCTATAGTATCACATGTGTAGGCAACATTTGTGCTGTTTAAGCTGAGTCATTATATTCTTTAATGTTTCCATTATTAAAAAACCATAATGAAGTGTGACCTTTTGTTTTGTTCCCTTTATGTGCTTTGATGGTGTTGTTGCATTCTGGTGGTAATATTGAGGGTGATATCCGCAGGTTACTGGATTTGCCAACAGATCAGTCACTCACTAAAGCAAAATTGAGTTATTATCGTTTTTTTTATTATTGTTATGAATTTATTCATTTCTAAAAATCAGGTACACAATGAGCTTCAGCCTGTACCATGTACAGTATAACACACATGTGAAAATAAGGAGTTACTTCTTTTTGTGACATGAGGGACGTTAAGATAAAAGCTGTTACAGTAAAAACTGTAATAATGTGATAATAATAAATGGCCTGTATTTGTATAGCGCTTTACTAATAATACTTTATTTGAACGGTTTCCTTTATTGTTTCTAACACTAACATCGCCGTGGAGATGAGGTGCAGCTGGTGTCGACCTCCATCTCCCTACTTCATAGTGTGTTGGTGTGGTTGCCATAACAACCTGCTGCCAGGGACAATGATGTCCTTAAAGGTTCGGTTAGCTGTGTCGCTTTTTCTTTTTTCCAGGGCCGTGTCAGTATGTAAACACCTGGTAACTGGATCGGACGGAGCAGGAGAAGAGGGCAGGAAGGACTGTGATGAGAGGGAGAGGAGATGAAATTAGAGACAAAATAGACAACGAATTGAAGGAAAATGAAGAGATGAGGAGAAATGGAAAGATGTTAAAAAGACTTCAGGTTTAACACAGGAACATGTAGCCTATGGAAATGCTCCCTGCTTAGAAAGGTTACTTGGTTATGTGAAAAACGATATCAGCAAAGCTCGGGACTACTTCCAGATTGAAGTCTGCTCACAGACCGATTGTCTGCTGACTGCATTAAATCCGTTGCTGTCACGCTGTCAGAGCATCCGTATCCAGTCGGCAACCTAATTGTCAGCTATAAAAACTACAGGAGCTTATGAGCCACCAAAGGCAGTAAAGGCCAGATGTTGTTTGGGTTAGAACATTCCCAGTGTGTTTGGCTGGTTTTGGTTAAGCCGGGTAAAAATTCCCAATGTTGTTTCCAAAGGACACAAATCCCAGCATCGTCTGGCTTTACAATTACAACAACATGAGAACAAATCAGTCAACCGCAGCTTCTTTGAACCACCTCTGATCTCACTCCGGATCAGCTGTTGCAACAGCTGTCACTCCTCCAGATGTTGTACCTGGAGACGTGCAGCCGCAGGAGCATCAGTGAGGTCCTGAATTGATGCTCGGTGATGAGGTCTAGCTCACAAAGTGTTTTCGGGTCATCCCGCTGGCGTTAGATGTGGTTGAAGTTCAGACTGGGTAAACAACTGAAGGGCAGCACAGCGGCTCGTGGTTATCAGTGCCGTGGTACCTCAGGGTTCAAACAGGGAGCTCTGCAAAAACATGCCAGAAACCCTCAAAGACGAGATTTGTAGTTTCAAGTGTTTCACTTTCTGGGTGAAATAAAAACAGTCCTGCAGAAACTGGTAAGAGCATTTCTTTGTGACTTTAATATGTTTGTCATGTTAAATAATGAAGGGCCTTAGCCTGAATATTGTCTGAAACATTTGATTACAGTGTTTCCCCCATATTAAAAGAAAAAAAGAGGTTTTGGCCTTCCCTCAGAGGAAAGTCTCCAGGATTGTAATAAAACGAAATGTATTTGATTATTTTCCAAGCAGGCTTTCAGTTACTCAAACATATACGTCAGAAAATGCATAGATCTCTGTTTAGTGTGTTAACTGTAGCTTTGCTTTTTGCTTGTGTGGGTGTAAAGACCCAGGGTACTCCAGAAAAATGCAGGTTTAGACCGTAACCGTACTGTACAGTAAAATTTAGTTTAGCATTTACTAACTAGGTACAGCAGAAGACTTTTTTTAACCAAACAGCCTCGAGAGTTTTCCCTTTGAAGAACAGTCTCAGTTCTAAGGTTGCAGAAGTATGTGGACAGTTCTAACCCCCAGGCATGGTGTTTCGTTTGGGTTCAGTCTGGTGCGATACAGCATGGAAGAATTATGAAACTGAAGAACTGAAAAAATGCTTAAACTCGTTGGCATTTCCTCTGTAATGTGCCAGAAGAAGTTGCTGATAGTAAAAAGATCAGTTTGGAATGTGATGCACAATGTTTTTTACAGATAATTTTACCATAAAGTTTAATTTTGCATGAATATGCTGTAAAATATTGTATAGTTGTATTTGTTTTCACTAAGCAGGACTTTTAAGCTTAAATTTCAAAACTAACATTTTAACTACTGAATTTATCTGTTTTGATTTTATATACTGTTTTGTTTGTTTGTTTGTTTTAATCAATTTTAAATCCTGCTTTTTATTTGTTTTTGTTTCTAATGTCTCTGTAAAGCACTTTGAATCACCTTGTTGTTGAATTGTGCTGTACAAATAAACTTGCCTTTGCCTAATGTCTGTATTTCTGTTTTAACGTTGTTTACTGTAGACAGGTTTATAGTGCAGGTGCTCGTTTTGCTATTTTTAAAGTGAATTATTGTCATTTTTTACTGACTGGGTTCAAATTGTCACCATATATTTTTTTCAGTGAAGTTCTGGCAGTTTTACCAAATCAAACAAACATGTTTATAAAAGCAAAACATAAGCAGTCACATGATGTTTATGATGGTAGGAAGTGCACAACTAAACCTCTATCAAGTGCTGCTGCTGGGAACTATTCAGTGAGCTATTATTATAAGTCATTTATAAAACTGAGCAATATTATTGGGCAACCATAGTAATGTAACATGTTCCAGCAGCACCGGAGGCACCTGCATAATCACATTATTCTGCAGGTTCAGGGTTTGACCTTTTGTTCTTCACAAATCACATTATTTCCATAAATTAGTTTCCTTGAATGTTACCAGCATAACCACGAGCTTCAGCTGCTGCTGCCAAAGGATGCTTTAGAGAAACTGTCACATACGGAGCTGAATCTGAACGTGATCCAGTTGTGTTGGCGATGGTATGCTTGAAAAACGGTGAACTGCTGGCCTGTAGTCTCGTGATTCTTCTTGTTTTTAGTCTGTTTTATTGTACAAACATGATTTCTGTCGTAGATTTGACCAGATAAAAGGAAAATGATCTTACCTGTTGGGGTGCTTGTGTAATTGTTCAGCACTTGTCTGTGCAAGTTGAAAA
The DNA here is from genome assembly GCF_900408965.1 of Simochromis diagramma. NCBI lineage: Eukaryota > Metazoa > Chordata > Actinopteri > Cichliformes > Cichlidae > Simochromis > Simochromis diagramma. The sequence continues at coordinate 247,173 of NW_024387222.1, read as the reverse complement.
CGTCGTGCTCTAGAGAGAACGTAATGAAGTGAATCCCTGTGGTCGCTGCTGCAGTCAGTATCTGCAGTGTGTGTGTGTGTGTGTGTGTGTGTGTGTTGGTGGGGTTGAGTCCTCAGCAGATGGCCTTCTTTGGCAGCTCGTTGTTTAATGATATCATCTGAGGCGCAGGTGAATGATGTCATATCTGCAGTGTCCACATGCCAGCATTTTTAGGGTTTTCTTCAAGGTCACATAGAGGTCCAGAACTCGGACTCAAACTTCCGTTTAACCAAAATTAAAGTCCTTGCTCAGCATTTTTTCCCACATTTACAGGAAATCTCAACTGAGTTTAAGAAATCAGTGAATGTTAGGGACTACAGCTGAGTTTATATGCATTAAAAAAAAAAAAAAAAGGTTTATAAAAACAAAAACCTTTGCACGCAGTCCCCTTCATGCAAACTCAAACCTGGGCCTGTGCATTTAGAAAGAAGTGACCCTTCCAGTCCTCATCGCTGCTGAAGGCTACATTGGTTGGTGATAGCAGACGAAAAAAAAGAAATCTTGGGTAATTTGCAAGTTACAACTTACAGTGCCCTCTAGTGTCCATGTGAATAATTGCCTGCAAAAGGTACAGTGGTAGCACATTATTAATCCCTCGGGTAGGTTCCTCTGGGACAAGAGCCTCCACATAACTTTGCTGGTGGTCTTCTACATTTTGCAGCTGTTACTGACACCAAGGTTCAGTCTTAAAAACGTGTGGAAAAAGTGCTCTGTGGGCTACTTTTGCTTGTGCCGCTGTCCTTCAGCTAGCTGTGGTAGACAAGAGTAACCGAACTGATGTGAAATGATAAAAACTGTTCGATGCGCTTCTCTTGCTGCAGGGTTGCACTTCATAGCATCAGTAGAGACACTCGGGGAGTAAGTAAATATCCATCGTCAGCGTAACGAGTAAGAAGCTTACCCTGAAAATGTTGAGAGAGTAAATACACTTATTTGCTCGTAGTTGCCACACTTGATCTCATCTCATGGGTTTTTTACTCGCTTGGCATGCCAGGATTGTTATCCATCCAAATGGCCGACAAATTAATGCCACGTGGCAAAAGCTCAATACATCAGGATCCTGCAGGAAATCAGAGCTGCACCGCGCAGCAAGCACTGTGCATTAAAAAATAAATAAAGAAAAAGGAATCAAAATGGTTAAAATTAGAGATCGCTGTTTAAATTTTTTATGAAGCTAATCAGAGAGCACGAATCCCTCTGATCAATAATTAATACTTCAAGACATCCAAATGTCTGTAAAATTAAAGATGAATTTGTGCATCAGAGTCGCACTTTCACCGAGCTCATGTTTTATTTGTTGTGTTGTCGCTCTTTCACGTGTGAATCTCTGCAGACTACTGTGCTACAGTCACACTGCAATACAAATAAACGGAGCCACTGTATGGTAGAAATTTAAATATGACACAAATCTTTAACTTGCATCACATGAACTCACTAAACTCGCAGCATGATTTATCTGCATTATTTCACATAACAAGTACGGGTAAAGGCAGCACTCACACTGTGGGACTCAGGATCGATTCTTTTAATCGTTATTTTCTGCGAAACCTTTTTCGTAATCTTTCTGTTTTTAATTAATTGCGGCCACATTTTGAAAAATATCTTGAATCATTCACAGACAGAAGTGTTTACAGTAGGATTGTATTTTTAGCATTTCATCTTAAGTTGGATTAAAAGCACCATCGCAAACTCAAACATTTCCACGTGACGGGACGCTCACGTGGGATTTGAGTGAATTATCCCACTGCTGACTTGCACTACTACTAAAAGCACCAAAGTGTCCTTTACAGTGAGAACAAAGACTCCAGAAATGTTCTCTGGAAAACAGTAAAAGCATCAAGATCGTGTTCATAAACAGACATCACAAGAAATATTATACGGAGTGGGATGATGTCAGCAGGTTGAAGTGAGCTGGAGTTGGAGTGTTCGCGTTACTGTAAAACCAAACTGCCTGTTCCTCTGTTCCTGCTCCAAACTCACCATCCCAGCAGCCAAGTTACAGCAGTGTCGTATATCCTGTGCTCTGAGGTTTCTGCACCGCAGAGGTCAAATGTTCAGAAGTGTAGGCCGTGACATGTTGCTGCTTATGAGCCTAATACTGTTTTGGCTCTTGGTATGAGCCTGCCTGCTGACTGTGAGGATATTTAAAGGGAACAAATTGAAATCTCTGAACTTCGTGCTACTTCTTGTCTTTTTAACTGCCTTTTTCTTCCCTCTTGATCATAGTATAACATGTAACGTGATAACCACAGAAGCTTTGATGGTGCAAGTCCGTAAGAATGAACCAGCAAATGCTTTTTCTCAGAAAGGGAACAGAAATCTGGACAGGTTGGGCTGTTAAGTGGTAATCCTCCCAGCCAACTGGAAAAGTAGCTGGAACTCAAAGCTGACATCATCTTCTTGTCTGAAATGCCCAAACTTGTCAGGTGTTGACAAAAGAAGAGATGGAGGGTCATTGGAGAGAGGTTCGGGGAATTAAAAATACCGTGTGGTATTTCAAACACTGCTAAAGGGAGTAGATAAATGACTGGAGAGAGTCTCGGAAATGTTCTGGCCAAAGCCACTTTGTAAATCATCCCAGTCCAGTCATGTCACAGTAGTCAAGACCCTGTCCTGTTATTTTTAGTCCTGGACTGAACAGTTTCAACGAGATCCAAAAAGCCAGTGAAGCCAGAGTACTGGGCCAAAGTCATAACCCAACAAGAACGACAGACGAAACGAGGGCTCGGTCTCGATTATTTTTTTTTAAACTCATTGTTTTTTGATGTGCATTTTGAAGCCTTAGGCTTTAGGTTGACTTTTGATTACCAGAAGTGACCATATTTAGGAGACGGCATGGACTTTCAGATGGCTCCAGCACAACAATCATAGCATTTAGCCCAGTTCAGTGACGTTTAATCATCAGACATGAGGTTAAATTTAGAGGACGATCGTGGCTCAAGAGTTGGGAGTTCGCCTTGTAATCGGAAGGTTGCCGGTTCGAGCCCCGGCTTGGACAGTCTCGGTCGTTGTGTCCTTGGGGAAGACACCGTTGCCAGTGTCCGGCAGCCTCGCCTCTGTCAGTGCGCCCCAGGGTGGCTGTGGCTACAATGTAGCTGCCATCAACAGTGTGTGAGTGGGTGGATGGCTGGATGTGTAAAGTGCTTTGGGGTCCTTGGGGACTAGTAAAAGCGCTATATAAATACAGGCCATTTACCATTTAAATTTAAATCTTTGAAAAATGTAAGTTAAATTAAAAAGAATCTGCAGTACAGCTGTCACAAACGCGGAAACACCAAAACTCTCATTGTACCTGGTTATGAACATGTTGAATTTCTGCTGTAGGCGATTTAAACATGGGAACCTTTGGGCATTGACTCACTATTGGAGCGAGCTTCAAGTATCCATTAGAGCAGCGTTTCCCAACCACTGTGCCGCGGCACATCAGTGTGCCGTGAGAAATGATCAGGTGTGATGTGGAAGATTATCTGGTTCCACCTGATTAGTACTCTAAGCAAGTAACGGGCAGAACGATGACATCCTCTTCCACTAGAGGGCAGTGCAACTACCTGCTCTAATTAAACGGGTTGCCAACTGACAATAAAACAGAAGACAAAGAAGAAATTACATAATAGTCACGCTGTAAGACGATGCAGCGCGAAATAACAAGAGATAAATATATGAAAAGGAAAAAGTAGTGGGTCTGACCTGGTCCTGGAGAAAGGTCCAGCATGAGTATACTGGGGGCAAACCAGCCAATTCTGCTATACTTGCTGCACATATCAATATGCTTTTGGTGACATTTTTGTTTGGTGGTATGCTGTGTGAGCTAATGTGAAATATGTGCAGTGGCTTCAAAAGATTGTGAAACGGTGCATTAGAGGAACTCTCAGCAGTGAAAAACCTAGTGGTTAAGATCAGAACTACAGGACATGTAAGAAACTGGTAAATATTTCTGCCATAGTAATTTAGTAGAAAATGAATAGTGGTTATAACAGCACCTCTAATAACTGTGAGCAGCCTAAAGCTCTGAGGATACGATCACTCTCGGAGTCGGACGCTTTTACTGCTCGAACACTTGCAGGCAGATGGAGGAAGAAGAGCTTTTATATGAGCTCCTACATTTGCTTCAAATGCCTGAGTTCTTTGTTCTTACTTATCCATCATTAAATCATCTCTACTGGAGAAAGTTCATTTTTCAGCCTGCAGGTTGACACTTAGCCTCGACTTGTTTTAGTCAAAGTCTAGCAGACAGAAAGCGGAACAATACTCCTTTAGTAGTTCTGTTTTCTCTTCTTAATAACACAGCTTTACACAAAGACTTTGGAACTCTGAGCAAGTAGATATTCTTGTGCTGAGCTAAAACTCTGAAAGCACGGATGGTTTTTATCTGGCAAAATAAAAGCCATCCGTTTGGACTAATGGCGGTAAATTAAAACCAGTAATAATCAGCACTGGAAATGAGGCTCGTGTACCAAAGCATTGCACAAGATGCCCACTTGGATATTCGTGCATTCTTTTCAGTATTAAAGGACTCAAATGACATCTTTCCGAGATGGTAGGAAACTGGTTTTGGGGATAAAAGTCGACTAAATGGGTTAAATTTGTGCTTCAATTGCAATAATGACTGAATTAGAAATCTGATCACAAAGCGAGGCCCCAGGTGTTCCTGCTTTAATGTGAGAGCAGAGCTGCAGTGACTGCCAGCAGCAGGAGCAGCAGCGTGTGGTCTTAAAGGGCTTCATTATGGTATGGCATCACCACGGCAACAGCAGCAGCTGCCTGCTTTGACGTCACGCAGAATGTGAACCTCTATAAGAAACATGTGCACAGAGAGACCGCAAACAGACCCGTGCAGGGATGTGTTATCTGTACGTCCTGGTGATATAAATGAGTGGTGATGTTTAGCAGCTGGAACAAGCGTTTGTAACAGCGCCTTCTAGTTAGACCGTTTTAGGGACGATAAGCTGCTCGTGCACAGATGGAGAAGCCATTTTTCATCGGTGCCTGGTGAAAACCGTGCATCTCGTTTGGAGTGCTGCTTGAACTGGGCCAACACTCTGCACACTGGCACAGAGCACATCTCATTTCTTCCCACTAATGAATGTAATTACAGGTTTTTGTAGTGAAAGTGGAAAAGCTGAAAAGGAAGTTTGGATTTCTATGCCTAAAATAATCTGGCATCCATAAACGATTTTTACTGGAGAAAGAAGCAGTCCAAATGTTGTTTGTTTTAATAATTTGTGCACATTATTATTAATAGATTGTACCTCATATAATATATATATATGAATCATTCCACTGCAGATGTGTGGGTACCCTTAATGTATGTTTAACTAAAGCACAGTTTTTGGATAATACAGAGGTTATTGAAATGCCTGTTTTGTGCATGTTGACAAGACTGTCAAATACTATCAAACCATTTGAAAACACAGTCATCAGATTTTTACAGAGTTTAATTACAAGTTCTGAAACTGTGCATTTTTTAAAAGCTGATTTTGTCCACAGTGCACTGCTAGGAAACAATGAGAACACAAGGAGCCAATACTAAAGTGCCAAAAACTGCAGTTCCTCTAATGGCCACTTGAGGCTGACTCTAAAAGTGAGTCGGTGGCCACTGACTCCTGTGTTTAAAATATCCAACGCAAAAATTAAGACTACTGCAAAAAATGGTTTTGTTCTTTGAATTGTTCCTTTCTTTACAACTGAACAGAGCAGAATGTTTTTGACTCACCTGTATAAGGTGTGAAGAAGCCTAGAGATAGTGTGGGGTGTGGCCTCTTGATCAAGAAGTCTAGTGCTTCAGTTCTTTTAGGATTTAGGTTCTCTTGGGATTTTATTGGTATGTTAATTAGCGCTAGCACTCATAGTTTGCTTGCTAACAAAGCTGGTTGATGACTCCACCCTCTCGTCACTTTTGGCTCAGAAATCGAGAAAGTGAGTGAAACTGTGCACGTCACTTTAAGGCTTGAAAACAGAGCTTTTAAAAGTGTACAGGATGCTGACCTTGAAACTGAAAAGGAATAAATTTGAGTCACCAGGTAAAAACAGGGATATTTTGATGTTATTGTAATCATGCATGTCTGTTTCTGTCTGTACAGGCAGACACGAATATACCTGCTGTATGTCTGTGTGAGTCACTCAGAGGGTGCGTTTGAATTATTAAGCAGGGGCACCCAGCAAGTGAAGCTCTGTGTTCTTTTCATCTCCTAAACAAACTGCTTCTAATTAGTCATGAATACCCCCACTCCCCACCACCACCCCACACCCACCCTGCTGTCCACCCCCATCTGATATGGCATCAAAAAGAATAACTAAGCACTCTTTTCTGGCTGTAATAATAATAATGATATTTTATTGCATTAAGCGCATCGTGATTTCCTTATTTTTGTATTTCTGCATGACTTTGGAAGAATTCATTTAAAAAAGTTTAAGGAAAAGAGTTGCATTTTCACAAACTGAAACAAGAAGGGAAGAAAACGTCGACCTGGTCCGATCGGTGAGAAGGAAAGACCCATTCGCTGGAGTGTTCGTCCCTCCCGAGAGCGGCGGTTGTAGCGGTGGAGGTTACCAGCAGGAGGTCGGAGCCATTTGTAAAGGTTGAGCAGCTGTTAAATAATTCACAGCTACTCTGTCACACTGCAGAGATGAACTCTGTGTACACTCTGTCACTCTCAGGCAGCTTCACTTCATCCTCCTTCACTGAATTTGTCATGTTATTCCTTTGCATTTACACATGCACACTCTTCAGCTGTCCCTCTAAACGGGAGACCTGCTCTGCTCATTTCCACCTCCATGTTTTTATTCTTGGACTTTTCTAGAACAACTTATTCATCTTATACTGGTCCTTGGTGCAGCCAATCCTCTATCTCTATATCTGTTTTGTCTCTCTGTAGCTTTCTTATGATTGGCTGCCCCTCTCAAACAGAACATTATAACAGCAGGTAACGGTGCATATATGACAGGAAATAGAGGAAAAGCATAATATGTTACTTTTAAAGCTGAATCAAATAACTAGTTATTTAAATCTTGTCTAACTATGAAATGAGCGCTGATGCACTGTTGCAGCCCGAGTCTTGGAGCGCAGTTGTGTTATTGAGGGTATGACACACTCTTCACCCCCATCATAGGGATTTACAGTAAACTCATTATCATGTTGCTGCTCGTCATAGATGTTGAATGTTTCTTTGAAATTTCTGGCTTTAGGTTTTGTAAAACTAGAGTGTTATCAGCAGAAAACACCCGGCTTCATCCCGCCCACACCTGACCACCAGGTAGTTTGTATAGATGACTGTGGGGGAGCGGTGAGAAGGCTTACACAAAGGTAACCTAATGTGCCCACTGTTAAGTGTGTGTGTGTGTGTGTGTGTGTGTGTGTGTGTGTGTGTGTGTGTGTGTGTCATCTCCAGGGAGCAATGGGAGGATCAAAGTGTGTCTGGCTTAACAGACACCAGCCAATCAGAGCTGAGAGAGAGCTGCCCAAACATGCTCTGGGTAGTTAAAACAGTCAGTGTGTTCATACACACAGGTGTGTGTGTGTGTGTGTGTGTGTGTGTTATGCGTTGTGAACTGGCAAAATTACCCCTGTTGTCATAGACCCCCCACACACTTTGTACTGACACAACACTCGCACACAAAGCCTCCTTTAAAGTGGAACTTTTGTGCTTTTTGTGGGTTTTTTCTTATTCGTTGTCATATTTATCCTGTTCCAGTGGTCGATGATCTTATTAAGCATGGCCAGAGTTTTAAATAGTGAGGTCAGTGTTTGTACGAGTGATCCCTGCGGGCTGAAAGCTCTGTTTCACTTAGTTTGCAATTCTTTCCTCTGTTTTCCCTTTTCTTTGGACCTGTATCAGAAGCCCCGCCCACATTCTGGTTAAGAGGGGCAGCCAATCAGAAAACAAAAAGCCAGCACAAAGGAAACAGAGCTAAAACACTGTTTTCACGACAGAGATGATGCTCCGAGGGGCTGCACCGAATCCCAGAGTGAGATAAATAAAGGTTATCTTGAACTGGGAACCATACAAAGCTGCTCCAGCAGAGTCCAAGAACTAAAAGAATATGGAGGTGGAAATGAGCCTACGGCCCTTTTAGTAAGTTCTGGTCATACTGGTGTGCACAGCAGTGGTTCTCCATCAGTCTCAGTCTTTTGGAAAGATTAGTTTGTTAAACAGCAGACGAGCAGCGCTGGCCGCTGCCTCAGACTGTCTGCGTGTGTAATTAGTGTTAAGTGCTTTGTGTATACGGAGATAAGGTGGAGCTACAAAGACACACTCTCTCCGCACACTGTTATTATCTCTGCCTGTTCGAATCTCTTCCTTTTTCTTTCCTCGCTGAAAGCTTTTCTGTCTGCACTCTAGTAACTGCTGTTTACTGTCAACACATCCCAGTTTCACTGCTGCGACTCTGCCGCTGCTGATAATTACAGTCAGACCCGTTAAGACGCCGGCACATTTTCTTTTGCATGAATTATTGTATGATTTAAAGAAGAGAAAGAACTAACAGTTTCTTAGATTTGAAGCACCAGCTCATTTTGCCTGCGATTGAGCAACAAGGTTTCATGTCTGAATAATGAACATTAATCACACTTTTTGGCTTTAATAACTACTCCATGTGCTGGAAGAGGAATTTGTAGCATTTTCTTCCATTAAAAATAAGTATTAGGCTCTCATATGTGACCTGCAGTTCTGACGTTCACCACTAGGTTCACTCTGCACGTCCTTGATTGAGGCTGGTCCCAAAAGCGAGTCAGTACCCCCACAGTCCCATGTTGGTTTTTTGTTTGTTTTTTGCTTTTTAAAAGCTCGGCTTCAGCTGTGTAAATAGCATGTTTACAGCTAACAGTTGGTCTCTGTGAAAGGCTTTCCCTCCCCACCATCTGTAGGCAGAGAGTTTCGTCACCTGTTTCAGTACTGTTAAGATTTCAGATTATTGGTATCTGTACAGACTGATAATCAACCCATAGTTTAGTGCTAGCCCTCACCTATGTTAATCTGAATCACCGAACTTGACCTCTGAAACATGTTTGTGGTGTTGGTGCCTTCTGGAGTGTCTTTAATGGCTTACTGTGTCGTACAAACTTTAAGATACAACCGTGCTCCAGTGTTGTCGAGTGAAATGCTAGTGTTTACTGATTAGCGAGTATCTGTTGTGTGTTGAAGCTTGTTGATGCAGCTCTCTATTCAAGCTTGTTGAAATAGCTGACAATCCTACTTCTTGTCCAAATATGGTCACATCAGGCAACAAAAACTGAACCTAGCGATGCCCAAAATACTAAAGTTGAGACATCAAAATGTGGAGTCCCAAACCAGGGGGACGACAACATGATGGCTGTGCCTGGTTTTACATGCAGTTTGAGTGTAAAGTGATCGAGTGGGGGATGAGACTAGAAAACCACTGGTAGTCCATTTCCACACGCTGGGTTTGTCTCGCAGAGAGAATTAAGTCATGAAATCAAAAATGCCCCCAAACATGGTGAGTGCATGCACCAACATAAAATGATAAACGAATGTTGTTCTTATAGGAGAAGAACCTGATGAGAGTAATAAAAGATATGCTGTGGCAAAAATTCCAATCTGACTCAGCTGTTCGATTGCAGACGCTGCTGGACACAATGCACAACAACAATGATGGAAAATTTCACATATGCAAACAATATTTAAGGAACTATAAAATGCAGAATATGCATCCAAGATATTGAATATCAGATAAGTAATAAAAGCAAATATTCATTCATGGCCTGAATAGGTGAAGGAACACTGCACCAACCCTGAACCGCCGACCTTAAAGCTCTGCACATCAACTCCGAGCATGTTCTTAGTGCTCAAAGTGCAGCTTAAACTAAACTACAAAAAATATAATAGAACAAACTAATGATGATGGCGGTGTTTGCAACCTCGTCATTAAACTCCATCTAGGGATGGGTACCGGTATCATGGCACCGGTTCAGACATAAACGGTAGTAACCAGACCGAAAAGCAGCGCACATTTCGGTGCTTTATTTCGGTACTTTTTTTTTCCTGAGCTGTGATACACTTTAGATTCTAGCCAATCATTTTACATTTCCGAGGATAGTAGGTGGGTCCAGGTACGTACGTTCTTTTAGAGCAGAGCTACAGATTAAAAATGCCCAAAGCGAAGCGGTCAAAAGTCTGGCTGTACTTCACAGCAAAAGATGCAAACTCAGCAGCCTGCAACAAGTGCTTTAAGCTGATACTGTGATACTGTGCAAAGGAGGTAACACCTCAAATCCGATGAAACACCTGGCGACACATAGCGTTTTTTTTTAAAAGCCGAGAAATGCGCTGTATTTGATAGCTTGCTGCGAGACCTCACACCGTGCACATCTACTGTGGTGCCTGTTATCGGACCTGGAGTTAGCAACATACCCAAGAACCCGAAGAGGAGAGTCCTGGCCCCTAGCCCTGCCAGTGTAGCAGAAATGATGAGGATGATGATGCAGCAGCAGCCGTTCTTCTCTGGGCGAGTAGCTTAATGTTGTTCGTGTGTAATTTACGTTGAGTAGGCTAACCATGTTATTACATTAATGCATGTAAGGTGAACTAGCAAACATCATCATAGCTACATGCGGCTGTCTTCTTGTTTGATGGCAGATACTCCCTTCACCCTGGTCAAAAAGGCTAAAATGACCAAAGAAAAAGTGGAAAACAGCTGAACATGAGAGGTTTTTGGACAAAGTTTGTGTTTTTTCCATTGTTTAAGCACTGCTTCCAGCCAAGAGTGATACCATATATGCCCCATAGCTGCAGAAAAGATTGAAAGAAAGAAACATTGTTATCTTTTTACAAAAAAACAGCTGAACATGAGAGGTTTTTGGACAAAGTGTGTGTTCTCCATTCTTTAAGCACCGGTTTGAGCACCGTTTAAGCACCGGCACCGTTTCAAAAGTACCGGTTTGGCACCGGTATCGGATAAAACCTAAACGATACCCATCCCTAACTCCATCCATCACTGGAGGCAGATTTCAAACCATCAAACATTTGTAATAGTGACTGCGACACCTGCAGTGGAAAAGAAAAATGATCTCGATGTAACTTTTGACCACAGATGTGTTTTTATGTCGCAGCAATTGCACCACAGGCTGTGTTTTCTTACTCGGGCTGCAAATCTGTGAAATTGCACAGAAGCTGCTGCAGCAACACAAGAGGCAACGGCGTCTTTACCAGAGAGGTCGAACTCTGAAGTGACACAAGCTTTTAGCATTCAGACACCGCTCCCTCTCTGTCACACACACACACACACACACACACACACACACACACACACACACACACACACACACACACTCAGAGGGCAGTGGGTGTACACCGTGAGCCTGCCAACTCTTTCAGACTACAGATTAGCGGTGAAATAGGAGCTGTGGTTTCGCTTGAGGGGCTGGCAGCAGCTCGGGTCAAACAAATCAAACGCTCACTTTGCTTTGTTTTAGTCTCAGTTCAAAGAGTGTGTGTGTGTGCACGTGCGTGTGTGTGTGTGTGTTGGCTGAAATCTTTCAAAGCTGGGGACGACAGCGTTGGACGCTGTTTTAAAACGTTGGATTAAAGAGCGTCTGATATCAGCGGGATCTGGTTTCTGCATTCCTGTTTCTCTGTACATCGAAGCAGGTTTCCACCCATCTCACGTGTGTGTGTTTGGTCAGTGTGTGTGTGTGTGTGTGTGTGTGTGTGTGTGTGTGTGAGGCCTAATGGCTGTGAGGTCGGTTGGTCCCTCTGTCCTCTGAGTTGTTTCATTCATTCTGTTTTTGCAGCTGTCAGAGGAACAACGAAACTGTCCATCTCGTCCATAAATATCTCCACAGATATTCACCTCATTGAGGGAGCTCCTCAGAGGCAGATAAATTGGCTGCTTTGGTTGTGCAATAGTTCACCGACACATGGGAGTTGTAACGAGACCGAATGATGCTGTGCTTTAAATGTGCAGCATTTGGAGAGCTGTCAAAGTTTAGGATGGCTCACAGAACATTTTCCACTCGAGCTAAAATGTCTTTCTAGGATTTTTACCAGGATAACAAACCAAGATCTCTCTTGCTGTCATTGAATTGTTAAACATTTGTAGCTGGGAAACTCTGGTTTGTCATTTTAAACAGCTTTGATTATACTTCTAATCTTTCATGGGTTTTTTGGAAGGCGTGACTGCTCCGTGGTCATAATGTCCAGGTCGCTGTAACAAACGAAACCCTGATAACCAGGTGGTATGGAGCTTGCCATCACCAGTGTGTGATTGTGTGTGTGAATGGGTGGATGACTGGATGTGTAAAGTGCTTTGGGGTCCTTAGGGACTAGTAAAGCGCTATACAAATTGAGTACAAGACCTCCAACATCTCGGTGTAATCAGTCATCTCCTGACTGCAAGTTTGATCCACGGATGTCCCACCTCACATTTGAAAGCACCTGCAGCCAACACGTCACTGCCTGATGCCACAGCGCAGCTTCAGAGGCCTCGTAGTGTCTCGATGGGTCAGAGCTGCTTTACTCACATGGCAGAGGTAGAATTACACTGAAGGTGTTGGTGGAGGCATGTTAAGGTGAGATGCAATATTCCTGACTTCTGTCTGATAGTCACAGCTGTGATTACAGGCACGAATGAATAACCACACATGAATTCAAGGGACACCAGGTCCTAGGTTAACCTCCTAGGACCTGGTGTCCACATATGTGGACGTCACATTTTGGGTTGTCTAGACCAAAATACTAAAATTTGCTCTACAAGGGCCTGATACGCTCGTACGAGGACACTATACTGCCACTGTTCTATCGAAATTTAAAACGAATGTCCTCATATGTAGATCTCATTTTTCTCAGAAACAAAAATCTGGTAATTTTTACATTCATCAGGTCCCATCAGAGAATTTAAAAATGCCATGAAAGTGTTCGGGGAGGTTAAAGGAGATTTTGAGAATCTTTTTTTAAAATGTCAAACTCTTCAGCATTTTTTTGAAGCCACTTTATAAAAACAATAAGTCTTTCTTTGTTATGATACACACGTTTTTATAAGCAATGTTATTCTGATGAACTCGACCTTTTTTCTTAATAGTGGAACACTTGGAGCGAACACGTGCCACGCGCTCCGTTTTCCTTCCTGCTCAGCGTTCCTGCAGCGGCTCACCGAGCCGCGGTCGGAGCAGCTGACAGGACGGCAGCTGTCTCACCGCTGATGACTGACAGTTATCAGTGTCCGTGACAACCCCGCCCCGCCCCCGTTACAACCGTGTCGGGTCAGCAGATACGACCGCAAAAGGCGTAAACCGTACGACTGCCTGCTGGAATTAGATGACTGAAAATAAAAAATAAAAATAAAACAGCAGATGATGCAAACCAGCATGAACTCTTAAAAACCTCATTAAATTGTTGCTGCTCGTCTTGTTGCGTTCTATGAATCCCAACAGCAGCAAACGGCTTTCCAACCTCAGGACGTGACGAGAGAGGGGAGGTGTTATTTAAAGAATCTTAAGCCTTTACTGTATCTCTCTCTCTCTCTCTCTCTCTCTCCTCTCTCTCTCTCTCTCTCTCTCTCTCTCTCTCTCTCTCTCTCTCTCTCTCTCTCTCTCTCTCTCTCTCTCTCTCTCACACACACACACACACACACACACACACACACACACACACACACACACACACACACACACACACTGCAGAAAGCATCCTAAGACTGCAGCCCTATGCTGGCAGGCATCCTTGGATCGCTCCCCTCCCCACTTCTGTGTGTGGTATTCCAGGACTGTACGACCCCGGTCGCCCCTCCGTGAGACGTGAGGAATTCTGTTTACTCCCTAAAAACACTCCCACTGCGTGTGTCCTCTATCCCCGTTAGGAGAGGCAATTTTGAAAGCTTAAAGATGGAGCAACGACGCTTGAATGTGATCAGATCTGGTGCTGCCACATTCATAGATAACAGATATTCAGACTTTTGCTGCACGTTTTCTTATTGTCAGCGACTTCATAGCTTCTCATCCAAATGCCCCGCAGCCTTTAGGCTAAATATAGAAGTTCAGGTAATGCATCATCTTGTTTCTGTCTCCATGGTTCAGGAAGCCGGACCTCAAGAAAATTGTGAAATTTTTGCACGTTTAAAAAATGGGCTGAACTCGAAGCTGCACTCATGATATTTCTACTGCAGCGCTCCGTACAAACAGAAGCTCTCACATAAAGAGATCAAAGACATCAAGATGTTTCTGTGTGCTGTGGAGTACTTAATGGGAAATATGAGTTCTTTGTTTCCATTTGAGCTCAATGTGACCTTTGTGACGTGTCACTAATTGGCAGGAAGTTGGTATTTCGTGCCTCTGCATTAAAGAGATTGACAGCGAGCGACACCTCTGCTGCTTGTTGACACGTGAGACGTATTGAAGTTGTAAAGTGACCTTGGCTATATGCAGAGAGCGATGCTGACTGATGCAACCACCAGGCAACACCATGCGCCTGATTTAACGCTGCCCATCACCTGATTACTTACTTCTGTCACGCAGCAGCAGACTGACAGGAGAAGCTGAAGTTTTGTGGGACCTTTTAAATGATTTTTGACTTCTTTACGGCTTTTGTGCCGAGTGTGATCTTAATGGCATCACAGCTGTGGTCATGTGTGTGTGTTACTGACAGGCAGCAAGGGAAAAAAAGAGTGAAATCAAAGTGCTAATGTACGGTGATGCCAAACTCTGGGGTTTTGCGGGTTAAACAAGCTGCTGGGATTGCACCTTTATCACATATTGACAGTCTAATCATAGAATAGAGCAGCCTGCTCTCTGAACTTCCATCCATCCATCCATCCATCCATCCATCCATCCATCTTCTTCTGCTTTATCCGAGGCCGGGTCGCGGGGGCAGCAGCCTAAGCAAAGAGGCCCAGACCTCCCTCTCCCCAGCCACCTCCTCCAGCTTATCCGGGGGAACACCAAGGCGTTCCCAGGCCGGCCGAGAGATATAATCTCTCCAGGGTGTCCTGGGTCTGCCCCGGGGCCTCCTCCCAGTGGGACATGCCCAGAAAACCTCACCCAGGAGGCATCCTTGTCAGATGCCCAAACTACCTCAGCTGGCTCCTTTCGATGTGGAGGACCAGCAGCTCTACTCTGAGCCCCTCCCGGATGGCCGAACTTCTCACCCTATCTCTAAGGGAGAGGCCAGCCACCCTTCGGAGGAAGCTCATTTCTGCCGCTTGTATCCGCGATCTCGTTCTTTCAGTCACTACCCACAGCTCGTGGCCATAGGTGAGGGTAGGGACGTAGATCGACCGGTAAATTGAGAGCTTCACTTTTACACTCAGCTCCCTCTTCACCACGACGGACCGGTGCTGCGGCCGCATTACTGCAGCTGCAGCACCAATCCGTCTGTCGATCTCCGGCTCCCTTCTCCCATCACTCGCGAACAAGACGCCGAGATACTTGAACTCCTCCAGTTGGTGCAGAAACTCATCCCCGACCCGGAGTGGGCACTCCTTTTCCGGCTGAGAACCATGGCCTCAGATTTGGAGGTGCTGATCCTCATTCCCGTTGCTTCACACTCAGCTGTGAACCGTTCCAGTGCGATCTGGAGGCCCTCACCCGATGAAGCCACTCTCTGAACTTACAACTTTAAATTTTTGTGTACTTAAACCACATTTTTGAGACTTATTTTTATGTGAAACTTCCTTACAAACATCCCATCCTAAAATAATAATTTGTAATTATTTTTCTATGCACACAAGAAGATCCAGATTTTTCAGTCGCGGTAAAGGTGGAGGCACTTTTTAACAGATTTGCACATTTGCTGCCTTTTTAAAGAGTAAGTTTCCTGTTTGTTGCTCTCAAAGGTCAGAGTTACTTTGTAGCTTTTTTTCTCTTTTTTGATGTAACTAAAAACTGATCCGAGTTGATCAGAAAACACGAGTAAGAGCAGCTGACAGCATTGCCCAGATGATCCTGCTGTAGCTACAGGTAAACCCACAGAGAGACCAACCCACAGACAACTGAATGCACTGCTGTCACTACAGCAACGGAAAGGATCAAAGTACTGAAACCGTTTTACTGCGATTCAGTCAGAAACACTTTACTGTCATTGACAGTGCGGCAATGCAGCAAAAACTAATCTAGTAAACTCAAGAACAGAGCGGACATCAATATGATATTAGATATGACACCAATTATAATTACACTTGGCGTGAAATGAAGACACTAAGGGGATGTGGGTTGCAAAGCGGGTTGCAGATACACAGGAATTGGGGCCTAAGGCAGTGCAAAGGGTGTAATTTCTATATAGGGTCTTCTCTGTGAATGTGTGCAAGGGTATGAGCTGATGTTTAGGGTCTGTGGGTTGGATGTGACTTCTTGGCCTGTTAGAACTGAGGCTACAATGTGGTTTTGCTTTTAGTATTTCTTTTTCTTTATCTGGGTTTTTTGTTGTTTGCACCGTAACACTTGTGTTTGGGATTAAAGAAGACGAGCAGGGTCGTTGAAGTGTTTGTTTCCTTTTAATTTTTAATTCTTTTTCTTCTTGTATCCCATCTTCTGTCCTCTGCAGCTCCAGTTGTCGTTGTTTTATTCTTCTTCCTCCTCCTTCATGCTCCAGTTCTCAAAAATAGCTCCCTAGTAGTAACCTCCCTGTAGCAACAAGATAAGAAATATAGTCTCGTTCTACAGGACACTGATTTACTGCCTGTCCTGCTGGGCTACTGTGTGTGTGTGAGTGTGAGTGTGAGATGCTTCAGCTGCTCCAGTTCCTCAGCCCAGTTCCACCAGTGTTCGTGTGGAGCTGCTCCTGTGGGAATGCGATGGCTGAGCTCACGTCCCAGTCGGATGGATTTAAATTCCAGTCTTAGATTCCAGGTCACCCACTGTTCACTTCAACACCGCGCTGACGCGGCTCAACATCCGCTGGTTAAAGTGTCGAGAGCGCTCGACAGCGAGGTTATCGTCTCGGAAAAAGTCGGTCAGGAATCTCGATTTTTAAATTAGGGTTGAAAGTGTGCGTGCTGGATTAGAGTCGTGCCCCAGGACACTTCCCAAAAAGTTTTTCTGTCTTTTACCCAGAAAGCTGCCGATGCTTGTGATTGTCGTTTGTGGCGCTGAAAGCTGAAGTTGTTTAAAAAGTATTTCAATGACGTCCAACATGAAGGTCAAACATCATCCAGGAGTTCGTTGAGTAAAATCAAGTCATTCGCTGTTTTATTCAGTACTAAAGATGCAAATAACCTAATTCAAACTGAGCCAAATAAACATTAGCATAAACTCAAATATCAAAGAACTCTGTTTGAGTCCAGAGTCCACGAATGCACCAAATCCTTCCTCGTAGTGTTCCCAGAGTAGAAAACTTCCACTTAGGGCTGAAAAATCTCAAGTTAAACTCCAACAGGACGAGTCTTCAGTTACCTGGACAGATATCAACAATCATTCACTAAATTCAACCCACATCACACAGGAAAAAGATCACACTGCGACATCAACCACAGGTAACAAAAGCTCATCTTTAAAGGCAAATAAAGGTCATGAGTAAAATCAAAGTCCTCATAGACCAGGATATTTAGTGGCCTGTATTTATAATTCCAGAAAGTCTTCATTGTCTATGACCTCTTTGAAAGAGGAATATGGTCAACTGCAGCAGCTCGCAGTGTAGAAGAGTAAGTGCTTAGCCATCAGGTCGCTAATGTCGCCTGTGTGTTTGGTGCAGTTGTGTTCTGCTCATCTATCCTGCAGCTTTTTGCTTTACTAATGCTAAAGAAACTGCAGCTGTGACGCTCTAGGCTGTGGATTACAAATGAAGTTTTACAGTTAATAAAATAATTCATAGTTTTTGCTATAGATTTTGAGATGACAGGGACGTACAGGAGGAAAGACCCTTTCCTGAGCTCAAGCTACTAATAAACTCTCAATAATAAATCAAAGTGAGAATGTCCATACTAGCTGTCGTCTGAGTTATGTGACGTACTAATAGCACTGATTCATCAACATGTAAGCAGCGTTTTACTGTTGAGGCTCTGCTGTTTTTATCTACCAGATAAATCTCAGCTGTTCTGAGATGAGAAATGAGAGAGAAAAGGGGCGTGGCTACTGTACCGTTTTGTAGTGGTTTTATTTTCCTCTAATTTTTGACGTCACTGAGCTTTTTAAAGTAAAATCTGCTTTTACCGCCTCAAGTAGAAGTGATGTCATATGAAAACATTCACAACAACAATATTATCTCTATAAACAGACATTATTGGGTTATCTCTTTTTACCTGATGAGCTCTTATGAAAGTTATGAGTCTAAAATCAAAACTATATGAACACAGACAAAAAGAACAATATACACTCATTTATATTCTTCTCATATGTGCCTAACATTTTAAACTACACTACGTAGTTATCATCGAACAGCTTCACTGTTGGAGCTGCTGGTTGTTGGAAGAAAACGGATGAGACGAGAGATTGTTCCAATGCAAAGGGATGATTCTGCTCTGTTTTTGGCGCTGGCTGAAGTCTTTTTGTGGTCCAGAGTAATGAACGCTGGCACAAAAAGTTGAATCAGTCTCGTTTGCTCATTATTTATTCAGATAATTCCAGATTTCCGTAAGAATTGTGCCAAATTTAGACCGCATCCTATGTAATCCCAAAGCAGAATCTTATGTTAGGTACAGAAACTTTGTTTTGTATCATCTGTGCTGTTTAACACGTTTCCAGAAGTAGTTTTTGGTTTCTGCTAATCATCGGTGAACTAACGTTACCTGAGAGGTTTTTTTCTCATAGGTTGAGATGTCTGAACTCCGTGTTGATTAGCATGTTTCCTTCATTTCGCTCCGGTCCGGCCTCAGTTTTGATCTCTTTCCCTTCTTGCTGGTCTCTGACTAACAACTAATTTCCTGTGTGGTGTCACGGCCAGGGCTTCTTCTGTCTGAGGGTTTAAATGGGCCGAGTTTGGTCTTCCATGCAGATGAGCTGTTGTGGAGCCTCGGGCCGTTCTGTCTGCAGAGCAGCGTCTCTGTCTGACCTGCAGCCGGTTCGCTCTGAAGCTCAGACAGAGACGCTGCTCTGTCCCACTGAATTGGGTCAGCTGGGTCTCAATAACACACAACACACAACACAGGGCCCGAGTGAGAAGTCGGGTCAATGAGCTGCATTTGACCAATAACTGATTGACTGATTGTGACCCTGCAGGAAGAGCTCTAGCCTGCTAACACCGGACATGAAGTTCATCTGAACTGTGACTAAAAATCAAACCTTTGTACTGTTTGTGATGAAAGTTGAGAGATTAGTTTCCTTACTCAGCTATTTTTCTAAAATGATCTCCTTTCGTTTGTTCTGCTCAGCATTTGCACTCAGTTAAAAGGTCACTAAAGTCAAATGTGTGTGTTGCAATGGCGATTATTGATCTACAGTGTTTGTGTGAGTTACCCAGTTTTACAGAGAACTGCTATAGCGAGGTCATACACACCACTCGCCTTGTGGTGCTCAAATCTCTTCAAGAAAAGGACAAATGAAAAAAATATACATTTGCAATACCGACCCAGTTATTCAGAACAAGGTTTGTGTGTTTTCTGAGTAGATTCGTGTAGGAACCATTTGGTTTCTGGCGAATTACAACCTGCCAACCCAAAGAACTGTGCAGCCAACTAACATCACAGCCCAGCTGAGGGGACGCCACGGACGTTTACATCATGTCACACTGAGCGTGATCCCAGCGTTTCTGCCAGAAGAGTTGTTAAGCTTGGCGGCTTCGGCCAGCACGTTCGGGGTGTGGATGGAAGGCAATTTTATGTTTTTATGTTTCGTGGCTCCACCAATCCACTAAAATGTAAATTGTGGGGTACAGATGGGAGAGCAGAGCTGTGTTGACATCGATGCGTCTCTGTGCACACAGACGTGAGAAAAAGACACCAGGAAGTTAATTTTCCACTTTATAGCCTGGAGCAGTGTGAACGCACCGGATCACAGTTTACAGCCATAAAATACAGCAAAGTGACCTAATCTACTGTAATTATACCACTGCATCAGTGCATCTGATGTGTGCCGATAGATCAAAGAGTATTGAGCTGCTACATGTGTTTTATGTCTTAGTAGTTTTCCCAAGCTGCTTTTATGTGTAATATGGCAATAATGGATTACTAACATACAGAGTTCTAGAGTAGTGTCACTACTACGGAGCTCGGACACACACTCTAACTCCTCCAGGATGGCTCATCAGTGTGTGAAGGTTTGCTGTCTCCCAGCACAGTCTCAAGAGCCTGGAGGAGAGTTCAGGAAACGGGCAGTTACTCTAAGAGAGCCGAACAGGCTGCAAAAGGTCTTTAACCCATCAACATCTGTATCTGCATCACTGTGTAAGGAGGAACAGGATGAGCACTGCCAGAGCTACAAATGACCTCCACAGGCCACTGAGTAATCAGAAACAGACTTTATGAGGGCCGGACGTCCTCTGGTGGGCCCTGTGCTCACTGTCTGGCACCGTGGAGCCAGACTGGCATTTGCCACAGAATACCAGGTCCACCACTTTCCACCCTGAGCTCATGTGACAGACCTGAAAGGGTCTGCCTGTAACATTAAGCATGACTGGTTTGGTGGCGATTGTCCGAGGAGGCATATCCATGGAGGGACATACAGATATCTGCAGGCTCAACAACAGCACCCTGACTGCCCTTACTTAGCCAAAGGAAATCCTTGGAGCAATTTTTAGACCCTGCGCTGGTGCAGTGGGTTAGGGTTCATTTCCTAGAGGAGGAAGGGACCGATACCACTGACTGGCCCCATCAGCTCAATGATGCCCTGGTCCAGATCTGGGAGGAGATTCCCAGCAGACCATCCATCGTCTCATTAGGAGCATGTCCCAATGTTGTCAGGCGTCCACAGCAGCTTGTGGCAGCTGCAGAAACTACTGAGCAGCATTTTGAGTTGCTCATGGAAACTTTGGCAAAGTGAACTAACTGCTGCATCTTTTTTTACTTAGATTTTTGAGTTGTTTTTGTATTCAGCTTGTGTAGGTTGATCATTTTCATCAAAATATGTGGCATCGTTTCCTTCCTAAAACGTTACCTGGTCCATATCATTATAGATGTATATGCATGTTTTTCCCCATTGTTTTCAAAGTGTTCTTTTAATTTATTTTGAGTGTATTTATTGCACTTTAAACACATCTTATAATCAAGAGAAGCCAGACATCTCTGCAGCTGATTTCTCTAAAACTAGGCAACGGTTTGGGTTGATAAACAGCACTAAGACCCAGTGGTAAAGCCTTTTGTCAAGAGAGACACTGACTTGGAGATCCTGCCAGGATCACCACATCCACATAAACAGGTGTCCTCGCATTAGTAGTTTTAGATTTGATTTGTTTAGATTCGTACCAGGCTCTTTACAAATCAGAAGAACAGTGTGTGTACACAAAGTGAATGATGATCTGGCTTAAAGGACTCTCGCCTCTTGGCTTAAATGTGAATTGTAACGCTTCAGATCATTGATGCTGCCTCCTAAAATAAAGATAGCGTGCACTGTTAGTCACGCTATCTCAGACTGTGGTGGTTCTGAGAAATTGAGGATATGAGGTCAAAAAGGTTGAAAGACGGGGAGTTACAGTGTGTGTGGAAAGCTGCCCAGCC
Organism: Simochromis diagramma; assembly: GCF_900408965.1. Classification (NCBI taxonomy): domain Eukaryota; kingdom Metazoa; phylum Chordata; class Actinopteri; order Cichliformes; family Cichlidae; genus Simochromis; species Simochromis diagramma. The sequence goes on along the minus strand of NW_024387222.1, from coordinate 225,606 downwards.
AGCACTCAGGCCAAATGTTTGTAGATGAAATCGTTTTCACAGATCTGCACGATTCAGATCGCCAGTGAGAAGCCATCTCGGGCCTTTTGTCCTGTAAGAAAACCTGCCATGTCAGCTTTATCAGCACGCCTGGCTCACATAGACCTTCAAAAGTGAGCTCATTTGGAGGTCTGCTTTACGACTTTGACTCTATTGTTGTCGTAAAATCTTTGCCGGAGAAGCCCTGCAGCAATTCTGACAAATTATATTTTGCACCACCACCAGAGATGGCGGGTGAGAAATTTGGCCTGGACCGATTCTGAAGTGTGACATCTTGTTTCTCAGAGGAGGGCAGCAGAGACGAGGAGATGAGGTGAGAAGAGAGGAGGCAGCACCTCCTCTGAATGTGAGAACAGACGAGAGAGAGCATGGGAGTGATGGAGAGACGGTGTGAAGGAGGGCAAGAGGAAAGTGGAAGAGGAGGTGGTATTTGGAGTGAACAGAGCTTCTTAAAGAAATGGCTAAATCAAACATGGATGAATGGATGAAAGCCCCGAGGCTTCAGGGTTCAAGAAACCGTCAATAACATCAACAGAGCCCTAAGAATTTCTTCCAAAATAAAATAAATCAGGTCAAGTTAGGGTTCAGCTCTCCACTTACTTTGGTGCTGGAGTAATTTTGGGAGCCAGGAAAACTTTGCGCTTACGTGTCTTTCCAGGAATCATGACACGGTTATTTAAAACCTCTACAAACTTTGTTGTGAACAGTTTATGGGGCAACTTTTCTTTTTTTTTTTTTTTTTACTGTCTACAACCAAAAGAAGCACACAGCTCACTGTGTGCTCCCAGAAACACCACACACGACAGAGGTTTAGGGTCAGAAAGCCAGTCTTTAAAGTGTTTTAATACATCTTTGCAATTGAAACTATCTGTAAACATAAAAATAGTTTTAGTGCTGAAACCTTATCAAACTTGGAACTGACACAATTTGGTCCTTTTATCAACCACAGCCTGATCTTTATTTGCACTTGGTTGCCGTACATTTCTTCCACTCCACTCACACAAGTTGATTGACCCGTTAAGCTCAGCTGACGGGAGCGGCACTAATATTTTCATGCTTGTTGCAGTGTCTCTGCTATGAGCCTCTTGTCACGCAGCTTTCTTCTACACGTTGATGTGGTTCAGTTTCCCATTTGGGACTTTGTTTCGTTTTCACTTGCTGAGAATTCGGCATGGAAGATTTAATCATCAGCAATCCATCATAGACACACATGTAGGGTAATGTTATTTCATCTTATATGTGCGCTGGGAGCAGGACGGCTCGTCCTCGCTGTGCCTTCGATGGCTCTGAGGAGCCTAAAGAGAAGGCAGAAAAGAGACATAAGGGTGTGACAGAAACATGTTGGAGAGAAGACGAAGAGGAAAGGAGGAAGGCATCGGGAAGGGAGAGGAGTGGTGCATTGCAGTGTTCACCCACCCAGCCAACTCGTGTGTTTGCTCAGTGGGGCTCTTCCTGATGATATTCCTTCCAGAAGTTAAAGAGTAAGCAAGTCCACAATACACGATATTAAAAGACAAGAATTTGCTAGTCAGGATATTAAGAAGTGAAGAATTCAGGAGAGGTTGAAGTCAAAGCTGGAGAGGAATGTGGTTGTAGATGGTCTTCACATGTACAGGAAGGCGAGCGCTGGCGTGTGTTGGAGGAGCTGCTGGATCTCCAGGCTGCCAGGCTGAGTTGTGGTGAACTTTTCCCCAGGAGGGAGTGTTCTGTCTGGGGGAAAGAGAAGATGACCATCTGGCGCCTGTGGAGCTTCTGCTGCACTGACAGTCAGCTCCCCGACACCCTGCCAGAGTGTCCCTGAGCAAGACACTGGAGGTTGAATCCCGTCCATTTCTGGAGTTGCTGAAATTGCTTTATTAACTTGGTTAAGTTATCAAATGTGTTTGCATTGTTTTCAGTCTTAAATACAGAAGGATATTTATTTAGCTCATGTTTTCATGGGTTTGTTTATCGAGTGGCTGTGTGGGAGAAGGTGCAGCTACCTTCTTTGTCCTTTAATAACATCTCAGATTACACAAAGTAACAGCGAACTCTGACTCGGCTTAAATTCACAGAAGAATGTCAGCCAGTCCAAGATACTTGGAACAAGCTTTCTACCAAGTAAGCTGATGAAGAAATCCGGTGTTGTTGTGCGCTCACACTAAATATTATCCAAGTCATCATTTGTAGAAGTGCAAAGAGTCAAATGCAGGAGTTTCCCTTAGCTTGTAGCAGCTAATGCAGCGTGGCTGTGATGGTGGTGCAGATTGCAGCTCGGCACGTCTCTAGAATCTCATGAATGTTCACCTGCGCTGAGATCTGGGTGACTTTGAGGACAATGGATTATTCTGAATCCTGGATCATGCAAAGCTACTCTAGCAGACTCCAATGATAAGAAAATCACAGCTGTACATGAGTGGAAGGGCTCACATTTGGATGTATTTTTGATGCTGTGCAGATCTAATGCACGAGCGAAAGATGTCAGACCCACACAGAAGTACGAGTGCTCTGCAGTTCGCTCATTTCGACAGGGTGTGTGTGTGTGTGTGTGTGTGCGTGTGTTTACATTCTCCTAGAGATTTGCTCCATATAACACAAGCTGATGACATACAAGTGTTGTATTCATCAGTTGTTTTTGCTATCTTAGGTAAGGGGAATAATTCTGTTTGTACACATTTAGCATCCCTGCTGATTATAAACAGGATAAGTTATAGCTTGTCAAAGCTTGTGGTTTGTGTTTACCTGTTATGTTGAGGATGGTGGTTGCATGTTTTTACTATAATCCATTAAGGGTTTATTACTTGCTACACTCACTGGGTGCTTCCTTAGGGTCTGGTGCTGGATTGGACCTGTGTTTGCCATCAGAATGACCTGAATTCTTCATGGCGTAGATTCAACAAGGTGCTGGAAACATGTAAGATATTCTGGTCTAAAACCACGTGACAGAATCACACAGCTGCTGCAGATCTGTCAGTTGCATCCATCATGTGAATCTCCTGTTCCTGCCTCGAAGGTGCTCGATTGGATTGAGATCTGGTGACTGTGAAGGTCATGTTCAAGAAACCATTATGAGATGAACTCTGTGACACAGCGCGTTATCCTGCTGGAAGCAGACACTGTACACTGAGTACTCAGACAGCCTGGGGCATTTAAATGATACTGTGTTGGTACTAAAGGGCAGAAACTGCCAAAAGAAGTGTTCACATCACACCACCAGCAGGAGCCAGAAGCACCAATAAAGGGCAGGATGGATCTACCATCAAAATGTTGCAGCAGGATCAAGACTCATGAGACCAGGCGGTGATTCTTCAGTCGTCTGTTGAGTCTGTGAGAATTGTATCCTCAGTTTCCTGTTGTTAGCTGAGAGCAGCGGCGCTCGGTGTGGTCTCTGTGCTATAGCCAATCTGCTCTAAGCTGCGACGTGTTGTGCGTTTTCAGATGCTCTTCTGCATACCTCAGTTTTCACTGGTCAGTATTTGACTCGTTGTTGCTTCTTATCAACTCAAAGCAGCCTGACCTTTCACTTCTGTCTTCTGGTATCAACAAGGCATTTGCTCCCAGGGAAACTGCAGCTCACAGGATATTTCCTGTTTTTTAAACCTTAGAGATGGTTATGAGGGGAAAGTCATCAGTTTCTGAAATACTCAGACCAACCTGTCCGACACCAACAACAACGTTCAGTCCTTTAAATCACCTTCCTTTAACATTCTGATGCTCAGTCTGAACTTTAGCCGCTTGTCTTGATTACGCCTAAATTCATCGAGTCGCTGTGACTGACTTTTCGAGCAGGTGAAGGCTTGTAGCTAATAAAGTTGCATGTGAGCGTCTATGGTATTGATAAGGCTTCTTATTTGGAGGAAAACCTGTTTCAGCTTTAGAGGTTAAATAAATAGATGATAGGCAGAAACACAGGATTTACAAATGCAAGAGCTGCAAGGGTGAGTTGTGAGTTTGCGTCATGTTGAAAGTCTTCCAGTGATCTGCAGCTCCCGGTCTGACTGACAGATTGTTCTCTGTGTCTGTGTGTTTGCTTTCAGGGGGGACCCGGGACATCGGTTCAGCCCTCACCAGGATGTGCATGAGGCATCGCAGCATCGAGGCCAAACTACGCCAGTTCTCCATGTGGGTAGATCTGTGTGTGTGTGTGTGTGTGTGTGTGTGTGTGTGTGTGTGTGTGTGTGTGTGTGTGTGTGTCAGATGAACAGGAGTGGCCTGTCCTCCCAGTTCTCCATGGCAACCTGCTCCTCTGCCTGCCTCAGCTTTTAGATCCTCCATCCTGGTCCATCAGTCCCTGACTCAATCTAATGACATCATTGTGGCTGAAAATAATTATCCAGATCGTTTTTATAAATACACCCTCGTCCATCTTTGTGCCGCCTTCTTTCTGCTTACGAATCCTCCTTACACTCTTCATCACTCATGTTTTACATCCACGTGACCGCAGAGTGCAGTATCAATCCTGCTGTGACCACATCCTTTCACCAGCTTTCTTTCCAAGAGCCTGTAAACCTCACCTACCGCTCCTCCTGATCAAAATCAGCCTTCCTCTTTTTCATTTTGCCTTCGCTGCATGAGTCCATTAACTCCACCCGTATGAAAGCAGAGAGTCTGAGAGATTGAAGCTGTAAGATGGGACCTCCAGCTGACTCTGTGAATAGGGATGCAGTAGCAGGAGGATGCAGGGTTCACCTCTGTTAATAAAGTATGATGTGTCACGGCAGACATCCAGTTATTTTCTATATGGCTAAGCAAAGCGTCCCAGATGCCCTTCACCCAACCACCTCCCCCCTCCAGCTCCTCGGTGGGGAGGTGTTTCCTGGCCACATGCGATGTAAAATCCTCTTATTGTCACATTATACAGTATCAGGCTGATAAATCTTAAATAAGTGGCCGTGACCTCAGCAGTCATTTAACTTGGGAATGAAAGCTAATTGGTCCCTTTTCAGGGGTTTTTATTCTCTACTTGTAATCACAGTATTTATTCTAGACCAACGTTTCTGAGACTGTGAGGCTGCTGGTGGTGTGCAGATGACCAGGGGAAACACAGGAGTGAAACTAGTGTTGGACTTCCTTTTAATGCTGGACATATGCACAGCAGCTCATGTAAATCCCAGTAAATATGACCTCATAATATCTAATGGCTCCTGATCTCTGTCAGCCTTTAATTACTAAATGGAAAAATGACCTCAGAATAAATCCTCTTACAAACTGCTTTATGAATCAGCTCTCTTCTTCATTCAAGAAACTCAATACATATGCTTGTGTCAAATTATTGGTAAATCCAAACTTCTTAGAAGTGGCATCCTGGGAATGATCTCCATGCACCAGTTTACTGGTGATCGAGCCCCAACGGAGGCAGAGAGGCTCATGCATGCTCCGGATGCTGTATGCACACTTAAATCTGATCTGTATGCTTAAAAATATCAAGTCCTTTGATTTCTGCACGTGCGTCAATTCTGTTAGGAAGAAACCGCTGCAGCTAATCACTCTGCTAATGGTGCCCACACACACATCTGCATTAATTCCCCACAGATTTAATCCGGCCTTCATCTTTAATTTGATTTGTGTTGTGTGGTCTTTGTTTTTGTCTGCAAAAGGAACAGCTTTAACCATACGTGGTGTGTGTGTGTGTGTGTGTGTGTGTGTGTGTGTGTGTGTGTGCGCTTTCAGGGTGTTTCTGGACTGTCTGATCAACCCTCTACAGGAGCAGATGGAGGAGTGGAAAAGAGTTGCCAACACTCTGGATAAAGACCATGCCAAAGGTTTCACTCACACACACACACACACACACACACACACACACACACACACACACACACACACACACACACACACACACACACACACAAAACCTCTACATGCATCTCAAACTTCACACGCTGTTTGCATTCACACCGTGTTTGTGTGCGTTTTCCAGAGTACAAGAAAGCCCGTCAGGAGATCAAGAAGAGATCATCAGACACTCTAAAGCTGCAGAAGAAAGCTAAGAAAGGTTTGTCACGTGTGGGTTCACTGCATAACAAACTGCAGCTGAGGGGCTGCGATATTTTGCTGCAACTTTAAACTGTTTAAATTAAGCACTTTGTGGTATTTGTGGGAAAATTCAATCAGTAGTTGTTTTATAGGGTGTAACTGCACGGAGCAATGTGCAGATGTAAAAGCTAATATCATGTTTTTATGTGTTTCCTTTGGCGTCCCATCATGCTTTGCTCGTCCAGCTGATGTTTTCGGTAAGTACACACCCATCTATCCACCTTTCTTGCTCTTCTCAATAATGCAAAAGGCTCAGGCGACTGGTGTTTTCCATTTTTACTTCTCCAATGTTTAGTCTGAGTGGTTTTAATATTTCAATGATAAAAAAAAGTGTGTTAAAGTTTTCCACGATAATCCAGAGGGCGAGCTTAGAGGGTTGTGAATATATCAACATGGTGAATATGAGACAGTCGCACTCTGACACCTCCAGCTCAGTTTGAGTTTGACATCCAGCCCACTTCGGTCGGCTGAAACATGTTCCCACGCTGTTTAGATGTTTGTGTGACTCACACAACAAAGACTAGAGGCACACCGAACGAGAGTCTTCAAAGGAAATATTTTCATGGCTCGTTCAGTAAAACCGTGTCAACCAGTGTGACTCAGCCCCGAACGCAGCACACGACAGGGTCAGCACCACATGTTTGGGGTTGTGGAGAGGCTCAGTCAAGCAAGGGAGTTCAAACATCTTGGAATCTTCTTCACATGCGATGGGAAGTTGGAGAGCATTGGATTGGTGAAGCCACGGTGAAGAGAGCGTTGCTCAAAGGTGCACTGTTCGATTTACCGGTCCATTGACACTTCACCTCTGGTCATAAAGTCTGGGCAATGACTGAAAGAGTCATGATGTGACGTCTCAGCTGATTCGGATTCAGAGTAAACGGACTACAGGTGTGAAAACGTCCTTAGTTTCATCTGAAGGGTGGGTGGGCTCGGGCTTAGCGATGGGGCGATGAGCTCGGACATCTGGAGGAATCCGGAGGAGTAGAGCTGTCGCTCCTGCAGCGTCAAAATGAGCCAGTTAAGGTGGCTCGGGCTGAATAGATTACTTATCTCATCTGGAATAGGAATGCTTTGGGAACCCCCAGAGGGAACTGGAAAGTTTGCTTAGGGTGCCGCCACCATGACCTGACTTCAGATAAGTAGAAGAGGGCGGGCGGATGAACGGACGCTGACAGAGCTGCTGAGGTTATCCAGCATGTTTGAGGTGTGATGAAAAAGTTTGGAAAACAGCTCCATAAAGACCAAAAGCCCTTATTAATGTAAAATTAACTGAGCTCCTGTTCAGCATCATCTTCTCGGGCATGTCCAGATCGCTTCCACACTGATGCTATTTTCAGATAACAACCTGGAGGTCTACGTTAGCGCTGCCCTCTTCAGCTCCATCTAACAGCAGTGAACACAGTACGTGCTGAATCCTGTGTAAAGCACCGTTACCTGTGCAGACTGCGATTTCAACCGAGGACCTCAAACTTGAGAGAGCAGAGATCGATGAGGATCATTGTAGATGATGAGAGCTATAACAGAGCCGATATCAGTGGTCTGTCTAAATGCAGTGATATCAGGATATTTTTTGATCATTCACAGTTGTAGATGATGCTCCTCCAGGGTCAGGCTGTTAATGCAGAGTAAACTTCTTATTTGCAGGCTCTTAGAGCTGATAGCATGACCGCTGACTTGACTAAATTGTTCTAAAATAACTTTTAGGATAGCATGAAGTCCAGTGGAATTACAGGAATGTGATGTGGCAATATTACTTCTTCACTCTGCCCGCTGAACTCCAAAGGACTACGAGTAAACACCAAAACAGGCTCTGCTTTTAGAACAAGTAGTCCCAGTCTGAGCAATCGCACTGAAACGAGCCTTATTATGACTGGAAACAAAAGCTCGTTGTTGCTGCCAACAAAGGACTCGATGGTTTCCAGCTTTGAATTGAGCTTCTAAGACAAAACAAACAGGAACCAGGGTTGACCCCAGAGGAACCTCAGATGTGGTCAGACTGCTTCAGTCCTCAGGTCCTCCCAGCCTGTTATTACTGCACGAGAGGAAACTCCCTCTGCACTGGAGTGGATGTCACGAGGGAAGAGGACATGGAGAAGTTTCAAGGAAGGAAAAAAAGAGGTGGAGGAACTTGTGCTGGAATGAAATGAATGTAATGACAGGAGACTGGAAAATGAAGGGAAAGCTCTGAGTAAGAGTTAATATTATGAGAAACAGATTGAGGGAAACCACCTTAAGAAAGGTTTTTTATTTATAGCGCTGGCTTTGAGCACGGGAACTCGGAATGGATCAAGTTTAAACAGGAAAAGGTGAAAGAAACTGTTGATATGAAGCTGGAAACAGCACAGCTGGTCTAAAGCGGTGGGTCATGTGTGAGGTGAGCTCCAGTACCCCATCATAGACACCACCATGTAGTGCTGAATTTAATTGGGTGTTATGGTCCTCTATAGATTTTATTATAGTATCACATGGGATCCTGGAGTTGCTGGAGTTTGAAAATCCAGTTTTGTAGCTGACAGTTTGCACCAGTTTGTCTTCATGTCTCTTTTAAATTCAAATATGTGGATGTGTTTTATATCAGTGTGTGTGTGTGTGTGTGTGTGTGTGTGTGTGTGTGTGTGTGTGTGTGGCTAAAAAAAATTAAAAACCTAGCAACTGCAGGTATCCAGGGTACAACAGAAATAATGTGCTGCTTCGTTGAAGGGTCACCACCGCAGATCATATTCCTCCAATTCCCCCCTACATTAACCCTCTGCATGGCCCCCTTCACTACATCCATGAACCTCCTCTGAGGTCTTCCTATTTTCTTGCTTCCATCTTCAACATCCTTTGCCCAGTATGTCCACTATCTCTTCTCTGCACATGTCCAAACCACCTCAGCCTTGCCTCTCCAAACTGCTCAACCTGAGCTGCTCAACCTGAGCTGCTCAACCTGAGCTGCTCAACCTGAGCTGCTCAACCTGAGCTGCTCAACCTGAGCTGCTCAACCTGAGCTGCTCAACCTGAGCTGCTCAACCTGAGCTGCTCAACCTGAGCTGCTCAACCTGAGCTGCTCAACCTGAGCTGCTCAACCTTGGTCACTGCCAATGAAAATCTTGACATCTTCAGCTCTGTCTCCTGTCATTTTTTTTATGTCACTAGCATCTTGTAAATCTTCCCTTTTACTCTCATTCTTTATTTATCCAGGTGAAAAGTGATTTGTGATGAGATTTAAATCTAATTTCCAAGAGACACCTGGGCAATTGTCTCCACCCACTCCACCTTGCCTGCACTCTCTTGTGCATTGACCTTTTGCTTTGGGTGTTTGACTCCAGGTATTTAAACTCATCCCATTAAGATTTGAATTATTATTGCATCAGTTCCCAATAACAATTATCCGAAGGAATCTTAAAAATCAGAGAAAGTAAGATCCTACAATGAGAGAGCGAGAGAGAGAACCCCAATGACCAGGTGATGTCTTGGCGACGGCAAAAACTCCCTTTTAACAGGAAGAGACCTCAGATCTAGGTTCAGGGAGGGACAGCCATCTGCAGCGACCAACGAGGGGCGAGAGGACAGAAAGACCATGAACGGTTAGGTTATTGGGTTTGGTAAATGCAACGTTCTCACGCAGACCCCTGATTGCATTACAGTGGAACTCCATGTTGTCCAATCCTTTGGAGTGCACAAGCTTGCAAAAAAATCTGTTGTCTTGGGATTGTGGGTCTTCTCAGTTTGACCTGTATCGAAAAAGCTACGCAAAGGTCAACAGAGGACACGAGGATGAGGAGAAAAGAAAGCATTCAGAAATGTCTCGATTTAGACAAAAAAGGAGGCGATCGTGAGATAAACAAGAACATAAGAGCGATGTTCTGCCCGAGACATCCTGTTTGTTTGAATTCTGTGGGAAACCTGGAATTACGTTCACATTTCTGGAAGCAAGTCTTCACCATTTCTTTCCTCTTTATCACTGAAGCCTGTGCTTGGAAAATTCTTACAGAGAGACGGCGCGCGTTCTCCCGTCTATCAGCCCAACCACAGAAGCCGGCCTCGGATCTCGCTGGAGGAATGAGGAACTTTAATTGCATGTTTATGTCTGTCCTCAAATCCAGAAGATGAGATTACCAAACGATCGCTTTAAAGAGGAGAAACTGAACCCCAGAGCACCATGTGAAGGGGGAAAGACAGCAGTTGTTAGGAGTGAAATTAGCTGATTAAATGTGATCTCGTCACACAAAAGTGAACGTCGCTTTGAGGTTTAGAAAATTGCTGCAGGCATTTTTCAGTCTGCTCTGTCATGTCGTATTTTCATGACAGCAAAGTCAAGAAAAGACTGAGTAATCACATGTTGGTCTGCCTGCTCTCTGCCGCTGTGGGCCTCGGCTGCAAGCGGTTCATGGCACTGTCCGTGGTTTTAACGAATTGGGGGTGCAGGGTGCATTTTGGAGGGGGCCTCGTTGTTGATGGATTAACTCAGATTTTGTTCTCCAGTGAGTGTTTAAGGAAGCAGGACAGTCTGAGGAATCAAAATAAACTTGCATCCATGGTAATGATTCATGTCATGCCACATAACGGTTTAAAAGCTGTTCTCTGGACATGACAGGAAGTTGTCTTAAAGCAGTGTGCTTGGGTAACTTCTTGCATATTTCAGCAAGAAGCTGAAACATTTCAGATCCATCACTAACAGAAGACACCAAAGCAGCTGTTGACAAGCTAACATCCTCTAAAGTGTAGCTGTGGGCTGATGAAACCAGCAAGGAAAGAATTCAGTATTGCACAATGCATTCATTACATGTTATAATACAGCAGTGCAGAAATATTAACTTAACAGCCTTGGGAGACCCGGGTGGCCTGTTTCCGATCTGTGCCGCTATACTCATTGTCAAAAATGGTTCTAAACTTGCTTTCAGCCAACAGCCAAATAAAGAAGGAATAAAGCTGCATTTAAGACTCTGGAATTCTTTTTTATATTATTCCTATCAGTGAAAGTAAAGACCTGATGCTGTTTTTCAGAGAATCGTATGGTCAGTAGATCTGGAGATGTCAGGTCTGCAGCATAAGTTGTGAACTTTCTTCATAAGATGGAAATCACAGGATGAAACCTGAAGTTCCTTCGCTAAGCCCTGAATCCTGTTTCGTAGTACGCGGGCAAATGGAAGAAAAGCGTAAAATACGCCTGGATGTAGTAATGACTCACCAGGGATGATCTAAGTCGCCTTATACTCCTGTTCAACATTTCCACATTTCCAATTGGAACATTTGAATTTACCAGAATTAACGTGTAGCGTGCTAAGATCCCCAAACACTCGACATATTCAGCGCTCCGGGAAACCCACACCCACAATAGCTGCTCTCGATCAGTCAATGAAACAATGTAAAAATAGTTCAGCTTTGCTCTGTGTCACAAAGTAAATTAACTAATCCAATTACAGTCGCTGTGGGAGATGATATTAAAGCAGATACAGACTCCAGCTCATCCGACTCATGTCGCAACGGCCGTGTCGACACGTGAAATCAGTTTAATCTTCTGTGTATGAAACCGCTTTAGTAAAGACTTGGAGTAAGGGAGAGTTGAGACATTTGGACAGAGTTAAAAAATAAACCAGAAGCATTTCATAAAAGCAGCAATGTAATTTCAAAATGGCAAACATTATTAATGTGTGGTGTGTTTTCAGTGGGATTCCAGTGGTTGTTTGTTTCCAGCTGACTGATCGCCAGAGAGAAAAGACTTGTTTGAGACTTTAATGTGGTTAATGGTTTGTGGGAGGCTCTGACTGTTGTTTTTGAAGCCACTGAGTGATCGTAGTTTCAGAGCAGGCTCTGCTCTTTGTAGCTAAAGTTCTGTTCAGTGAGAATTGGATTTCACAGATGGCTGATAATCTGGCTGCAGCTGTGAGGCTGCCTCCTCTTTAGTTCTGTGTGAGTTTGTTGATCTGAGCCAAGATGGACTGAAGTGATTGCATTTTGTTAACGCCGCAGAAACGGTTCCTCTGCTCGTGTAGGTCTGCAAGAGAGAGAGATTTAGAAAACTCTGGTGTTACCTTTGGGTGGCTGCTTAAGTTTAAAAGTTTAAATCAGCATTTTGAAAGACAACTTTTTCTTTTTTTGTGTATCGTTTTGATTTTTAGTTACTTTTTATTGCAAATAGTCCCCATTTTCTTTCTTTTTATGCTATTTTATGCCTTAAAGATACTTCCTGTGACTAAAACTTTCATCAGCAGAGGGCAGCATTTTTCCAGAATGTTTGCTATTTCTTCTTTTCTTCATTGCTTGATTTCCACAGGAGGTTTTACCTTGTGCCCATCCCCCACTGTAAACGAGAATGTGTTTTAGTGACGGGCACAAACTTTGGAACAAAGCAGGCCCAATTCAAACTAAACAAAGACTTTTTGTTCTGTAGCTTTTGCACCCATTCACAGGCCTACAGACCAGTTGGCAACTGGTCACTAGGGAAAAATGACTATTCTCCAACTGGTTGGTAAGTGCTGTGAGGGTCTGCTTGCTGTTTCTAGTTGAAATTGGATGCAACGAGGTATGTGCACGTGTTTGTGTTCAGGCCGTGGAGACCTGCAGCCCCAGCTGGACAGCGCCATGCAGGACGTCAGCGATAAGTACCTGCTGCTGGAGGAGACGGAGAAGCAGGCGGTGAGGAGGGCGCTGGTGGAGGAGAGGAGTCGCTTTTGCTGCTTCGTGTCCATGCTGCGGCCTGTTGTGGTCAGTGATGCATTCAAACTGTTTATGCACAACACAGAAAGATGTTTGGAGCTCTAACCAGAGTTACGCAGAAACTCTGCAAGCCTTTGAAGAAACACCTGGCCCCTTTAGATTTGTATGTTTATGCTTTGCTGGACGTCAGCAGCTGCAATCCAAATGTAAATCTCTGACGAACATCAACTCCTACACCTTCTGTGCTGCAGCTCTCTCTTCAAACCTCCTGTGGAGCAGCTGCTGTGATGACGTCAGTCTCAAAGCTGTTTTTTGTGTAGAATTTGCAGCTGATGAATGTTTGTGTGTCTCAGGAGGAGGAGATGTCCATGCTGGGGGAGATTACACACCTCCAGACGCTGACAGACGACCTGAAGATGCTAACCATGGACCCACACAAGCTGCCCGCTTCCAGTGAGCAGGTACTCGTGGTGCTGTGAGGGGTCGTGTGACCACACAATTGAACGATTTGTCCTCTGTTATAAATGTCTCAGTTTCAGCCCCGTTCTGTACCGATTAAAATATTTCAGAAGGGTTTTTGATTTAAGCACGTTCAGTACACCTCCACTCACTCTACCCACTGCTCAGTGGTAACCTCGACATGGAGTAAACACTCCTTCCTTTGACCTGACTGCACACAGACACCTTCACAGAAACATCATAGACGATTCACAGCATTTTTTCTCTCCAGGTAATCGTAGACCTGAAGGGCTCCGAGTGCACCTGGTCCTACCAAACTCCTCCCTCGTCACCAAGCACCACCGTATCCAGGAAGTCCAGCATGTGCAGGTTAGTTATGTGGCTGCTGCCAGCTGCTTATTATCTCAACAATAGAGGGAGATAAGGTGGTCTGCTGAGAGCCTGTCCTCTGCTGCCTCTCTGTGGTTAACAAGTGGAACTACAGCTTTTTTAAATCATCGATTTTTTTGAAAGTTTTGATTTATCAAAGAGAAATAACTCCAGTAAATGTTATTTTACCATCATGTCTTATTACTCAGAATATTTCATCTGCCTGACTCATTTTTCGGGTTGATTGTTTATTCTTTCATGTGATGAGCTGAGATTTTAAAACAGAAAATCAGTGAATGACTTCAGAGCTTCTCAGGTTTCCTTCTTTCTGACATTTATTTTTCTCCTCCCGTCCGGCCCACAGCAGCCTGAACAGCGTGAACAGCAGCGACTCTCGCTCCAGCGGCTCACACTGTCACTCCCCGACCTCCCACTTCCGTTATCGCGCCTCCTCCTCCTCTTCCTCCTCAGTGCTGCCCCAGCAGACACCTGCCCGCCTCTCTTCAATCTCCTCACACGACTCTGGCTTCATCTCTCAGGACGCCTACCAGTCCAAATCCCCTTCACCGATGCCCCCAGAGACCCTGCAGGTAACAAAAGTCGCGGCTCAGTGCTTTTAGTCATCGACTCACTGAGAACAGACGCCAAAAATAAACCAGTGAGTTCTGTTTATGATGTCTGCGGATGTTCCCCAGTTCCTACGATGTGGTGTGTTTGTTAGCTGGAAGCCACATGTCGCGTGTGCGTGTCTCAGTAACCTCAGAGAGATGGTTTCTATCTATAAACTCGAGGTATCGTCAAATTTAGAGCCATGTCTAACACTCATAACAACATCATCATCTTTTGCTGTTACTTGTTTAAAAACAAAAAAGTCAATCTCGTCGTCATGTTGGAGAAATGACAAAATACAAAATACTGGTGAGTGTTTACGTTGTCGAGCCTACACAGGCTTTATTTTAAATAAAGATCAGTTCCTCTCGCACTCAACGATCCTGGTGCCCAATCAGGTGGAGGTGATGATATCGCCCTTGGCTCTAGCTGTGAGACGCCTCAGGCAGGAATTGGAACTGCAGCACCTGCTTACCACTACGCTACCCAGCTGCATATACATACATGTATATACATTTATATATAAAACACATCATAGGCACTACTCGAGTTAAGCTATTTTAAATACAATCATTTTAGTTTTAGTGCTGTGCCAAAATAATTTACATTAATTAAATATCCAAAGACGGAGCGTGAAGGTGTCCACTGATGTTTTTTCAGCAAAGATAATTAGGACGTAAAGATTATATGTAGTCAGTTTGTTTGTGCTGATAATTTAGCACATGAACAAAATGACAGGATGTTTGTGTGTGAGAGGAAGGAGACGTTCAGAGTGCGACAGCCTGCCGTGTGCGTTCATCTTCACCTCACCTCAGTAACCCAGCGCGCTGTGACACTGATCAGCCATGCTGCTATTATAAAACTTTGACCAGTCATGAATCACATAATAGAAGAACACACAGACCTGAAGCTTCAGCCTGCGTTAGCTCTGTTTCTGATTTTCACTCCAACATGACTCACTGTTAAATATAAAGAGAAAATACTAGCAGTAGTGCTTTTTAAAAAAATATTTCATAAAGTTGATAGTTTCTCTTTCCACCTGCTGAACCGGCTTCTGCTTCGTCTTTGCTCTGTTTGGGAGATTACAGCTTCTCATTAAATGTTTCATAGATTCACTCCTCCTAACACATCCTAACCCAATTTCACTGCACTTAAACCCGTCTTAATCATTTTAGACGTGCAGAAATGTGAAAACTGCATGTGCATTAATGCTCCCCAGCACTGGTTGTCCTGCTGTTCTAACCTGTTTGTTGCTGCTTCCTCTGCTTTTCTCTCGTGTCTGTGTTTTGATCTGTTTTCTTGGCTTCCCTCTGTGCTTCCTGCAAACTGCTGTCTCTGTGTGCGCTCTGCATGGCGCTGCTGCAGTCGTGCGTCTCTGCTTCACCCTCTCAGTCTGTCACTGTGGGGCCTTCCTCGTACTCCTCTTCTTCCTCACCCTCACACCCCGAGCCACGCTCCGGGCAGCAGCAGGTGAACACGTAGACACACAATTGTGTTAGTGTTTTGTTGTTCTTGTTTTTCCAGGTGAGTCGTGTGTCAGCTTTTATTTTTGAGTGATATGAACGGGAGCCTTCATGAAGCACAAAAAGCCGACTGCACAGAAACGTTTCCAGCTGCTTAACAAATCCAATTACATTCAGTGCTCAACACTGGCAAGTGAATAAATGAACAATTAAAATATAATCTAGTGTTGGCTGAGGAGGAAGAAATATTCCAGGTTTGATTGGCAGCTTGATAATCATCAACATCCTGAAAACTAAGAACAGCACACGATGTTCACTCCACCATGAAATGGATTAAAAGATTACTCACTCAGTCTAATTAACCCATGTAAAGGGAACCCAGCTCTGTGAGCAATAAAGGGACCAAAAACTAACAGATTTCCCCTCAGGTTTGTCAAACAGAAACATTTACAAAAGCCAAAGAAATCCCAGTCTGATCTGTTTATGGTCAGAGTGTGTCAGGGTGAAGAGGTCAGGTTACCTGGTCATTTTACCAGGTAACTGTTCAGAATATGAGATATTTATATGATGAGGCTCTCAGGCAAACAGTTATTCTGAACTTTTTAAAATGAATATTGAGTCGACATGTTTGATTTACTCGTGAATGCACAGTTGGGACTGAGTGACTTTGATGCACATCTCAGCTACGTCACTAAAACAGGAAACATGCAGTGAAACCTAATGAACATCACCATATGGTCCCCAGTTATGCTTCATAATTTAGTTGGTTATCAGAACTTATGCGGGGCTCTCGTCCTCCTCCGGCGGGGCTTCACATGGATAAATTGCCAAAACAAAAAACACAACAAAGATCGACTTTCATTATATTTGCTGAGATGTTATTGGCTTAAGTAAAGTAAATCTTTAGCGTAGAATAAAATTACGCTGTTGCAATTAAAGATGCATAAATGTGAAATACAAATGTGTAGGGAGCATTTCGGGTGGCGTTAGTTGAAGCGAATTTTTGTAAGACTGCAAATTCTTTTCATAATTGTTTTGCAAAATCTCAGAAACTGGGAAAGGCCAGTGAAATAAAATACTGATTAAAAAGTGAAAAAATCATCTGCTTCAAAGAAACTCCAGATGAAATCGTCAGTGCTATAAATCAGGATGTTTGATGTTTGGAGGTGTATGAATGCTGGGACCTCACTGCCGCCCAAACATTTGCTTTTTCTGCTGCATGAAGCACCGTTTTTGCGCTCATGTCTCGTGTTTTCACTCCTCGGTCGTGAGCGTCATCTTTAATTTTTGAATTGTTTCTGCTTCTTCATTCATTCACATTCAGTTGACAAATGGTTTTGACCATCACGGAGCCCAGGACCCCCACCTCCACCCTTCATACTTCTCCTACTCCTCTCCCACCACCACTACCACCACCTCTCCCATCTCCTCGCCCTCCTGTTCGTCCGTTTCACCCACGTGGCCGTGGTCTCGCTCAGGCTGCGGCCAATCAGGAGAGTTCCTGCCTCTCAGCCCCTCGGGGCTTGGAGTGATCCCATCATCCAGAGTCCCATCCTGGAAGGTTTGATCCTCATTCTCCCCGATGTCCTCCTCTTTTCTTTGAGTTGATCTGTGTGTTATTTTCTCTTCTTTCTTGATGTCAGTTCATTCTCTCAAAAGTTTCTCATTTTTCAGTCAATTCAATTTAGGATCAATTTCACCTGATATTTTTGTTAATTTTATTCCTGCTTATCTTTAAGATTAAAGATTGAAACGTAAACTTTAAAACAACATTGATTATCACTATACAGAGAGCCTTGCTTAGCTGTGCTGGTGACAGGTGTGAGTTTTCAGGTTGTCCATTTCTCAGGTACTTTTTTACAAAACTCCTCTCACCACCAGGTGGCAGCATTTTACCTAAAAGCATCAGCCTAGCTGTTCAGCCGAGAACTACTTCTACTTTCAAATGTACATAACTTCTAATCCAGTGTTTCATAGCCTGTAGCCTTGTTGTGATAACGCAAGCTCGAATAATTCTGAGATTTTTCATGTTGTGTTTGGGGCAAATCGGATTCTTCATTCATAAAGCTGAGAATGGAGCCCGGTCCTGCAACACCCACCGGACAGAGACGCCTTTAACATGATGCCATAGCTGTTTCCTCACATTCTGTCGACGGGTTTATTTAGATGTCAAATTGAATTGTTGCCCACATGCTAAATGCATTTAAAGTCTTCTGTACATATGTACGAATCAACCACAACATTAAACATCTGACTAATTTTGTGTAGGTCCCTGTTATGCTGTTAAAACAACTCTGACCTATAAGGACCACAGCGGGTGTTCTGTGGGGTGACTGGCTCTGGGATGGTGACAGTCTGGTCCTTTCGGCCCTCTGGGCTGTGGGACAGGGTGTCTGCTCTGGTGTTCTGATTGGATTTGGGATATAAGGACTTTTCCTCAATGACTTGTTCTTGTGGCGTATCCTCTCCTGATGGGGGAGGCAGCTGCCGTTGGGGAGTGTCATTGGAGTTTTTTGTTTAGGTGGGCGGTATGCGATAAAGTCCAATCCTTATGGACACCAGGACGCAAGTAAACGATCAGCGTCGATTCGTTTCACCTGTGTGTGGTTTTAATGTTGTGGCTGAGTTGTAAACTCCAACTTCACTGGGAGGTGGAGGCATCCAACTGCAAGGCTGTGGTTTACATTTTTACAGTTTATATAATAGCTTCTACTTTTAAAGGCGTGTTTTGAGGTGCGGCCTATAAAATGCTTTGGTTTGCTTGCATAGACCTCTGGTGTTCTTGCAACAGTTTCCAAATGTTTGCTCACAGCAGCAAACATGAGCATTTTTGTCATTTCTATAAAAGAAACATCCCTCTGTTCATGCTTCTATTTGGACGTTTGACTAATGGACAAAATTAACAACAATTATCATCAATTAAAATATTTTACTGTTATTGATGATATCTTCCTGTGTAGGATTGGGCCAAACCAGGCCCGTACGATCAGCCCATGGTTAATACCCTGAAGAGGAGCAAGGACAGGAGAGAGACTACAGATCCCAGCAGCCACCAGGGTGCTGATGTCACCACACCAGGAGAGGAGCCAAACAGGGGCAAAGGAAACAACACTTCATCATCCCCCAAGGTCGGACACAATGACCAGCAAAATGCCAAACAAGTCCTTGAATAGAAAGTCACATGACTAACTGGGAGCATTCTGATTGGACAGACGAATCCCAATAATCCACATATTCCCATGTGTGTGTGTCTGACAGGTGGACAGGGAGACCCATGAGGAGCTGGCCAGAGCTCTGGCCCGCGGCCTCCAGCTGGACATCCACGGCTCCAGCAGAGATTCCCTGCAAGGCTCCAGCGGCTACAGCAGCCAGACCAACACACCCTGCTGCTCAGAGGACACCATCTCCTCACAGGGTAAACGTACTTAACTTACTCCCACCAGATTAATTAAATACAAACTACTTCACAGTTTAACTCCAGCAAAGGATGCGTTGCTGCTAAGCTCAGCACTAACTTTATTCAAATGTTCACTGGACCCAGAAACAAACCTGAATTGAATCACTGAAAAACAAACTTCCGTTGTATCTCTTCTGAACGTCTCAAATCTCGCTCTGATCTAAACTCTAAACAGAACAAATCTAATTAAAGTTAACGTGAATTAAAAAGACTTTAATTATATAATATCTGGGGAATGCTTGAGATCATCAGCTGACTCTGCTCTATTCAAACAAATTCTGTTATCGTGCTAAATTCTCCCCCCTCCTGGTCTCTGTAGTATCGGACTGTGACTACTACTCTGTGGGAGCAGATCAGGAGGTGGAGCAGCAGTCCTCAGACTTTGATAAATCCTCCACCATCCCGAGGAACAGCGACATCACCCAGTCCTACCGCCGCATGTTTCAGTCTAAACGCCCTGCTTCCACTGCTGGCCTGCCTTCCAACCCCTCTGCTGTAATCACCCCGGGGGTTGCTACTATCAGACGGACACCGTCCTCCAAACCCAACTTGCGACGACCATCCGGGGGCCTCAACCTGGGCCCCATCCCCATCAAGCCCCCCATGATCCCAGTTAAGACTCCCACTGTGCCTGAACACCCTGGATTCCCCAGCAAAGCAGCGTCAGAAGACGGCAACACCCCGCGGACCCCGCTAAGCCCGGCCACCACTCCTCTGTCACCAGGCAGCAACGGGTCATTGTCACCAAAGTCTGCCCCTTGGGAGATCCAGCACATGGGCAAGGGATCGGATCCTCCAACCCCACCTCCACAGCCCAGCGGTCGGTCATCAGAGTGGGAGCGTCGACCCCTCCCAGAGCTCTTGGAGGAAACAGAATACGCTGAGGTGGAGGACTTTCTGGTGGCCATCCGACGAGGCGTCAAGCTCAAGAAGACGACAACCAACGACCGATCAGCACCAATGATTCACTGAGACTGCGAAGGTTGGTTTGACATGAGCCATTTTGTGTCCCTGGCTGAAAATACTGTTGGAAGGGACACAAAATGGTTAATGCTAAGTAAAAGCAAATCGCTATGACATCAAATGGATGCCAGTAACAGGAGGAAGTTGCCCAGAGACTCTGATTGAGGATCATTTTAGAAATCTTGTCTTTTAGCAGTGATTACAAAAAAATGTGCATTTTCACAGTTTGGCCAAAGAGTAATAATATTTGCATTTAAATCAAACAAAGACAGAGTCCATTGTCAGCTGGGATCGCCTCCAGCCTCACCTGCACAGGTGCACAAGGAGAAATTTTAAGTAAACTTTCCACAAAGTGTTGACTGGACTTGTTAAGCACATCTCCCTTTAAAATCAGTTCTAGTTCCTGCGCGAGGCCGAGCCAGGAACTCTGATCCGAGATCGTTTCCTCAGGGCAACTTCGATAACAGAGCGAGGGAGACGGGATCATCCTGACGACCGAGAGACGCCTGGACAAGGTCGACCTTGTAGCAGGAAAAAAGAGGCTTAAATGAAATGAAATCCTAATGTTGGGGAGAAGTGAAGGTAGAAGAAGAGAACACTTCTCAGACAGACGACGCTGAGCTGGGAGGAGTGATGGAATATTTTCGAAAGATCAAATCATTATTTGTATGTACATATTTCTATTTTGATGTGTTTGTATGTTTTACACCCTCGTAGTCTCCCATTTCCACTAAAGGTGCCAAAAGCCTGTGTGCTGAATACGACTTACATATTTAATGCTGGATTTTCTTTATGTACAAACATGAGTATGGTGTTTGACAGAGAGTTGTACTTGGACACCACCTGAAAGAGGATTTGTATATGTAGGGCAGCGTATTGAAGAGTGGCGTGTAACCATTCGCAACTAAGGATTTTCTGTTGTTACAGTAGACTGACCTGCATGTATTCAGTTTGCCTCAGTATAAATGATCCTTTTGCCTCTTAAACCGAATAAGAAAACCCCGGCAGCAGGAGAGGATCAGGAACTCTGGATGGAACAACTCGAGGTTAAGGCTGCTGTCCAAACAACGTCCCGGCTCTGAATTTCTAAGCTGAAAACAATACTGCAAGGCGCCGTTGGAGGTTCATTTCCTCTCACTGCGATTCTGTGCTTGTCAAAAGCACTTTGTGAAATTTGAGCAATTTAAAAATGCACAAAAATACAGAAACACCATTAGCAACGCAGCATGGCCACAGCGTGCGTCAGCCAACACTCCAAGTCCATAGCAGTGCAGTAACAGAGGCTACCACAGTTTCCTCCTGTGCTACTGCGTATCTGTAGTAAATACAATCATGTGGATTTGTGTATTGGTCTGGTGTAATAGAAGTGTGCTGATTTAGGAGGCACAGATTTAAACAGTTGTGGATGTTATTTTAGTGAAGTTACTGCTCGGTCAGTGCTTAAATTATTGGCCTGTGACCTGATGTTTAATGCTTAATATCTAAAACGCAGAAAATCTGGTCTATGTTGTATAACTCAGTCGTAGTTAGCACTTTTTACTAAATACTGAAATGTAAAGTGTGCACATATTAAATTGTGTGTAAGCCAGAAATGTGTACAAGTCTAAGGATAGCCGACTTCCCAAAAATGCCAAATGACTGCCCTGAAAGAGCAAGACGGTTGAACACAGTCACTTTGGAAGGCTGAACGTGGTCGGTCGACCCCCCCAGTATTCTGCCTACAAGTATAAACGGTGTCATGTATAAAAATCTCTACAGATCTAAAGAGAGGAGATGCACAACACGCTGGTTTGGAGTTTAGCTTGTTTTTAGTCCCAAACTGTTACTTGTTTGGGACTAAAGGTGTTTCAGGTGGTGCGGGACACGCTGTGGTAACCATGTTGGAGGTCCAACACTTTATACAGCTATGAAGTCAAATCCTTCACACGCTGATCCACAGAGTGCCGTTCACGTCTTATTCATCTTGGTCCTGAACTTGTCTCCAGTTCAGAGACTGCTCGGAAAAAATGAACAAAAGTAAAGTCGAATTATTATTAACGCCCACTTCTATTTGAGCTTTGATATATCATCACTTAGAAAAGTGATTCTACGAGTAGTCCTGTCGTGCCTCATCGTATTTTACAAAAATTAAGATCTGATGCTAGTGCACGACTGCACGAGTTCATCCCATCAAATTTAGAGATGCCATTAAAAATAACCAACAGCTGTCAATGATTGGTGAGAACAAAGCTCTAATTGATGTTCTTAAAAACACTGTGAGCCTCAGCTGCCTGTGGACCTCCACAGTGACACCACACAAGGCCGACGTGACCCACCAGGAGATCCTCTTAGCTGCACACAATCAGACCCTGCTGCATACTAATATGAATATAAGTCCAGTACTTATGTATACTTTAACTGTACTAGCTTGTTAATACATGTCAGATTTTAGCTGTCAGCAAGCTGAAATACACTAAAACTCCCATTTCTACCAAATAGCACTGCTGATATGTAGTCACCACATAATTATTACGTGCTTTAAGTATTTATTAATTTAAATATTCCCATCTTTTTCGTTTGACCTGTTGAGCATATAAAACCTATTAACAAGACTATATTTAATATGCATGTCGTCTTTCGTTTGCTTTGTTTAGCTGAGCATAATGATTTATTAGCCTGCTTCTCTCCTCTGTTGATCCAACTCTTCTGGACCAGGATGCAGTTTAGATTCCTGCAGGATGCAGAAAGGTTTCCTGCTGTGTGTGACGGTTGTTTGACGCCCTGTACGACGACTGAAGCCGGCTTCGTTTTTTTAAAAATCCAGGCTCATTCTCCTGTGCAGGTTTACAAATCCAGTCGTGTGTGGCTGACGCGATAAGCGTATGAAGCTGAGTGTTTGAAGACTCTGTAGATGTTTGTCATCGATGATCCGAGTGAGGCCGACACACACTGAGGATCAGAGGAGCGTTAGAATTCCCGTCGAAGCTGGAAAATGATTTGTTTAAATGTGTCACACATTCAGAGCGCACCGGGTTAGAAAAACCAAGTTAGATGAAAAGCCAGCGATCCGGTCCTCAGTGTGTTGAGACGCCACTCTTGTCCCCGAGCTGTAAACACAGCAGCTGTCAGTGTGTCCGTTTAACCCTTTAAACTTCAGCCTTTCATTTTCAGATGAGTTGCCTAATGTCTTACCGTATACGCTGAAAGAAGCTCTGGGTTTGATTTCTTTGTATAATACTCCTACTTCAGGTGCTCTCCTATAACTATGAGGTTTCCCTCGTGCATTTCCTCAACAGATATTGATGCAGCCACTTTATTTTATGGAAAGTATCAGAATTAGAATTTTGGCCCTTAGATTAATTATCATCATAGTCTCGGGTGCACGTTTTACAAAAAATGCATTTTTAGTCAGTTATCATTTATTGCACAACAACAAAAAAGCCTATTTAAAAATATTTCAAATATCTTTCTTGTAAATTTGAAGTATTATGATTTATTCTGTCAGATGTACACGTACTGTGGTGGATTCTCATTGTAAACGTGGCCACAGATTCAGATATGAAGTCAGTGTTTGTTCATGTCGGCTTTTTATGCTCTCAGATCTGTCAGGCACTGAGAGAGACCCCTCGGCACGTTTAAGCCACACCCACCTGCCGTTGAACCTTCTGTTTGCCGGACCCATCCAATCAGCAGAAAGCTAGCTTAAAGGTATCTTAAAAAGAAAGGAGGAGTGAGGAGCCAGAGTGTAAAATGCATTTTATAAATCACAGACTGAGGCCCAAACTTTGGGACAGCAGTCCTTTACTTCCCCAGTTTGCTCTTACGATGGTAAATAAAAGGCGGATTTTAAGGCAAACTGCAGCTCTTATTAAAAAGACTTTAAATTAGACTTACAAAAACAACCGCGTACAGTGTGTCAGGTAAAAAGTCTGCTCCAGTTCTGATTTATAAAAGTTATTATCCGCTAATGGGACGGACGCCTTCGTAGTGAAATGTCAAAAATTAAATCTGTTGAAAATTCAGCAATGAGGTTGAGATCAACAGCTTCGCTAACATCACTCACTCACCACAATAATCACTTTAAGCCGATGTACAAGTGAGGTTTAATTTTTATTGATTTTAATTAAAGTAACGGCACATGAATGTAACTTTTTACTGACAAATTTCCCACTAGCCTTGAACTCAGCATGGCTCCTGTAAGAACAGCAGCTTTTCTCCATCTCATTTCAGCCGTTTTTTAAAACCGTGAGGAAACAAACAGGTTTTATTAAAATCCTAAATCTGCAGCAGCTACAGACCTTTCCAGCGCTGTGACGAACTCACTCCTGCCTGTGGTGCTAGAAGTAAAAAACCTTTTTTATTTAATTTTTTTTACTACTTTTGTAATTCTGTAAATTCTGCTTCATGTTCCTGAATATTAATCATCTTTTTCTATGTAAACCGGTTTTTTGTTGGATCTTGGCTGTAAAATAAAATCGTACGTTCGATGTGCACCTGATGACGAGGGAAACCTGCGCTTTGCTTTTATCGTTTTCGCATTTAAGACTTTGTTTCTATTTAACTTCATGAGGCTAAAGTAGGAAACCTTTAGTTTGACTGAGCTTGGGCTTGAGAAGATAAACGATTGGTTATCTTTGGTCCTACTTTTTCATGCAAGACGTTTTGATTGTCCCTTAATAAACTTATCGAGTACTGACAAATAATTGAGTCTATTTATTCATTTGAGGTTGTTGATGCTCCAAATCACGATTTTCATCGTTTATTTTGTAAATGAATCAGCATCCGATATTACGAAAATCAAGTTTCTTATTCTGATAAAATGATTTAACCAGAGGAAGCAGGAGGACGAGGACGCGCTGGGAAACGTCTGATATGAATTAAAGACGTGCAGGCTTCCATCTACGAGTCGATCAACAGATTTTATTTGTTCTGGTGAGATTTAAATCAAGTTCTTTGGAAATATAAAGAAGTTATTTTAGGGTTTTACTCTGTTGTTCTTATAAATAAAGACATAACATTTCACCATTATGATTATTTAAAGATATGTTTGCAAAGTAAATCTCCAAAAGTTGATTCTGTTCATCTGGACGTAGAAACGTTTCGTCATCATCCAACTGCCTCCTTCAGTCTCAGCTGACTGCAGGTTTTCTTATAAACAGGACATTTGCATAATGACTGAAACCAGCCCAGTGAGGGAACAATGGGCCGGGAGGTCAGTTCCTCAGTTCCTTCTCATGACCATTGATCAACAACCACTGATCAATGGCCATGAGAACCAACCACAGAGAGTTGGGGAATGGCTGCAATCACGGCACAGTTTACAAAGTGAGTTTTGGGTTCAGGTGAGAGCTGAGTTTAGGATTAAACCAGAAATGTGTGTTTTAAAGGAATAAAACAAATATATACAAAGTGCTTCACACTACATATTTAACCATAGATTCAAGCAGTGCTTCGGTCTGTACACTTTACCTGCATCTCTCCTCTGGGTGAACATGCAAACTCCAGGCGGGGTTTGAACCAGGAACCTGCAGAGAGAGAAACCTGCAGTCCAGAGCGCGGAAGAATAAGGATAAACCAAGATGGTAATCAGTGATGTGATGAGTCCTTATCCAGCGAGTGTGCAGAGATCCTCAGTCATTCTCATGTCTGCTTCAAAACACCAAGCTGAGTGTTCGACCTCAGCAGACCTCATGACCAGTCAGTGATGTCGCTCGGCAGGTTTTGAGACACACATACAAATGACGTGATTGGACTAGAGCGATGCTGTAACGACCCCACGCACATTAGGTGGTCCTCGATTGTAATGGTGAGCGAAACGCAGTCGAGCTGTGTAAGCAGGTACGAGTGGAAAAGGGCTAAAAGTGACCTCACAGTGGCTACATCCATCTTTGCTTTACAGTCTGAGCTCATGATTCAAATGAACGTGTTGTTTTCAGGACCTTTAAACACTGAACGTGAGCTCAGCCCTGCTCGCAGCAGCGCCCTCAGCCTGGAGTCCCCAATGAATGAATGAACGAGAGGTCAGTGAAGCATCACCTGCAGAGCCACAAGCAAACACTCGTATTCATTTACTTTTGTTTTAATTGCACATAATGTCGCAAAATACATCCACACATCATCCTTCAACAGTCCAGGTTGTTCGGTACATACTGTACATGTATCAGTGCGCAGCGGCTGTCCCAGACTGTCCACCAGATGGCAGCACAACACGGCATTCCTTTACCCGACAGCCTTACATGACAAACTTCTTGTTCATAGGCTTCAAAGGATGACTTCACACAATTAAATGAAGGAAAATATCTTAAAAAAGCAAAACAAACAAAAAGTTTGATTAAAATCTTTAACTCGTGTAAAATAAACACAAACATGAGATGACAGAAAAGCAAACGAGTTCTCTGAAGCATCCTCAGTTTTTACCAGGTTCACTCAGACTTAACTAATCTGTCCTAATGAGACGGGCAGACAAAGAGCTCACTTCCCTCGAGGCTTTTACAGTTAATCCAGCGACAAACTTGAATGTCTCCTGCAGTCGAGTCCAAACCCTCATTAAAACACCGTGCAAACATTTCTGTCTGAGCTCACAGCTCTTAATTCCTTTAATTCAGAGGATGCGTTGGGATTCGTGCTTAAAGCGTCTCCGTCCCTCTGAAGACAAACATTTCATAATCTGCTAGAAAAACAGCAGAACTCAAAACCACACATCACAGTTTTTATCAGGAAACTTGTGATGGCGGGAGCACGTCTGAAGAATGTAAGGTGGATAAAAACAAGATAATGATGATCGACCTGGATCAACCTTCATCTCGCAACTGCTGAACCACACCGCAGCCAACGTTCTCTAATTATCCATCAGTTTGCTTTGGATTGCACAAAACATATTGAACAAAAACTGCACATTATTGCACTGATCAGACATCAAAGCCCAGCAGAGAACAGAGGGGGTGGAGCCTATCCCAGCTGTCACAGGGTGACAGGTCGAGCACCTCGTAGGGAAAGATGTCTGATGTAGAATGAGCTGATAGAAGACTGCAGGAGGAAGAGAAGTCCTTCTAAACATCTAACAGCCTGAAAATACTCACTGTGTGTTTTAAGCAGCTGGCAAAGACATTTTCACCTATTAGAAACAAAAACAATCTGGTTTTTGCCTCTAAAATGTGAGAATCTGAATTATCCAAGTAAGTCTCAGCAGCTCCTGGAATAATAAGATGATTTCTGACAGTTTGTTAAATCTAAAAATGATGAAGCTGCTGATCAATAAGGAAAGAGTCACTGTGGAAGCCCAAATCAAGCAGCAAACAAAACACTGAGACAGGAAGCTGGGGGCGCGGGCGTCTGAGGATGAAGAGGAGGAAACGCCTGACGTGGGTTCAGCGTCGTTATAAGAAGCACCTTAGAGGTTTGTCGACAGCTGGAGTGTTTAATGGTGACAAAGTCTGAGCCACTTCTCTGACTTTGAATCGCACCTTCTCAGGCACCATCTGCAGCTTCAAGTCATCAAACAAAAGCTAACAAAAAGAAGGAAAACCTGGATGCGAGTGAAGCGACGGTGTGAGAGAACGAAGGAAAAGATGGTGGAGAAAGTAAAACAAACAGATACAGAGCGACCTTGGAAAGCTCAGAACGGAGCCCAGAGCTGAAAATAGAAACTTCAGTTTCCCGAGTGTGCGCTGCCACTGAACGCCTCCTACATCTCTAAGCACTCATAAAAACCATCTGACGAGATTACAGAGCTACACAAGTTCATGCAAACACAGAAATCATTCCTCGAGGTAGCAGATGACACGTTTTCAGATTTGCAGGATGGCGGCGACTCGACGGGGAAGTCCGCTCGCTTCCAGAGCAAGTCGTGACAAAACACTTGTTGCTTTGACTCATGAATAAATAGTGTTTTTGGAGATGAAGTCTGTAAATGTATAAAGTGTCTGCTGAAGAGAAAATTTAAAAAATTTGTGCTTTTTTCTTTTTTTTGTTCCTCTAATTAATCAGAGATCAAAACGAAACGTGAGCTAGTGTCTGAAACAGTCGCGTCCGTGTTTCTGCTGTCGGGATGGGAAACACTCGTCGCTGCTACAGCGCCGATGTCTGGGAAGAATAAACCACACCGGCGGTGCTGAGACTGCAGAGGGTTTCCCATCCTCCGAGCTGCCCGGGCGGATTTACACGAGCCGTCTGTGGGAGGGAAATCAAAGTTTTGTTCCACCAGAGAAGCATCGATTCTTCCCATCAGCCCCTGGGACCGAGTCGCAGAGAGGAAAGCCGAACATGTGAATTTCTGGGAACTCGACTAACATACTGATACGGGGGAAAAAAAACTACTGGATTAAATGCCAAGCAGCGAAATCAGCACCAAGGTTACGCGTATGTTCGTTTTGCACGGGCCTCTCTCTCCAGGGTCTCCGCCAGCACCGCATCTCCGTTTTTATCAGGTTAAAATTAGGACACATCACAGCGTGAGACTCCGGGATCCCTTTTTTATGCTAAGCAACCTCTGACTGCTGAAACTGTGAAAGGAAATGTGGCGTCAAAACACTGCGTGCAGCAAAACCATTGAAACTGCTCCTGCAGCTTTACTTTGTATCTCTTTGTGAATTTCCACTTGTTCTCAGCTTCCGTGTGGTCTCCTCGCAGATTTGGGCGCTTTAGCTTCACACTGCACGGAGAGCTGAGCTGGTGATGTGACAGCGGGAACAAAGTCCAGGAGTGAATCCAGTCTTATTGTGGACGTTTGTGGTGCTGGAATAGTTGGAAAACATGCGGTTGGAGCACAAAGCGACAAACCTTCGATAAGCCATGAAGCTGAATGTTTAAAACGTTTTGATTAACGGTGCAAATTCACGCACTGCACCGATCGGCTACCTGCTGCCCACCTGCACTGACCTAGATCAGCTAAACAAGGTTTTACTACAAACACTGATAAAGTCATGCTGACAACGAGCAGTGCACTGAGAACTGCAGCCTCACCTGGTCAGGTATGACCAACCGCTAACATCAGCAAGAGATTTTTGGATATTCATAAACTGATATGTGGGATTAAAGCAGAATAGCTGCTAAATTAAACCCAGTTTTCTATTTGTGCTGCTCAACAGAGGCGGAGCAGATTCTCATTTCAGATGATGTGTCACAAAGACGTGCTTTTACAGTCTGAGCCACATCCACACTGGGGCTGCAACAACATCAGATTTTTCACATTATCGTGATTTTAAATCAGCCTGAATTAACAATAAGGATCTTTTTGCTTTCAGTAAATCATATTTAATGCTTTCTCCTTTAGTGATGAGTCACAATACATCCATACAGATGTGGTTCAGTGACTATTAGAACACTTTCTGCACAGGCAGAAACCCGTCACTGTGACCCATCACCTGGATTATGTCTCCTAGTTACTCCTAGCAGGCTTTCAGGGGGTCACGAGTGGACGTTATTGGCATTTATTGTGTGCTTTTCCTCTTTTTTGGCAAATAAATTACTCTGAAAATGTGCGTGCAGGGACTCTGCAGCCATAAAGATTATAACAACTATGCAGCCGTTTCCTCTCTGCTTTTGCGCCCAGGACACTGGGAATGGGACTGATATGAAGAATCGATGAGAATCGCAGCTTTAACCTCCCGCTGAACCAACAGACGCCGCTTTCTTGGAGCCGACGGTGTAAAAATAACCCTGGTCGCGGTCAGCGGCCAATTACGTTCCCTCAAACTGTACGCCGCCCGAGCAGGATGACAGAGAAACTCCGACTGTAAATACTTTTTTTTTTTTCTTTTCTTAGAGCTGTGACATCAGCAGTGTTATGAAGATGTAGTGGCGTGTTAGGAGGAGCCTGATGGCGCGTCGCCGTCCTCCTCCTCGTCGTCGTCGCCTAGGAAAAACAGCGGGAACATCCCCAAAATACAGCCGATGGACACGCCGATGGCCTTACCCTGCAGCAGGAGGCGAAGGAGAAATCAGATCATCAGAATCTGTTATCCTCAAACAGTCGGGTGTGCAGAGGTGAAACTAGCTTCGGAAAGTCTGGGCAGCGATGCTCTTATCTCAGGATACATGGATTATTCATGAGGCGGTAGTTTTAGCCTCCCTTTCATGCTCTTACACACCTCTGACAGGATCTGTTTGATACGAATAAACTCTGTTTCCTTATTTTAAACACTCATGTGGCTCCACCACAAACTTCCTGCATTTTCGCCCCTTTGAACATTATCTGTTGTGATAAGTGCAGCTGATTATAATCAACACTTTATTTAATAATCTGCAAAAGTGGAGCGCCCTGCTTGCTCTGAGATAAAGAAGCATGAACTCCTGCTTCCTCTTCCTTCCCATCATCCCTCTTTTGTTGCCACTACGAATAAGAACATGAAGAGGATTTAAAAATAAGACCCAAAGGAAAAACCTCACCATGTGAGAGCTGAGCCTGGTCTGCCACATGTCCACCTGCTTGGGCGTCAGATCTGGAACCTGCATCCCCAGTTTGGAGGCCAGAACCTCCACATAACCTGCAAGACTTCACACAGACAACAAATGTGTGTTAATCGCTGCACAGGCATTTAGTGACATCACTTCACCCAAAAATAAAACACGTGCTCGTGGTTTTCCATCCATGTCCTTCATGTGCGAGTTGCCCAG